>NC_133769.1:131258023-131272199 GCF_003597395.2 Chelonoidis abingdonii | reverse complement strand
GAGAAGAGATCCCCACTTCAATTCAATAACCGCAGGAGCACACCGTCTGTCCGCGTTGTCCCGCACTCGAGACCAGCCAGCGAGCCAGCACCTTCTCTGGCTTCCTGCCGGAAACGTCTTGACGATCATCCTGGAGCTCCTAGTCTTTGTAGGTCTGCAACTAACCTCGCGCTGAGACGACCGCACTTCAGACCCTCAGTTCTCACTATACCGGGCGGGGTGTGTATTCTCTTCGCGAGTCGGCTCGTCCTCCATCACGTCTGAGGAGGAGGACGAGCAACCAAACATAGTTCCCCAAAAGGAGCAGCTGTCACTAAGCGACAGGATTCTGGGAGGGCTGTGGTTACGGGCTCCGCCCTAGCTCGAGCCGTCTCCGTGGTACGCCGAGCCACCACACCTCACATCGCCGCGTCAGCTCTCTTGGCTCGCTCAGCTTGGAGGTGACAAAAGGCCTGTGCTATGGGCCCGGAGCGTCAGCCCTGGGCGGCACACTTCCTAGCATTTTTCCCTCGAGGGCCTGCTGCAGGCGGAGCAGCCTCCCAATCTTGGGCCCGAATGGCGGTCAGGAGGAGCAATCCAATCCCCCTCCCCAAGCCCGCTCTTTCCGTCCCTGAGCGCCGGTCACACCTCAGCCGCGTAAGCCCCCGTCAGCTGACTGGAGTGACCCCGCCGCTGCCTTCAAGCTTTGCGCACATCAGCAGCGCTGTACCACCTGCCAAAACCCGCCTATGGGCCCCAGCGTTCCCGTCTGGGGCCACCCAGGTATGCGCTGCAGTGACAGCGGTGGCTTCCCTGCAACCCCTACCTTCGGACCACAAATGCATCGTCCCGCAAGCCACCCCTCCGCTGCGCCAAAATTGACGTGCCTAATGCTGACGGGACGAGACACACACCACACACACACAACACAACACACAACAAGTGAGTGATATGCTTTTTAATGAAGGTAAAGAAAACACCCCCGCAATGGGGAAACTCTGCACGTTGCTAACTCAAAGCGGGAGCGAGTCCAAAAGCAGCAAAACAAAATTCTGATCAGAATAGATACTTATGCAATTGCAATGTAAAGCAGCTCATACATAGGCATGTGGGAGCTTTCCCACAACTGGGCTATCTCTTATGGCAAAGGGCCAGGCTTTTCAAAACACGCCGGGCTTCCCAGGCTAAGCGGTTCCAACCGCCTACAAACAGCATATGCTAGTATACAGCAACCTTTAATAACCTGTCCTTGAGAAGGCAAACAGCCTTAGCTAAATCTTCCGCAGTCCCTTACACACTGCCAAGCTGTAGTTTGCTTTCCCATGACTGAAAATGTTTAGTTCTCTCAATTTTTCTTTTAATATATCTCCTTTACCCAATTTTTGACCCTGATAGTATGAGAGAGTATGTGACAATCCATATAATTTTGTCTACTAAACTCCCAGAAATCCTTATAAATCTGTTTGTGTACTTCTGTTTTCCTGATTCCCTTTTACCTTTGCCCAAAAGGTTAGCTCTAACAGTTTCATCCTTCGATTTATAGGTGCTTCTCCAGTGGCTATTTGCAGAGCACACACTGTCGTTGTTATCATTGTACCACATGCCAGTCACAGAGCTTGGGCCTGCATCTGAGGCTGTTTCCAAAGCTTGGTATCTGTAATCTAAATGTATCAATGCTCTATGCATTATCATCAATACCTTCTATCTGCACCCCATTTGTTCCCAAGTATACTTTTAAGTACATTCATCCTACGTTTCCACTTTTGTATACCACCAGTGTGAATTTTATTGTTGCATGCTACTTCTAGGAACATAAACTTTTGAAATATCTAAATTTTTTCAGCATAAAGAAATAAGTCTCAGTCATCCCTAATTTTCTTTCTGGTGAAACCCATTCCCACAGGGTATGTCTACACTGTAGTTAAACACCCGCCGCTGGCCCATGTCGGCTGACTTGGGCTCGTGGAGCTTGGGCTGTGGGGCTATGAAACTGCATTGTAGTTGATTGGGCTTGAACTGGAGCCTAGGCTCTGAGATCTTCCTCTCCTTGCTCCAGCCCAAGCCCAAATGTCTACACTGCAATTTTAAAGCCATATAACCTGAGCCCTGTGCGCCCGAGTCAGCTGACATGGGTCACCCGTAGGTGTTTATTTGCAGAGTAGAAATACCCTTAGTTTTTGCAAGAGAGAATTTAAATCCCCACTCATTTCCCCACTTGGAAATTCTCTACAGTGCCTCATTTGTCTTTTCCATGACTACTTTAAGTCTTTTGTGCTTAGTCCATATAGCACAATCATCTGTGAAAAGGGAAATACCTATTCCCATCTGTACACTTTCTGGGAGGTCATTTATCATAATGGAAAACAAAGTAGAGGGGATAAAACTCCCTTGTGGAGTTCCATTTGTAAGCTTGTAGGTATTTGATAAATTTGTTCCCACTTTGACCTGTATAGCTCTTTCACTTAAAAAGTCCCTTAGCCACCAAAAAATTCTCCCTTTTATTCCAGTTTTGGCTAGTTTGTACAAGAGGCCTTCCCTCCGTAGCATATCATATGCTCTTTCTCTTTCCCCGAAGACTGTTATCATGAAGATTTTAGTCCTTATGCTTTTTTGTACCTCCATTTCCAGTCTCACTCTATGGTCAACTGTGCACCTTCCTTTTCTGAAACCACACTGTACCTCAGTTATAATATCATTTTTCTCCAAGTATTCCACTACCTTGCTTGGTTACCTAATTGGTATCACCAGTGCTTGTTTCCATTCTGTTCGCAGTCCTTTCTCCCATATACCATTATATAACCTCAATAGAATCTTTGGACTCCCTTCTGACAAGTATTGAAGCATTTCATTACTTATATTATCTTTGCCTGGAGCTGTATTTTTCATTTTTCTAATGATTACAATAAACTCTTGCATACTAATTTTTTTGTTTAGCACATCATCAGTATGTTCTCTCCAGCCATTTAATCGTTCATAGTTTTCCTCAATAAACTTACTTTTTTCTCATGAAACTCATTGTTTTGATTTGTATCATTACTGACCTTTTGGAATTCTTTTGCTAAAATGTCTGCCTTCCTTTCCTAAGCTTGAGACCTCAATTTAACTGTTTACAATAAAACCAGGTATACATTTACATTTACTTCAAATTCCATTCATTCTTTGAATTTACTTATCTATTTTTGAAAGCTTTAAATCTTTGTTCAATTTCCCACAGAAATTTCTCCAGCTTTCTTTTTTTTTCTTTTTGACAATTCTTTGTGCCACTGCCTTACAATTTATTTATAATTTTGTTAAGTCTTTACTATTCATTGTATGTTTTTGCTTGCTTGTAAGCCTTATTTGTTTCCTTAATTGCTAATTTGCAAACTTCATTCCACCAGGGAACTGGATTTCTAAATCAGGGGCAATTTGATGTTTTATAGATGGCCAGATCAGCATCTGTTGTAATTCCTTTTATTATGTTGTTGTAGAATTCTCCTAGATTGTCACTTCTACAGTTACTACATAAATATTCATCACATTCAATCTTGAAAACGCCCCAGTCAGCTTTTTGAAAATTCCGTCTAGGAACTCTTTCTGTGTTTTCGACATTTCCTCGGCCTTGGTACTCAAGAAGCATAGGAAAGTGATCACTTCCGATTCTGTCATCTTCATGAATTTCCAGTTGCATTTACTGGCTATAATATTTGTTGCAATTAACAAATCCAAAACAGAAAAGTATTCATTCACTTAATCAAATCTAGTAGGGCTCCTGTATTCAATATTTGCAGGTTATGCAAGAGCTGGCATCGACGTTTGTTGCATGGATTCACTAGTAACTGCACACCGCACCATAGTAACTCTAGCTCAGGAACCAATCCATGCAACAAACCTCGATGCCAACTCTGCCCACATATCTACACCAGCGATACCATCACAGGACCTAACCAGATCAGCCACACCTTCACTGGTTCATTCACCTGCACGTTCACCAATGAAATATATGCCTTCATATGACCAAGGCAGTGCCCCTCTGCTAACTATATATTGGCCAAACTGGACCAGTCTCTACGGAAAAGATAAATGGACACAAATCAGATATTAGGAATGGCAATATACAAAAAACCTGTAGGAGAACACTTCAACCTCCCTGGCTACACTATAGCAGATCGTAAGGTGGCCATCCTGCAGCAAAAGAACTTCAAGGACCAGACTTCAAAGAGAAACTGCTGAGCTTTCAGTTCCATCTGCAAATTTGACACACCAGCTCGGGATTAAACAAAGACTGTGAATGGCTTGCCAACCTACAAAAGCAGTTTCTCCTCCTTGGTTTTCACACCTCAACTGCTAGAACAGGGCCTCATCCTCCCTGATTGAACTAACCTCATTATCTCTAGCTTGCTTGCATATATATATATATATTCTATATTATACCCTGCCCCTGGAAATTTCCACTACATTCATCTGACAAAGTGGGTATTCACCCACGAAAGCTCATGCTCCAAAAACGTCTGTTAGTCTATAAGGTGCCACAGGATTCTTTGCTGCTTTTACAGATCCAGACTAACACGGCTACCCCTCTGATACTCTGCAAATTATGATTGGGTTTTTGACATTAACTAGTTTTTCTAATTCTAAAATAACTAATTTTTACATGGATTATAAACATCAATCTGTATATAAGAATTTTCGTTCTACCTGGGAATCTCAACAGCATTATATTCAAAATTTAGTTTCTGCACATTCATTTCTATGTTACTGAGTCCCTCATTTGTAAATATACAGAATCACCCACCTTCTCTGGTAGCCTCTCAATCCCTCTGGAGATCAGATCCTTGTAAATTGACTCAAATGTACTTATTAGCCATGTTTCTTGCATACATACATATCAGGCTTTTTTTCCCATTTCAGTGATGGCTTTCTTAAATTCCTGTCCCTGCATTATTAAACTATATTGAACTAAGGATAGTTACGACCTTGTTATTTAAGCTGTATTATTGCCTTCATGTAAAATCACATGAATGCAATCTATCAAGAGGTTCAAGGTATCAAGAGGTTGTCTATTTTTAGATATTTTTCTTCTTTAGCTATGATTTTAATACTTTCATTTTTTTCCCTATCTGCAAGCTGCAGTCAATTATTTCTGTAATGAACACTATAAACTTCTCTTTACCTACAAGTAATGCATCATCTCCCATTCCTCTCATATTCTCCTCCCTGACCAGAGAGATATTCTGCTGCCCCCATACATCTGGAATATTTTTCTATTTTCTGCAGTGGGTATGTTTTGATAGCCTCCATATATGATGTTTTTTAAATTATTTTAATCTTTTTTTTATTTCTGCAGCTCCTTCTGCTGCTGCATGTCATTTATATGTTGCACTGTGCTTCCCCCGCCCCCCCCGACAGTTGCTGCATTTAGGTTCTGTTCCTTCTACACAGTTCTCACCTGAGTGATTTCCTCCGCATTTACTGCTCCTCATTCCCTTACAAATGACTGCCATGTGTCCAAACCTTTGACAATTACAGTGCTCACAGGAGGGTGGCAGAGTAGGGAATATATGGTTTAACCCAGAAAGAATTGATACTCCATTTGGATCCTATGCAGAAGTGTCTCACTTTTAAGTGATATGCCTACCACCATAGATGGCTAGTTTTCTCCCTTTCTTCCATGGGCGGCTGGTTTGTAGAAATTTTGGTAGTGCCCAGAACCTGCCCCTGCCCAAACTCTGCCCCCCTAAACTCCACCCCTCACCTACTCAAGGCTCTGGGAGGGAGTTTGGGTGGGGGAGGAAGTATGGGATGGAGGAGGAGTGCAGGCGCTGGGAGGGAGTTTGGGGATGGGAGGGAGTGTGGAGGGAGGGGGTACAGGGTCCGGTAGGGAGTAAGGGGAAGGGAGGGGGTGCAGGGGAGGGGCTGGAGGTGAGAGGTTTGGAGTGTGGGAGGGGGCTCAGGGCTATGGCAGAGGGTTGGGGTGTGGGGTGAGGGCTGTGGTGTGGGACTAGAGATGAGGGGTTCATGATGCAGCAGGGAGCTCAGGGTTGTGGCAGATGGTTAGGGTGCAGGGGAATGAGGGCTCTGGCTAGGGCTGGGGTTGAGGGGTTTGTGGTGTTGGAGGGGCCCAGGGCTAGAGCAGAGGGTAGGGCATGGGGGAGTGAGGGCTCTGGGGCTGGGGGGTTTGGAGTGTTGGAGGGGGCTCAGGACTGGGGCAGAGGGTTGGGGTTCAGGGGTGTGTAAGGGCACTGGCTGGGGCTGGAGACGAGGGGTTTGTGGTGTTGGAGGGGCTCAGGGCTAGGGTAGATGGTTGAGGGTGCAGTGGGGGGGGTGAAAGCTCTGGCTGGGAGTGTGAGCTCTGGGGTGGGGCAGGGCTGGGGATGAGTTTCGGGTGCAGGCAGGCTGCTCTGGGACAGGGGCCACAGAGGAGGACTCCCCCCAGCCCTTTCCCTGCTGGCAGCAGCAAGCTCTAGGGGAGCTCCCCCCAGTCCTTTCCCCGCTGGCAGCAGCAAGCTCTAGGGGAGGGGCCCCCCTTTCTTGCCCCCCCCCCAGCAGCACACTCACCCCCACCACTGTCACTGCATGTGCTCCTAGGGCCTCTTTCAGGTCCAAGAATCTCCCTCGTCTCCCCCATGGTGGGTGCCAGGGGGTGCTGCGTGCACCTCCTCCCTGCTGTTGCCCCTGATTGTAGCCTCAGTGGGGGTGGGGGATGGAGCTGGCTCCTTGCCCCTCATGAGGCAAGAGCGGTGATTGCGGGTTGGTGGGGGAGGGTCCCACCGGAAAAGGGAAGGGTGTGAGGGGGAAGGGCAGGCTCAGAGTCAGTCTGCCCTGGCAGTTGAGATGGGGTCACTAGGACAGGCTTGACAAAGCCCTGGCTGGGATGATTTAGTTGGGAATTGTTCCTGCTTTGAGCACGAGGTTGGACTAGATGACCTCCTGGGGTCCCTTCCAACCCTGATAGTCTATGATTCTATGACCCATGCGGCAGCAGTTGCTGGAGGGAGGCAAGCTGCACAGAAGAGGCAGGGACACTCTGCTCCCTCCAGGGCCCGGGGACATGCACGGGGCCAACAAGGGGGAGCCGGGGCACACTTGGGGGAGGCAAGTGGGGCCACTCAACCCCAAACATTGGTGGAGCTGGCCCCTGGGCTCTGAATATTGCTGGTGCCCGGGCATCACATGGATATATAACTTGCCGCCCATGCTTTCTCCTATAAGTAGCTGTTTAACAAACAATACTTTATCTTCATCTATATTCTTCTTACTGTCATCCACAGAGAATCTTATTGGCACTCCACACATAGTCCCTCTGGCTTCTATCAGGAATAGAGGCAATTCACAAGTAACTTCCATTTTCCCTAAGGCTGTAGTTTTAAGAAGTTTTTCAGCTTGCTCCTCGTGTGCATTCTATCAGTAGATCTGCACCATCACTTTACTTTAGCGGTTCCACCATTTTCAGAGGGTTAATATTTCCTATTTTCACATCTTTTGGCACTGATTCGACAGTTATGAAATGCTGACTTTTGTCCTGTTTTTGTTTTTCATTTCTATGCATTCCTTCATCAAATCCTGATATAGCTGGTCTTTCCCGCCCGTCCCCCTTTTTCCTGATCTGAGACCTTTCCTCATCCCCTGCTGCTTCTCCTTCATGCTCCAAAACAACTTTCTCTTTCCCCCACTTGCCTCCATTGTCAGTTTCAGTGTCCAGTCACCTTT
This sequence comes from Chelonoidis abingdonii, assembly GCF_003597395.2. Taxonomy (NCBI): domain Eukaryota; kingdom Metazoa; phylum Chordata; order Testudines; family Testudinidae; genus Chelonoidis; species Chelonoidis abingdonii. The sequence goes on along the minus strand of NC_133769.1, from coordinate 131,264,531 downwards.
CAGCTGGGGGGAGGGGGACAGGGCTTGCCACAGTCCTCCATCCAGCCTGCTCCTGCACTCCAGCCTCACTACCATCAGACAGACACCAGCAGTAAGCCTGACTCCAGCCCAGCCAGCCCTTCTCCAAACTCAGGCCACAGCCAGCCAGCCCCTCACACTGTTCTTGTTTACCAGACATGACCTTAATACAGTTCTTGAATTATTGCTTTAGTTCTTTTTCTTTGGAGTGCTTTGTTCCCCTGCTAGGAGTAGGAAAGGTGCTGCTGCTGCCTTATGCAAAGAGCCAGAGCTACGATTTTTCCCTGGTTTTTTCAGGGTCTCACGATGTTGGGAAAATGGTTCTTAAACTCTCACTTCAGTTCACCCAGCATAACGATAAAGCAGAATCCGGCTTTAAATATGCACGTTTTCAAGAATCAACCTTTTCCTATCAAGTCATGGAAAGAGAATGAGGTGGGGTAACAGACATAGAGTAGCAGTATGTTAATTCAAGGCTTCATAATTAAATTCAGAGATGCAGATAAGCAAAGAAAGGTTGTGAAAACCTCAGTTATTAGATGTACACCTCTACCCCGATATAACGCTGACCTCGGGAGCCAAAAAATTGTACCGCATTATAGGTGAAAGTGCGTTATATTGAACTTGCTTTGATCCACTGGAGCATGCAGCTCCCCCGCTCCCCTCAGCAATGCTTTACCGCATTATATCTGAATTTGTGTTATATTGGGGTAGAGGTGTAGTTTGTGTCTTTACTTGTTCTTTGTCAATTACAGTGACAAAAGGCTCTATCAAGCAAGCAAGAGGGAGGATAAAACAATGGGTAAATAAGTATACAGGACTCTGATCCCCTTCCTTTGAACTAGATATTATAAGAAGACTGGGATTTTTAAAAACAGAGAAAATGCAGTCAAGACGTTTTCTATCTCACCATACACAATATAATAAGTACAAAAAAGATAGTCTGAAGAAGTATCAGCAGTACAACAACCTAAAAAGCCAGGAAATCAATTTGTATTTGAGAGAAAAGAAAAAGACTGCCACATATCATCAAGCTGTTTCTGTAATCCACCACCAAACCGGAAATGGAATACAAAATGGAACTGTTGTGTAAAACCCATCTATTCCATGACCACTGTGAAATGTACCCATTACACAGAAACTTGATGTATGGACTTAGGGAACACGTTCATGTACATTGTCATGCCAATAAATATATTTAAATTGAAACAAATAGAAGGCAGGTTTCTCAGTTGATGTAAATTGCTGTAGCTCCATTGAAGTAATCAAAGTCAATGGATCTACGCTGATCTACACCAGCTGAGGATCTGCCCCAGAGGTTATTGATAGTGTGTTTAAAAAATCCTCAGTAAGTCCAATCATATGCACCAATGTAAACCAGGAAGAACTCTATTAAATCAGGAATAGCTCCAAGGAGTTATTCCACTGAACTCAGTTGAATTATTCCTGAGTTATTCGTTGAAGCTATACAGATATAAAACTGGTGAAAGTGAGAAGTGAATCCGGACCTCATATTAAGAGGTTCTTTGTTTTTGTTTTCTGCTTGACTAACATAGGGCTCGATCCTGGTCTACTGAAGTCAAAGGAAGTTTTGCCATTGACTTAGCTGGGAACAGGATCGTGCCAATAGTTAACTACTTTTTTGTCTGAACCTAGATAGTAGCACATACAGTTATTTCTGTCACAGTTGTTTGAACAGTCCATTTGCTAGCAAATCGATTGATAATATATTTTTGGTAACAAGGAAAAAGGGCAGAGCAGTGTTTCTGGGTACAAAAATTTCCCTCTGTCTTGGGCAGACTACAGATAGCTGTCATACTCTTTTTATCATCACATCCCACAAGCCAGAGGCATGTCTTGGTGATGCCTGAGACAGAAATATGAGTGGGTTAGGGTGGCCAGCCATCCAGAATTGTCCTGGAGTCTCCAGGAATTAAAGATTAATCTTTAATTAAAGATTATGTCATGATGATATCTTCAGGAATTTGTCCAACCAAAGTTGTCAGTCCTAAAGTGGGTTCACGTTTGTTTGCTCCAAGTACTTTAATTGCTTGCTAGTATTTGTGGCAAAATAGATCTTGCAGTTTAGGGATGTGTTTATTGAGCTCCATGACCTCCTGGGAACCAGACCCTACCTATCTACAGTTTAAAGGAGTGGAGATTTCATGGTGGCTGCTGGAAGTGTGTCAGACATTTGGTTGCTCAGGTGGTGATTTTAGGCCTTGTAGCAAATGCAGAAGAAAGATATTTTCCACCTGAAGGGTGAAGAAAGAAGCAACGTTTTGCTTGGGGCTAATTTTTCTTTTATTGATGGCTGTAGAGGCAGGATACCAGCCAAAAATTGCTTCTGTACAGTCTGGACAATTGTTTGCTATCTGGGACATGGTGGGGATGGTCTAGAAAAGAGCTAAAAAGAATCAAGCAAATGTTTTTATTTTTGAAGTCTTTTAATAAACATAACCTTCAAGATAGCTTAATACCATTTAAAAAAATCAGATAGCTAATTATTTATTACTTAAGGGATGATTTAGTCTGTTTATATCTTCTGCTCTGAAACACAGATTTGAAAGTGCCTACATAGGATGAACTTTATTTAACTTCCAGTGAACAGTTTAAAAGAGCCCCACATCTGTGTGGTCAGATTTGGTTCTCTGTCAGTCAGAATCTTCATCAGCAACTTGGGTCTCTTTTAATTAAGTCAACTTTTATGCTTCTTGATACTGCCATGGTCAAATTGCTTCTTTTTATGTCACAGGTTCTAAAGTAGCGTCATAATTGTGTTTTGAAATTCCTAGGGGACCATGGCCAGAGTGGTGAGTGCAGAAGACTTCAGTGGATTACGCCCCTATTCTCATGGAATCATATTTACTGCAAGACCACAGTCTACACCAAGCAGAGCATCATCATGCAGAAGCAGGCAAAGCTCAGTTAAATCAGCCTCATGTATGTACAGATTGTCGACTTTTAGGTTTTATAAGCAGCAGAATTTTAAACTGAAATCCACATATTGTCCACAAGCCAAGTACAGCCTGAATCTGGCATTGCCTTCTCGGCCACCTCAGTTCTGTTATTCACATAGGCCCAGACTGTGCCGTTTGACACTGTCCAGAGCAAGCTGCTCTGCTCCAAGATGCACAGTGCCTGAGAGGGTTATCGGATGCACAGTATCTCCAGTGTTCCCCTCTTTGGGGAGTAATTTGCTACAGCCTTTTACAGGGCGCATCACACTCCCCCTGCCCATTCCCTACACTCACACGGGATGCATCTATCCAGCTGTACTGGTTGATGCATAGGAAGGATGGAACCATGGCCCTTTCTTGTCCAGTCCCCTCCCTACCCACTTACTTGCAGGGAGGGAAAAGGGTGTCAGGAGCACAGCTTCTGCTTTATTCCCCATCCCAGCAGTCCATGCAGGTTTATTGCAGTTGCACAGGCACTTGGGGGAAAGGGTCTTTCTCCCCACTACTCCAGGCAACCATCTAGCCCTTGATCTTAAAGCTGCTGGGTACATACTATTGGCAGTGTCAGAGATTTGATGTACATCCTATTACAATTGAGAGTGTGTATCACAGAGTTGGAAGGGACCTCAGCAGGTCATCTGGTCTAACCCCTTGCTCAAAGCAGGGCCAATACCCAGACAGATTTTCACCCCAGTTCCTTAAATTGCCTCCTCAAAGATTGAACTCACAGTGCTGGGTTTAGTAGACTAATGCTCAAACCACTGAACTATCCCTTCCCCCTTATCCCATAGGAACTCACTTGAAATTATCATATGCTTACCCCTGAAAGAGCATATGCGTATTTTATACTAGTAAGATTTATGAGTCACTTTAATGAAATAAAAATTGTTAATATAGTTGTGAATATATCATTTGCAAGAATTAAACATTGAGAGTTACTGGTGTTTAAGGCTTCTTGATTCACAGTTCATGCCTTTTTTCCTTCTTCCTTGCCACGAAGTTTTAGTTTAAGGGGTAAATTCACTCTTGGCATAAATTGACACAGCTCCATTGATTTCAGTGGCTTCACACTGTGAATTTGTATGCTCAGATTCCCTTTGTCAGAACTGTTAATGATATGTGCAAAAAAACCCTTAATCAGGCCCTCTTCTGGGGAACTAATTAGATTTACTGTGACCAGAGTGCTGATTCAGCTGCTGGTTCTCAGCACTCTGTCACACCTTTCCCCCTTTTCTGGTGGAAAAATTTCTCCTTTCATGGGCTCTCCATTCTTTTAGTGGACATGCTACTCTCCTGGAGTCCTCCTCCTGATCTTCGGATGAGGGGGATTCCAATAACTGTCCAACCGCTGTCAATAAGTTCAGATTCTCCTTATTCCACAAGGCTAATTCTGTGTTTTCTTCTTTCTCTTCCTCTTTCTTTAGCAGGCTTCCCTTTTCCTTACTGTCCCCTGGCTTGTGTTCCTTTGTCTAGTGTTTACCAACCCCTCAAAGTCTAGCTTCTCGTTTTGCTTCCCTGAATGTTTTATTCCTTCTCCTCCCTAGTGGGAGGAGCTGCAGTCCATGACTCCTATGATGGGGTGAGACATGTCCACTACCCCAACCCATTTCCAATTCAGCTTCCCCTGCACTTCCAGCGGTGCATCAGCCACAAGGTAAAGTGTCTTATCCCCATGGATGCATTCAAGCCACAGCCTTGATCTCGGGAGCATCCAGTCGGGCTTCACCAATACCTGTTTTTACCAGTGAACAGTCTGAGGTAGTGTCCACTGGACCCCTTTGACACCTTCTCCCCACCTTTACAGAAACCATAGATAATTTCTTTTTTCTTCCATGTCCAAGAGTCCCTGTCCAATTTCAGAACTCTGAAAACCCACATTCTATATTCGGGCAGTCTTTTTTTTAGTGTGTCCTTGGTGTCCACACGATAACAGACAATACCTTGAGTTCCAGCTGGAATCCCCCTAGGTTCTTCCCTCTTCTTCTCTGTGACCTTTCCAGATTGGGTTTCTCCAACCCTCTTCCCCAGATCTGGTCCCTTAAACTGCCAACCCCTTTTCCTAGGAACATCCACCTCCACAAACTCTTCTGTGAGCTTGACCACAGAATCTAGGGTGACCAGCAGAGGCCACCTGACCCATAACCAGGAATTCTCAGGGATGCTGTGCAGGAACTGTTTTAGAATTATGGCATCCATAATCTCACTTTCAATCTAAGTGTCTGGCCTCAACCAGCTGGTAGCCCAGTCTGTCAGTTTTTGGGCAAATGCCTAGGCTTGTAACCTCCCCCAGGTCCATCTAGTGGCCCAAAACTTTTTCAGGGAACTTTTCTGTGGATAAGTCCACCTGATCTAGAATGACTGTGTTAATCACATCATAGTCCCATGCTTGCTCATTACTTAGAGTGGGTCTACACTTAAAACCCTGCATCAACACAGCTGCACTGATGCAGCTGGGCCACTGTAGTGTTTAAGTGAAGATGCTCTTACCCCCATGGGAGAGCTTTTCCCATCAGCATAATTAATCCACCTCCCCAGAAGGCAGGGGCTATGTTGACAGGAGAAGCTCTCCCACCGACATAGAGCTGTCTACATGGAGGGATTAGGTTGGTATAACTATGTTGCTCAGGGGAGTTTTTCACACCCCTTAGTGAAGTAGCTATACTGATACAGGTCTGTAGTATAGATCTGGCTTTACAGCCATATAGATTGCCTGAGCTTGACCAAGAATGCTTCAGGATCATTTGCAGGGCCCATCTTACAGACACCTATCAACTGTGTCTGGTTGCTGTTCTCCACTGCAGGATCACATTAGCTGCTGCGGCACATGGGCTTGCTCTCAAATAAAATTCTGTAGGCTTTTCTGTTGCTCAGCCTGCCAGGCAAGCAAGCACGCACTGTTTCTCCAGGTGATGGAGGGTCTTCTCTCTAGGGTCTTCTGTATCTCCTTCTGCTGTTCTACGAGCCATTGCAATGTCTTTTCCATTGCCCAGACTGCTGAACCTTTGCACTGGCTCCCCCGTCACGTTCTCGGTCAGTACAGATAAGGCAGCTCCTAGACAAGTCCCCACTTGTGACAGGAGCTCTTGTCTCCTCATATAAATGTCTCTGACATCTCTGGTCTATAACCACTGCTGTGTACTTTATTTGTGTTTTATTAACCACCACCCTCTGACAGTCCAGTGCAACAATTCTTATTTACAGTATTATACAAACATGAGAGGGGAAAGAGATCTCTCTGCCAGAGATCTCCCTTTACTCTGGCCTGGTTGGTTGGTTGGCTTATCTCTCTCTCATCTACTCCCTTGCATGGCTTTCCTATGCTTCTTTTCTACTCTTGCAGTTAATAGGGAAATTCGCTCCTTAGCTCTTTCCCAGTCCAGGCTGATCTAGTAATTAGCCGTCTTTTCCCTCAGTCAGGCCCTCTTCAGGGGAACTAATTGGATCTATAGGGCTCAGATTTTTCTGGATGCGATAGCAGATGGATTTCTTCACCAAGTAGTTGAAGAACCAACAAGAGGGGATGCCATTTT
>NC_133769.1:131246430-131256104 GCF_003597395.2 Chelonoidis abingdonii | reverse complement strand
CTCCAGCGGCCTCTGCCATCTTGCCCTGATGGAAATTCTCTTCCCGACCCCAAAATATGGTATCGCATAAACCACTTAGCATTGTGAGCAAAACTCACCATGCAGCACTCAAGAAAGAATTCTCTGCAGCTTAACTCAGATCCCATCCCACCAATTTCATCCAAAGACCCATTGGGCAGACTTAATCCTGCTATCATCAAGATCAATTGCCAAATTAAACTATTCCATCATACCATCCCCTCCATACAACTTCATATCTTAGTCTTAAAAGCCAGTATATTCTTTACCCCCATACTCCCCTTGAAAGGCTGTTTTCCAGATACTTCACTCCTCTAGATGTAGGAAAACTTTGGTCTAATTTCAAGTCTCTAAACTTCCTAGGTGTCCACTGGTACATCCTCCTTTATTTTTCGCCTTCCTCTGCAGTGTGGGGCATGGGTCACTTGCTGGTGGATTCTCTGCAGCTTGAGGTCTTCAAACCACAATTTGAAGACTTCAGTAACTCGGACATAGGTTAGGGGTTTGTTATAGAAGTGAATGGGTAGGGTTCTGTGGCCTGTTTTGTGCAGGAGGTCAGACTAGATGATCATATTGGTCCCTTCTGACCTATGAGTCTATGAGTCTGTCAGTGACCAATTGTGCTAGTTCAGCTATTGGTTCTCAGCACTCTGTCACAGAGAAGATGTGTGGAGGAGAAACTGCAGTAAAGTGTAAATAATATAAAGGGCCATATTCTGCCATTGAAGGGAACTGAAATATCGTGTGCAAATTGATGGCAGAACTTGCCTCAAAAGTACAGAAAAATGTAAATGCACAACTAACTTCAATCTTTAGACTAGGGTGCTCAGCTCTTGTTGTCTTCAAAGGAAGTATTATATTTGTATCAATGGCTGAATTTGGCCCTATAAATGCAGGAGAAATATCAGGCCAAATCCTGTGGTCCTTATTCAGTTCTTACTCAGTCAAAGCTCTAACTGAAGTCAAGGGGAATTTGCTTGAGTAGGGATTACACTATTTGTCACTATGCTGTCCAGTTCTCCAGCCCACCTTTCCCATGGGTGTTTTTACAGCAAGCTGGCTGTTGTGTGTTAAAATGCTTATCTGCAAAGGAGTCAGCACACAGACGATTGGTGCTGACACATCATTGGCAGATGACTTCACTAAGGAGTTTAATAACTGAATAAAGCATCTAAATGATACAAAGCAAAGACATTCAGGGTCTTTTTATCCCTGCTGAAGTCTGAAGGTAGAGTGCTAGTGGGGATGGGATGGACAAATATATTGTGAGTTACGTTACATATGTTTTACTTTGTAATTTTAACTGCTCTTTTACAGTATCTTCCAGGTTAACCAGTGTCTTGGTTATAATGTTATAAATAAAGCGTTGGGAATTTTTTAAATAATACTTAGCACTTTTATATTGCTTTTGATCTTCAAAGTGCCACACAAATGTTAATTAATTTACAGTGATATCTCTGAGGATGGATTGATTTATGTTGAATTCTCAGCAAAAAAACCCACATTTGATTTTGCCAGGTTTAAGAGTTTAATAACTATCTGATATGTTTTACAGCTACATCGGTGCGGTCTGTCCCAGATCCCACACTGTCCGCCTCAGAAATTGAGCAGATTTTACTTAAAAAGACAGCTGAAGAAGAAGATGAACTTAAAAAAGCATTTCAGACAATCGACATTGATCACACCCTAACAGTCACAAAAGGTGAATTCAGGAGAGTGATTGAAACCTTTCTTTTTCCTCTGACACAAGCACAGTTTGATTCTGTGCTGGCACAGGTACGCTATGTTATATATGTGTATAATCATTTGGGGGCTGTTCTTATCCACATCAATGGCAGAATTTCCTCTCCATTTCAGTGGGAGCAGGAGCAGGTCTGGTTTTATCAAAATGATGATAGATGGGGCCAAATCCTTCTTGCCTTACGTGGGTAGTTCTAGTGAGGACAATAGGATACTTATGTGAGTAAAATGAACTAGATTTGGCCTTTTGTATTTCTTTTAAAGGATTTCGTCTGCATTATTTCTCCCACTGTCTGAAGAAGTTACAATTCATTGGTAGCTTTTGTGATAATTAATCAAATTATGCAGTCTTATTCCTGGAGAAAGATGAGATTGAAAACCCTTTGAGTCATGGTAGAACATGTTCTTATTTATATTGTAAGGAGCTTAGCACACTTTTTGAGCACTGTAAAATAATGAATAATTGGGAGGAAGGATAGTTGTCTGTTCGCCACCTTTAAGCCCATAGCTATGGTGGAATATATTCTTTAAAGACCATTAGTTGTATACACTGGTTGAGATTTTCAAAACCCAGCAGGGGATAGCTATACAACGCCCATTAACTTCAAGTGGAATTGTGTGGCTAACTCCTCTAGGCGACTTTGAAAATCTTTGTCCAGGGGGTCTGCTTTCTGGTATTAGCTCTGTAAAGTTCTCATTTTTTCAGTTTAGTAATTTAATTGTGGTACAACAACATTTAGAACCATACAGTGAACTGCAAAGAGTAATACCACGCACCTCCAAACCATTGTTTCTAGTTGCTTTCAACATACTTACCCTTCTCCCCAATGGTTTATAATGCTAATAAGTAATAGAAGATGGATTTTTGGCCCTTTGGAGTTCCAGTCCTGACCCCTGTGGCCAAGACTTCCTGTGCTAAGGTTTCACAGATTTTAGGTTTTATATCCTTTCCAACATGCTTGTTGTTTGATTTTTTTTACTTACATTGAGCTATTACAAGGTATCTTCACATTTTAAAAATATTGGTCTCTGAAAATTCAGCACTGATTTCAGTTAAAATGTAAGTAATTAGGGTCCTTGATTATACCAAATAAGCATTATGTGGATCCACAAGCAATATGTGGATCAATATGTGGAAATACCTTATATATGCATGTGGTAGCAGGGAAAGATTGTCTCACCGGTTGGATTAGATGGGATATAGTTTCACACATAGACAAAGAAGATCATAGAGTTAGTGTGAGGAAAAGACCTACATGAGCCTCAAGTCCTTGTCCCTTGTAAGTGTAGGAGATAGCTTCTTGCTGGAGGATTTATCAGATATATATTGATACTATACTTGAGCCTAGACAAAAGGTGAGAAGAAATGACATGCAGTACATGCAACAAAAGAGAGGCTATCAGAGGAGATTATTTTTGCATTTTAATAAAGTAGTTAACTAATAATGGAAATGAATGATTTTGTTTTTTTAGTCCCATGAGATTTCGTTACAGGATTTATCTAGAAATCCATTTATTTAACAATCTTTTTATTGAAATGTAGATTCCGATGACTAGCAAAGTTACTGTACCATATCTTGACTTCCTGGCAAAGTTCACTAGGGTTGCCAAAAGTGCCAACATGCAAAGAAGGTAAGAGCTTCTTATTATGTAATCCTATTGTTCCCAAACTGTGATCTTGGATCACTTTTTAGCGGTCTGCAGAGAGCAGGCTGGTTAAATGGTTCTAGCTCTCTTTGTTTCCAGCTGTTACATCATGTTACAAACAGCTCCTGGAACATTAAGTACTTTTTCAATATTGCTTTTCCATATAAACAATTGGTATATTTGCCATAGGGATCTTATATGATCATTGAAGGGAGGGGAGGTAGTCTGTCAGGCCATTGATCTTGTAATGTAAACATATAGAGCTTCAATCCTAATTGGTATATTCTGTTAACTAGCGGTAAGTGTAACTGAGTATATGAGAAGTTAGATGTGAGCTGAGGTTAACATTTTTTAGGGATACTCAAAACATATAACTCAACTTGCAGGATGCAGTGCGTGACAAAGACACAATCTGAGGGACTCACAGACATTGTTCTGGCAGGAAAGTTAAAATGCTGTGGGATTCATTCCTTCAATGTAAATAACATTCTTCTTTGAGAGATGTCCCTGTGGGTACTCCACTCCAGGTGAAGGTGCATCCCTGCGCCTTTGTCCGGAGAGGTGTGCAGCAGTGCCCGTACAGGTTGCGCATGCGCGATGCCTGCCTCATGTGCCTTTGGCACCTTAATAGCCCATGCATGACCCAGACTCCTCAGTTCCTTCTCTACTGTCCCCGGCCTGAGATGTAGCTCAGCAGTCCCATTGAAAACCTTCGTTTTTCAATTGGACAGATTATATAAATTAGTAAATTAGGTTTTAGTTTTAGGTTAGTTTAGTCAGATAACTTTCAGTTGTTTGACTTACAGCCGCTGTAAAAAAGAAATTATTTTACATCCCATAATGCAGTTAGAAAATGCCTGGTTCACTGGGTTTTAAAAGATGCACAGCATGCAGAGAGGCAATGCCTATCTCAGATGGACACTCTCAATGTGTCCATTGCCTGGGGGAATCCCACATTCCCCAGAAATGTGCCCATTGTAATAAACTGAAGGCTAGGGCACTAAAAGACAGGAAACCTGAGGCTTAAACTCCTCCTCATGGAAAAGTCCCTCAAACCAGCCACCAACCCTGGGCAGGAACCCTCTTCTCGGCAGAGGTCACCGGTCTTCTCAACACCAAGATTCTCTAGGGACAAAAAACTGGCAAAAAAGCAACCAGCTTCCTCACCTCATAGAGAGCACATCACCTCAAAATCGTCACCAACCTAATCAGCTCCGCAGCTCAGCACCTATAATGCTCCAGGCACCTCCGGCGCTGTCCTTGCAGTGGCCGCCGCCAGTACCCACCGCTCCGGTGCTGAGGCTAATGGCTTTAAGCTGCCTGTCTCCACCATGGCACTGTCAATAGCCCCAAAGGAGATGGTACTGACAACTGCTCCTATTCCTGTGCCGCAGATGAATGTGCCTAGCGTGACAGTGCTGACACAAGTTACTTGGGCACCGACTCAGCTCACTATGCCGCTGGTGCAATCGGCACCCTGCCCCCTCAGCACCGATGCTCTCGGCACAATGCCTTTTCATGCATCAGAAAGATTTGTTTGTCTCCTCAACTCCAGAATCTCCTTTATTGGGCACTGATGTCTCACCGGTGGTGTCAGTACTGCATTGTCAGCTGTCTCCGATACCATCACAGTTTTCCAGTGATGAAGATGATGAGATTGAAGGGGTATTCTCCCCACACCATTCTTCCCTGATTAAGATACTTATTGCTGCCGGACCACTAAGATCACGGTCCTCATATTCTTACAATATACCACCTTAGTATGGCCACCCATGGATGGGACCACCATGCCCTTCCCAGGTCATTAGCCCTACTGGATTCCCTGGAAGTCTTATAGAAGACACCATAGCAGCCACCCCAGTCCATGTATGGGTGACACCAGATCTCCACCTCCAACTTCACAGTCTGTAGCGTTGGAAACACAAGAGGAGCCCATGATGCAATAGGTAGAGGGCACTGCTCCTGACACCTCGCCAAGCAATAACTCATCTTCCTCACCAGACGAGGCTATTTGCCTCCACTACCAACCACAGCAGATGATTTTACCCACTTTCAGGACTTATTCAAAAGAATGGCTAACGAGCTTAAGATTGCTGTGGAGAAAGTGCCAGAAACTCAGCATGAGTTAACTGACATCTTATAGACATCAGCCTCCTCCAAGATAGCATTACCAATCAACGGGGCTATCATGGAGCCTTTCAAGATGGTGTGGTAAATTCCAGCCACAATACCTCAACCTGCAAGAGGGCAGACTGAAAATATTATGCTCTCTCGAAGGGATCCGAATTTCTTTTCACACATACAGCACCCAATTCACTGGTTGTGGAAGCGGCCAACCAAAGGAGTAAACAACAACATTTTTGGTGGAGAGTAAGAGACTGGACCTATTTGGCCGCAAAGTATACTTTTCATCTATGCTACAATTCAGAGTAGCAAATTATGCGGCATTACTTGCCAGATAGGACCACAGGAATTATGGTAAGTTTATGGAATTTATTAATTAAATTCATGAGGAAAAGAGATAATAATTCAAAGCTCTGGTTTCTGACGGGCAAATGATCTCATGCTCGGCTCTACAGTCCTCACTGGATGCTGCTGACATGGGTGCCAGGTCTACCGCTGTGGCTGCAGTCATGCACTGAGCCTCCTGGTTCAATTCTTTGTCATTACCACGGAAGATACAAAATACTGTTGAAGATCTCCCTTTTGATGGAGAAAAACTGTTTGCAGCCAAAACCAATGAAGTGCTGCACACCATGAAGGATTCATCGGCCACCCTTCGGTCCCTTGGCATCCATACCCCTAACACAAGAAGGAGACAATACACGTATCAACCATATGAGTGCCTTAGAAACCCAGAATACACACAGCAACATGAAAGGCCATACAAAGAACAGCAGCAGCAATGACAGAGACAGAGACCACAATGACGATGCCTTCCACCACTAGCAGTGTCCCAACCGCCTTCCTCAGATAAGCAAATTTGAAGTCTTGCATTCACTACATACCGAGGCTATGAGACACTGGAATTGGTGCATCCAGCACAATATCCATATCTCAGCCTCCCACCTACCCAGATGCCAGAACACCACGGCAGATGAGCTCAGCAGATGTTTTCTCCTCAGTCGTGAATGGAAGTTAAACAATGCCATCCTGGAAGACATATTCCAAACTTGGGGTTACCCACAAATGGACTGTTACGTGCCTGAGTGCTCTACAGGGATGAGACACACACGGTGAGTGATATGGCTTTTAATGAAGGTAAAGAAAACACACCCGCAACGGGGACTCTGCACGTTGCTAGCTCAAAGCGGGGAGCGAGTCCAAAGCAGCAAAACAATTTCTAGTAAATATAACTTTATGCTAATGGCATGTAAAGCAGCTCATACATAGGCAAGTGGGAGCTTTCCCACGGCTGGGGCTATCTCTGGTGGCAAAAGGCCAAAGGCTAGCAACACTTTCCCAAACACACAGAAGCTCCCAGGCAAAGCAATTCTGACCACTCACATACAGCATGCACTAGTACACAGCAACCTTTAATAACCTGTCCTTGAGAAGGCGAACAGCCCTAGCTAAACCGTAACAAAATATTCCGCAGTCCCTTACACGGACCTATTCATGACAGCATACAACACAAAATGCCCCAAATTCTGCTTCAGGTTCAGTCTGGGGAATCGATGGGGGATGTGTTCATGATCGCTTGGAACTCAGACTTTCTATACGCATTCTCACTGATACCATTACTATCGAGAATGGTACTGAAGATAAGGACCAAGAGGGCTACAATAATCTTAATAGCCTCCACACGACCGAGACAAGCATGATATCCGTACGTAACATGGATATCCGCACATACCCCAATCACACTCCCTCTACAGACAGACCTATTAACCCAACGGGAGGGCCAGCTACAACACTCCAACATAAAGATGCTACATCTCAAGGCATGGCTCCTCCATGGTTCTCTAATGATGAGCTAAATTGCTCTGAGTAGGTCCAGAGAGTGCTGCTACACAGTAGATAACGTACAGCACCTATCTCCACAAATGGAGGAGATTTTAATATATGGAAATATACCTATTTCATAGAACTGGAAGGGACCCTGAAAAGTCATTGAGTCCAGCCCCCTGTCTTCACTAGCAGGACCAAGTACTGATTTTGCCCCAGATCCCTAAGTGGCCCCCTCAAGGTTTGAACTCACAACCCTGGGTTTAGCAGGCCAGTACTCAAACCACTGAGCTATCCCTCCCACCAGGCAAACTATTGCAGCATTTACACCTCTTCCAATTATATTGGACTATCTCCCGGAACTGAAACAATCTGGTTTTTCTCTCAGCTCAATAAAGTGATACTAGTATCAAAATTGGTGACACTACAATCTTTGCTCACCCTTTCACAAAGCGATTCCTTAAGAGTATCCAAACTTTCTGTCTGGACATGAGACCACCCATACAACCATGGGACTTAAACTTGGTCCTAACAGCCTTGAGGCATAAACTGTTCAGACCTTTAGCAAGCTGCTCCCTACTACACCTGTCCATGAAAGTGGCGTTTCTAATAGCAATCACATAATCTAGACATGTGGGAGAAATCAGGGTGCTCCTGGCAGACCCACCATATACTATTTTTTTTAAAGACAGAGTCACTTTGCCAAGCTATCCCAAATCCTTCCCAAAGTATATTCGTCCTTCACATCAATCAACCAATACAACTACCTACTTTCTTGCCTAAACCACACACCAACACTTTTGAAGCCACAATGCACACCCTTGATGTTAGGAGAGCATTATCTTTTTACCTCGACAGGACCAAGCCATTTAGAGTCTCACTGAAACTTTTTATCTCTATCACAGCATGCTCTAAGAGTAACTCCATATCCATTGAAAGAATATCTAAATGGATATCCTGATGCATTCACCTATGCTATCAATTAAGAGGCATACAACCTCCAGCGGGAATCAAGATGCACTTTACTAGATCAATATTGACGGCAGTGGCATTTCTAAACAACGTTCCCCTTATAGACATTTGCAAAGCTGCTCCCTGAGCCTCTGAACACACCTTTGCTAAACATTATGCTGTTATGCAAGGTCCTCAGGTGGATACTTGACTTGGTCAAGTTGTACTATCAATGGCTATTTTATCAACTCCGAAGCCCCTACTGTCTGAGGTCGGCACTGCTCTTCAGTCATCTGGAGTGGAGGACCCACAGGGACATCTCTCTCTTGAAGAGAAGGTTACTCACCTGGTGCAGTAACTGGTTCTTCAAGATGAGTGTCCCTCTGGGTGCTCCAGTACTCACTCTCCTCCTCTCTACTTCAGAGTTTGGAGCAGGCTCTGGGCAGGGCCGGCTCTAGGGGTTTTGCCGCTCCAAGCAGCCAAAAAAAAAAAAAAAAAGCTGCGATCGCGATCTGCGGCAATTCAGCGGGAGGTCCTTTGCTCCGAGCGGGAGTGAGGGACCCTCCGCCAAATTGCCGCTGAATACCTGGAAGTGCCACCCTGCTTCAGAGTGGCCACCCCAAGCACCTGCTTGATAAGCTGGTGCCTGGATCCGGCCCTGGCTCCAGGGTAGAGAAGGAACTGAGGAGTCCAGGTTGCGCGCGCTACTGAGGCACCAGCATGTGAGGTAGGCACTGCATGCACGTGACCCATACAGACACGGCTGCAAAATTCTCCAGACAAAGGGGCAGGGACATACCTTCACCTGGAGTGGAGCACCCACAAGGACATCTCTTGAAGAACCTGTTATTACACAAGGTGAGTAACTTTCTCCTCTCTGGAGCTTCACTTTTAAATCTTTCTTTACTTCTGATGGAAATCACTTTCAGCAATAAAAGTGTGGAGGTACCAATTTTGTGTGGTAAGTAGGTAACTTTGGGATTAAAATGAATGCCTTCCCTTCACATGAGGGACATCTGAGAGGTATAATGCAAAGCATTCTCTGAGTGCTATACTGTATATTATACTGTAAAACTAATCCTACATTTACCTAGTAGCTTTGCTCCAAAAGCACTATATAATTTAACCTCCCTCCCCTTCCTTCCCCTTTCCTCCCCCTTCTGGGATGACCGGGTAGGGACTTTGCAATGGAATCCTCATGGAGATTTAGGCCAGGTCTACACTGCGACTTTAAATCGGTTTAATGGCCGATATACCGATTTAACGCTGTATCCGTTCACATGACGTCGTCATTAATATCGATTTTACCGCCTCCTTAAATCGATTTCGGAACTCCTCCCAAATGAGAGGAGTAGCGCTAAAATCGATAG
>NC_133769.1:131059815-131246330 GCF_003597395.2 Chelonoidis abingdonii | reverse complement strand
CAGGCTCTGACAGACAGTTGCTTTAGAAATTATTCTACAGATTCTGACCCAGCTTTTTTACCGTCAAGTGTAAAGTTAACAAACCTCCCAGAGAATGAGGGGAAAACACCATTGGGAGTAGTCCACTGAAAGGAAGTAGGAGGAAGGGAGAGGAGAAGAGGAAGAGGCAGAAAATGGGAGGACGAAATTTAAGGCTGCTATCTTCCAGAGAAACAAGGGAGCTTTGCAAAGCTTCTGATTAATTAGCAAAAAAATAATTAAATAGAGAATGAGGGATCATGCACAAAATGAAAGCTTAATCCCTTTTTATATCATGGGGAAAATAATGAATACGTTAAACATGTGGGGCCTGATTTTCCTTTCACTTTCACATGGAATCACAATGAGTAAACTCTTGGTTTATACTGGTGAAAGAGAACAGAATCAAATCTATAATTAGAAAATGCTGCCTTTTGACCAACCAAATGCTTGTAGACATGTATTAAAACTATACACAGTGTAAGTCAGAAAATGATGTGAAGCAAAAATAAATGTGGGATAGTTGTAGCTTAATTTACAGGAGTTTGCCACAGGAGGGCAGTGCAGGTGCTCTTTTTCCAGAGAAAATTTTGTAAGAGAGAGCTTAGGGCTGGTTTCTGCCCTGATTTAAAGCCCACACAATCTCAGTGAACCCAGTGGGCTGTAAGTCAGGACAGAATTTGGTCTTTAGCACTCAATCCTGCAAATACACACGAGTACTTTCTTGCATAAGTGTTTTCAGGGTCAAGCCCTTAGTTAGGGGAAGAGCCTGGGAAAACAGGAATTTATAATCTGTCAGATCCGCTGAGAAAAATAAAACATGTTAATTGTTAACTGTGAAAATGATTTGGTCTGTGGTTTTGATGTAAGTAAATGGGTGAGAGTAGGGCCATTCTTTTTCTAAAAGACCTCACATGTTAAAAGATCATTGACAATGATCTTATAAATGCAAAGGGCTAGATCCTCATTTATGGCTGAGGAGCACTTGATGCAGCTGGGCATTAAGGTTCCAAGGTATCCTTTGTACTCACCTGATTCTAGGACTCCTGTATGTGTCAGTCTTGTTCCCTGGCCCAGCCATGCATCAGTATCAGCTGCCAATGGCCCCAGTGGCTGTTAAAAGAGCTGGGGATTGCTTAGGCACTGGGAAGCTATGCTATTGTCCTCCAGCCACATCCTCCACATTGTCAGCCATGGTGTGCAAGGTGTAGGAGCTACAGTGTCTCTACATTGCTCAAGAATCCACTTGCACGGGGAGATCATCTGGGAGCTGGATCCACCAGATTCAGTGTCACTTTGTGCCAGTGCAGCAGGGCAGTGCAGCTGGGCCCAGGACCCTATGCAGGATCACTGTGGAGGCCCATTCCTGCAGTCTTTACTCATTCCATACTTAGGCAAAACCCTCATTGATATCAATAATTGGGCCATTGTTGCCCTACAACAGTAATGTAATGCATTTGCCTTATGTCTAATCCTTTCGTTAATATTATTTATTTTTAGATGGAACGATAGCCAAGGCAGCCAAACCATGACATTAAGTCAGCTGGAATCCCTCTTAAAGGAAAAGGTAATGTAGGGGTGGATATTCACAGCAACTGATTGCTAAAATGGTTATTTACTTTATAAGTTAAGTTCTGGCACTTCATAAATGGTACTGGTACTCTTAGTTCTAGATGTTGCTTGCTTGAATAAAAGGCCAGATTCATTTAAGGGGCTTGATTCTTCACTTTAGTGCATCTTGGGTAATCAGTTAAATTTGTGCAAATTTGGTAAAAAAAAAAAATGCTACCAAGTCAGAACAACAGCATTTTAGGCCCTTCACTTTGCATGAAAGTAAACAGCAACACAAGGAGCAGGCTGTGGAGAATCCAGCCTAAGATCTCTGACACCATGTTGTATGGATAAAACTCTAGAACCTTCTTCTGATGATTCAGGTAATAATGAAATGGCTGAGTGTAAAATAGATTTTTCTCTGATGGAGTAAAAAATATCCAGCATCAATGTAGTAATCTTTTATTATACTTGGACATCAGTTAAACCAACCAGAGATCATAGCAAATATTTGCCATGGTGCAGAGCTCACCAGAAGAATGTTCTGTGCCTTCTGGAGCATCATGTGTCATGTCCCACCACACCCCAAGATTTTCATGTGAGGCAAAAAAGCATCCTAGGACATAACCTCATGCAAATTCTGCTCTCTACACTGTTTGACACAGGCTTGGCACATATATTGGGAGGAGACAATAAAATCCTTCCTATTTTACAGCTTCTATTGCAACCTCAAGGCTGCAGTAGCATCCTCAGCCCCTCTTATATGGTGGACATCTGAATATATCTTTTCTCTAGTCTGAGTAAAATATTAACATATCGCAGAGCTGTTAGGACAGATTGTACCCAAGACAATCTTTCCTCACTGCAGAAAAACCTATCAATCATAGATGAATATAGTTATTATTAATGTCATAGCTTTTATTCATTTGGCTGTATGCAACTAACTGGAGAGTAACATTTACATTTTCATGTTGAGTATGTCATATCACAAAAGAAACAGCTTAGATATCTTCTTATTACAAAATTTATTAATTGAAAATATCCCCCAAAGTCCTAATTAGAGTTCTGGTACACTTAATTTCCCAGGTTCTGTGTTATTTTTTAAGGACATTCTGAAACAGCGGTGATATATATATTCAAGTACATTAATAGAAAAGGCTATCAACTTAAAAGTAAGGTTACTGCTATATACATATATTCCAGAAAAATTTTAGTTAAAAACCCCAAGCATTTCAAACTATGGAAATTAACCAGCGAAATAAATACATGTTCAGATATACTTCATTCATACAATCTCTTAAATAAATGTTCACCTGTAAAATGGCACATTGATTATTCCCAAACCAAACTTTACTCTGCTCCTCCAAAATGCCCTTCTTCCATCTAACAGGGACATGTTTGTGTTAATTACTGCAATGGTGTGGGAAATTGTGCACACACATTTCTAAAAATTGGCTCTTTAATGCCATTTTTTTCTTTATCTGTAAAATAGAGGATAATAATTCTCACCTCATGAGGGTTAAACTCATTCATGCTTGGAAAACACTTTGAGATACTCAGATGGAAGATTCTATAGAAGTGCAGAGTATTGTTATAATGAAATACATGCAGTTACAGTGCAAGAGGATGGACTACATGACCCACTTGATGTCCCATCTAGTCCAAGTGATTTTTTGACATAACAGTCACCACTTTTATTTGCCATAAGTAAGCCTTGCCACTTTCATAATAATTCTTAAATATTTAGAAATGCAAAAAAAAGCTAGGAAAAGATTTGGAATATTTCATATGCAAGATCAAAGCTATGAAGCTAGATCTGAACATGGGATTCTTTTCTTTCTAACCACTTGCAATAACAGTTTTCCAGTAGGCCACTATCAGAAGAGTTAGTGAAGACTTGACCATGGGAGGGAAGTAATACCATATGGGGAGAATGGCCATTACATTCTGGACTTTTTGTGGCACATCCTAAATACAGTACTCAGCACAAGAAGCTGGCCAGATGCTAAGCAGATGTATATAAAGATGAAGAAAATGAATCATCTCCATCTACTTAGCGAGTGGCTTAAGAGCTAGTCTGAAGAAGTTAAGACAGCCCAGTGGCTGGAGTAGCCTGTGCAGTCCTTTCTGCGCTCCCCTCATTGTGGGAAGGGGAAGACTAGAGGGTTTGTATAGTAGCAGATCTTCTGGTCCTTCCCCTCCCTTGCCGACTCCATGCACTGTCTGCATACTACTGCACTGGATGCTCACCCCCTGTACCCAAATCCTGAGAATACAGAGGGTCAAAGCACTGCACAATGGAAGTTCACTGGGTTTGCTGCTCAGAGAGCCTCCATAGCCTCAGAGTCAGGGGCAGGATTTTCTCCTTGATTACTTATCCAAAAGCACAAAAAAGCAAGGAAGAAAATATTGATTCAAACAGTGAAGTGTCTCCAAACATTAAAAAAAAAAGTTAGATTCAGGTAAGACTGGCCACCTGAAACAGCTTTCAACAAAAGCAGCAAAAATATTTACTTGAGGAGCAGCAAAGAAGAAAAAGAAGAGAACCAACCACTAGAAAAAGCAAATTTATAAGAAGGCTTGTGAGGGTACAATGATGGTTCCATAATGCACTTATGCACCAGGGTTTACATTTAGACATTGCACTATGGAGATGTTTGTGCATAAGTATTCATACTAACTAATCCTTAGTTTTGGACCTAAACTGCTAGTGTCTCTAAAAGTAAGCAACATACTGAGCCTGATTTACACTAAGCCGCCTTTACACTCCAGTGAAGTGTGGTGGTGTAAAGAGGCCTTAAAGTGCGCATAAATATATTACACCAATTTTAAGGTTCCTCTGAATTGCTAGAATGTGTAAAGGACCTTAATGTAAATGAGAATTAGGCCCAGTATCTCTTCCTCACTCCCCACTTCCCTACTTCCCTTCCCCCCCTAAATTTTTGATTTTATGTTTATGAGGCTCTGAAAATAGTCTAATTCTTTTCTATCTGGTTTGGCCTATCTCTACCAGCTGGTAAATAGGAAATGTTCACCGTAGGAAGCCAATACTCTGCAGAGTGTAAACAGATGGAATCAATATAAAGTGACAAGTTAGACTGTGCTACTGAGAATACAGAGCCAAAACTAAGAGCATAACAGTCACGATACTTATTTTGTTCCAATTCATTTGGTACTGAATAGCACTTCATATATGCACAGCTGTGTCCTTCCGTTTTTTACTTTCTTTCTTCTGGTTTGATGATACCAATTTCAAAGAAAAACTTTAATTAAAGATTTTACAAAAATGGCCCAAAGTAGAATATAGGGAAAATGAGCATTGATGTGTTTATTGCATGAGGAATATTTTTTCATGCATTTATTTAAAAAAAAAGTGTGCATGAAATGTGCTGGATTGATAGCCTTGCAGGCTGAAGTTTTTTGTTTGTCTGCAGCACAGGCACCAGATTGAGCTCTGGGTATGAAAGCTTGCTCACCCTGCCCTTCCTATACCCTTGATACCCTGCTCTGGAGAGGCTACCCTCTAGGGATGAGAAGGTGGTTCATTCTCCAAGCCCATTCCAGGGTAGAATGTGAGAATTTCTGCATGTGTGTGCAGGCTGAGGGAAAGAGGATGCCAGGAGCCAGGATTGCTTCAGTCCAGCAATGGTAGCCTCCCCAGAAGGGCTGTGGAAATGGAAAGGTTATGGTCTTCTTCCCTTTCTTGCCCTGTACAGACCAGCAGACTTTGCCTTGTGTGGAGGAAAGCACATCTTGCACCCTGTAAAAGTGTGATGCACAAGCTGTGCTTCTCTGGGAACTGCTGCAGAGGCAGTGTGCTTCCAAGTTATCCCAGCTGCAGACTGTGACTTATAGGCACAACTGACTTCTCTTTCTTTTGCCACCAAGAATGACAATGTGATGGTGGGATTTTTGATGCGTTTTCACTAAAGTGAGAGAGGAAGAACGTTCTGCTGGTTTGAATAGTGGGCTGGCAGTCAGGAGATCTGGATTTAAATCCCAGTCCTGCCATCGACTCATTCCTCAGCGTATAGTTTTGTAGAATGAACAGTTGCCATGCTTAAATTTTTGCCATTTTTACTTCAGATAAATAGTTCAGTACTTGCAGCACTCCCTATATTACTAGGGTGTCTGCTATAAAGAGGAGCAGCAAGTGTTAGTTTACACTTGCAGAATTTCCTTCAGATTCTCTTACAAATGGGGAGCAGCTTTTGCTACCTGCAGAAGCCGGGGGTGTCAGACTCCTCCCTCCCTATATCCGCCAAGCTATGCAGGGGAATCTCAACACATCTGCACATAGGTCTCTTGCCTCCCCACTCCATCATTTTGCCTCGCTTGAACAACATGATTCCTCTATGAATTGTGCTATAAGTGGCTCACTTGTCCTGTGGATTCCCCTGAAACCCCTTTCAGGGTTGTTTCACACCAACTGGGGGGAAGGCCATGTAAGCTAGTATAGAGAGAATCAGAGGGTTTGGGGTGGGGAGAATGTAGTGATGCAGTGCAGACCAGCGAACCCTCTCCACCTTCCCCTGCTTGCCCTGTCAAACATTCAGATGTGAAACTTTGTGTTCTCTATGCAGAGAGATATTCCACAGAATAAGGGAGCAGGAAGGAGATTATTATGCAGGTAGTACCCCACAACGCACACCTTCCGCGAAGACGCCGAGTCACCCATCTCCGGCATCAGCTTCTGCCCGGCACCACTCGCTCTCGCCTCGGAGCAAGAAGCGCAAGCCTCCTGCGGCCGCTATATCCACACCGCAGTCAGAGCGCTTAGCCAAACCGGACTGCCCGGCACTACCATCTGCTGCGGCACCGACGGCCGCCGCACCGTTGATTCCGACCTCGGAAGAGCCGTCGAGTCCGGTGCCTACCAGCTCCCCGGCGCGTGCCGCGGTCAAGCTCATCGTGCCCTCCACTCCGGAGGCGTTCTCCGCAGCACGAGACCTGATCGCCCTAATGGAGCCTGAGCTGCCTCGACCCCCGGCACTGCCGGTGCGGGTCCCCCAGTCTATAGGCAAGCCGGCCCTTCTATGAGCTTGTTCGCCCGGCACCATGGGACTTTGTCGTTCTAGGTCCCGATCCAGGACCCCATCCAGGTCCCACAGACGCTCACGGTCTCGCCATCGATCCCGGTCCCGCGGCCGCTCGCAGTCCCGGTACCGTTCCCCATCAAGATACTGGTCGTACTCGCAGTACCACTCAAGATCCCCGTCACCGACCAGGCATTACTGGCACCGCTCCAGATCTCGGCACCACTTGCAGCACCATACTTCCCGCAGCCAATCTCGGCACGGCGACTCTCGGCGCCGGTTGACCTCCCGGCACCGCGCTGGTTGTAGGTCCCGGTCGCGCTCTCGGCACCGTCAGGACTCCCGGTGCCGCTCCCCGGCACCGCATAGGGACGGTTCCAGTGGCTGCAGAGACCTTCATCACACGGTCTCCGCCCCTCCATAGCCATCTCGTCAGCCGTCGATCTCCTCTCATGCCGAGACGGCATCATACAGGAGAGTTGGACAACCAGCAAGGTCCTCATCAGTGGCCCTTTTGGACCCCATGGGCTTATCACCAGAGCCAGGTGGCCACCATCCGCACCGCACTCCGTCCCTCCGAACATCGGGCACCGGAGTCCACGGTGAGCAGACCCCCTCCAGCGGGGACCGAGCAATCCCTGCCCAGGGCATGGAACAGCAAGAGCAACCCAGGACGTCCCGCAAGACCAGGAGTCTCTCCAAGACCCTTTGGTCCCTGGGTCTCTTCCTCCTCTTCCCGGATGAGGCAGTGCGGGGACGGCAACATCTGGACGCCCCAATCGACCTTAGGTCTCACCAGGACCTCCTCCGCCACGTGGCTCTCAACATAAACTTACCCGTGGAGGAGGTTCCTGAAGTGGATGACCCAGTAGTCAGCATTCTTTCGACAGAGGCCCCAACAGGGTGGCGCTCCTCTTTATCCGCTCCATACAGGCTCGGGCAGATACAATCTGGCAAACCCGGCATCATTACCACCTACAGCCAAAGAGGTTGAGCGCAAATATATGGTCCCATCGAAAGGTTATGAATACCTTTATGTACACCCTCCTCCCTGCTCGTTGGTGGTCCAATCCGTCAACGAACGGAACGCCATGGCCAACAAGCTCCTGCGCCAAATCGAGGAGGCCAGGTGCATGGATTTGTTGGGCAGGAATATCTACTTTACGGAGGCCTCCAGCTTAGAGTGGCGATCAGCAAGCCTCCTGAGTAGATACAATTTTAACACCTGGGAGGCAGTAGGCAAATTCGTAGAGCTTGTCCCACAGGACTCCCCAAGAGTTCTCAGCTCTCCTGGGGAAGGGAAAAAGGGTGCAAGGACCTCCTCCAGGCCTCACTGGACGCTGCTGACTCGGCCGCTAGAACTCTTGCCTCTGGGGTCGCTATGAGGCACATATCGTGGCTGCAAGCGTCAGGTCTACCACCGGAGCTGCAGTATACGATACAGGACCTACCCTTTGATGGTCAGGGTCTGTTCTCCAGAAGACACACCTCGTCTCCAAAGTCTGAAGGACAATCGCGTGATCATGCGTTCGCTGGGAATGCACACACCACAGACTCAGAGATGGTCCTTCCGACCCCAACCCCAGCGACCCTACCCCCACCTCGACCGAGACAGGACTTCTCCAGGAGGAGAGGCCGGACCTCTCATAGACGCCAGTCTGGCCCTCAAGGGGGTAACAACTCCGGTCCCACCAAACCACCAGCGGACGAAGGAAAACTTTTGAAGGTGCGCCCGAGAACACTGTACCAATTCTCCCAGGATCCCATTCAGTTCGCCAACCGCCTCGCTGCATTCTTCCCTGCGTGGTCCCACGTAACATTGGACCGCTGGGTCCTCAGCATGGTGGAAATGTGGCTACCGTCTTCAGTTTGTTTCGACCCCGCCTTCCCACCCTCTCTCTTCGTCCCTTTTCAGGGACCCCTCTCACGAGCAACTCCTCTGCAGGAAGTTTCGAGGCTCCTTGCGTTGGGAGCCATAGAGGAGGTTCCAGAGCTATTAAGGGCAGAGGATTCTATTCCAGATACTTCCTAATCCCCAAGGCGAAAGGGGGTCTCCGGCCCATCCTGGACCTGCGAGCTCTGAACAAGTTCATCAAGAAGCTCAAGTTCCGCATGGTGTCCCTGGGGAACATCATTCCTTCCCTGGATCCAGGAGATGGTACGCTGCTCTTCGACATGAGGGACGCATATTTCCATATCGCAATTTACCCACCGCACAGAAGGTTTCTTCGCTTCGTGGTAAATCGTCATCACTACCAATTTGCGGTCCTTTTCTTCGGCCTCTCCTCGGCCCCTTGGGTATTTACCAAGTGTATGGCGGTAGTCGCCGCCCACCTCCGTCGTCGTCAATTCATGTTTTCCATATCTCGACGACTGGCTGATTCGAGGGACTTCCGAGGCTCAGTTACCGCTCAAAAATATCATCAAAGACCTGTTCTCACGTCTAGGTCTGATCATCAGTCTAGACAAATCCATTCTACTTCCTACCAGAGGATAGATTCATAGGGGCAATGCTGGACTCCACTCTTGCAACAGCCAGCTTGCCCCCATAGAGGTTCCAATCTATAGTCCCCCTCATTCAGGGACTACGAGCCTTCCAACAACCTCTGTCCGCATCACCCTCACTCGTCACATGTCTGTGTGCACTTCGTGACGAAGCACGCAAGACTACGCATGCGCCCTCTTCAGACCTGGCTTGCCTCGGTTCACCGTCCACGCAGGATGCCCTAGACATGATATCACGATCCGTCACACGTGCTGGGCTCCCTCAACTGGTGGCTGACTCCCTCCCTTGGGTGTGCCGGTCAACTGTTCCATCCGCCTCAGCCCTCGGTGTCTCTAACAACAGACGCTTCCTCTCTGGGGTGGGGCGCATACCTGGGGCATCTTCGCACCCAAGGCCTTTGGTCCTTGCAGGAACTGAAGCTCCATATCAATGTCCGTGAACTGAGAGCAGTCCGACTGGCCGTGCAAGCCTTCCGTCCACATCTGCAGGGCCGTTGTGTTGCGATTTTCACGGACAACACAACGGCCATTGTATACATAAACAAGCAAGGAGGGACACGATCTTCTCCCTTTGCCAAGAAGCGATGCGGCTGTGGGACTTTTGAATGCCCATTGATAGACGTGGTAGCTTCCTTTCTCCGGGGGTCCGGAACACTCTCGCAGACCACCTGAGCCAGTCCTTCCTGGCCCACGAGTGGTCCATCCGTCGGACATCCTGCTTTCTGTTTTCTGGAAGTGGGGCTTTCCCCAGATAGACCTCTTTGCCTCCAGGAGAACAGGAAGTGCCAGGTGTTCTGCTCCCTACAGGGTCGCTCCCCGGGCTCTCTTTCGGACGCGTTCCTCATTCCCTGGAAAGGGGTCTACTCTTGCCTTCCACCTTTCTTTAGTCCACAGAGTCCTGCTCAAGCTCCGCAGGGACAGGACAGGCTGATCCTAATCGCTCCAGCATGGCGAGGCAGCACTGCACCCTGCTGCTCGACCTGTCCTAGCGTCTCGATACCACTACCACTCTGCCCGGATCTTATAACGCAGGACTTTGGCAGGCTTCACACCCGGACCTTCA
Source organism: Chelonoidis abingdonii (assembly GCF_003597395.2). NCBI lineage: Eukaryota > Metazoa > Chordata > Testudines > Testudinidae > Chelonoidis > Chelonoidis abingdonii. Next base: position 131,236,157 of record NC_133769.1, on the reverse strand, counting down.
GTCCCTGCACCTAAACAGTGGCTACTGTCTGGTTAAACCAATCTGAGGCGCGCTGCTCCAGCCAGGTCCAACAGGTCCTCTTGGGCAGCAGGAAACCTTCCACACGGGCGACATATCTCGCCAAGTGGAAGCGGTTCTCTCATTGGTGTACACAGCGTTCCCTTGTTCCTGAAGCCGTTTTTGGTTCCTGTGGTCTTGGACTATTATTGTACCTCAAGAGCAAGGCCTAGCACTCCCTCAATAAGGATGCATCTAGCCGCAATCTCCACCTTCCATCCCGGAGAGTCGGGCAGTTCACCTTTTCTCACCGGAATATTCAAGATTCCTTAAGGATTGGAGAGACTCTACCCCCCGGTTAAGCCTCCTTCCCCTTCCTGGGATCTCAACCTTGTGCTGTCTAGGCTCACAGCCCCCCCCTTCGAGCAATTAGCCACTTGCTCGTTGCTCTACCTGTCCTGGAAGACGGCCTTCTGGTCGCTATCCACTCCGCCAGACGGGTTTCTGAGCTCCGTGCTTTGGTGGTAGACCCCCATACATATCTTCACAAGATAAGGTGCAGGTACGACCACACACGGCTTTCCTCCCCAGGGTGGTCTCTGCCTTCCATATTAACCAAGACATTTTTCTATGGTCTTCTTCCGAAGCCGCATGCATCGCACAGGGACCACAGCTACACCCCTGGATGTCCGCCGGGCCCTCACCTTTTACATCCAGAGGACTAAATCCTTCAGACGCTCCCAGCTATTTATAGCAGTGGCGGAGCGTATGAAAGGTATGCCTATTTCTTCCCAGAGGTCTCCATCATGGGTGATGTCCTGTATCCGGACGTGCTATGACTTGGCCCACGTCCCATTGGCCACCTCACTGCCCACTCTACTCGGCTCAAGCCTCGTCCACCACTTTCCTGGCCCACGTTCCCATCCAGGAGATATGCTGGGCAGCTACCTGGTCGTCCGTGCATACCTTTACATCTCACTACGCACTGGTTGAGCAATCGAGAGACGATACCGCCTTTGCTCAGCGATCTTACATTCTGCACTCTCGCTCCGCCCCACCGCCTAGATAAGGCTTGGGAATCACCTACTGGAATGGATATGAGCAAGCACTCGAAGAGAAAAGACCGTTACTCACCTTTGTAACTGTTGTTCTTCGAGATGTGTTGCTCATGTCCTTCCACACCCGCCCCCTCCCCACTGTCGGAGTAGCCGGCAGAAGGAACTGAGGAGCGGCGGGCGGCAGGGGTATATATCCGGCGCCATAGCGGCGCCACTCCAGGGGGCGCCCTGCCGGCCCACCGAGTGTTGCTAGGGTAAAAGTCTCCGACGAATGTGCACGCGGCGCGCACACACCTACTGGAATGGATATGAGCAACACATCTCGAAGAACAACAGTTACAAAGGAGAGTAACTGTCTTTTGCGTGGGTAGCCTCGTATTTGGAGGTAGAGTACTTCAGTCTTTGAAGGGTAATCTGTGGTGTGCATAAAAACTGTATTTAGAACTCCCTGTGTCTGGTGCTGGATGTGATTTGCACTGAATTTTCTTTACATGTCAAAGTGTAAGAAAATACTTTAAACACCTATTTTTTTTGATCCTGAGGGATCCCCCAGTGCTACACAAACTACCTTCTTGTAACACTGCTGAAATGCAGTTACTTCTGAGATGGAATGTAGTAGCCAACTGGCACACAACAGTAGTAAGAGAGGACAATATGGCCAGAAACCAAGACAAGGTCCTACTGTAATGAAAAGTGTGATTGACTCATTCATGACTATTGAGAGCAAACAGGACAATCTTTTCTAATGTTGAAACAGCTGATGATGTTCAATGATCAGCTGAAATATCTTCATGTAGTTTTGACAGGATCCCTGGGGAACAGCCTGGAACTGGGGTACTGTTATGCCCCCTTATCTCTCCAGCCTAGGGTCTCTCTCACAGTGCTTTGCTAGTGACAACAGCACCTGGGGGGTTTGCTGTTTATCACTCAGTACAACAGCCCCACATCCAGCTAAATTGCACGAGTGCTCCCGGAGCCACTCACGAATCACACAGAGAAAGGCACCAGCAAATCTCCCAAGCCCCCAGCCTTGCACCACAGAACTGTACTATGTTGCCCTGGTCAGAAGTCTGACCTGTATAAATTCATTCCCAGTCTGCCCCTCCCTTGATGTGGAGAGGATACAGACTAGCCTTTGTAATTTGAGCTGAGATTTCCCAAGCACTTCATCTAAAACACACTGTTTTAGCTAAAATATAAAACAGGTTTATTAACTACAGAAAGATCGATTTTAAGTGATTATAAGGGGTAAGCACAAGAAGTCAGAGATAGTCACGAAAGAAAATAAAAAGTAAGCATGCAGTCTAAATCCTAGACTTTATTAGACCAGGGTTTTTCAAACTGGGGATTGGGACCCCTTAGGGGGTTGCAAGGTTATTACATGGGAGGTTGCAATCTGTCAGCCTCCTCCCAAAGCCCGCTTTGCCTCCAGCATTTATAATACAATTTATAAGGGGGGGTCACACTCAGAGGCTTGCTATGTGAAAGGGGCACCAGTACAAAAGTTTGAGAACCACTGTATTAGACTGAACAATATTTGGATCAAGCAGTTTTTCTCACCCCGCTGGATATTGCAGGTAGGTTACAGTCCTTAATAGACAGGCTCTCCCTTTAAGTCTGGGAACAGTCTCCTCAGTTCAGTTATTTGTTTTCCCTGCATTCTTGTTGCTTCCAGTGTAGGTGGGGAGGAGAAAGGTGCCCTCATGATACCACTGACCCTTATTTTATACTCTTAATCCATGTCCCTGGAAAGAAACTAGTCCAGGCATGCCTGGCGGGGCTTGCTAAATCACAGGGTTGAGCAATCCCCATTGTGTGGTGTTTCTCTTACGGAATTGCAAATCTCTTGTGTACAACTCCCCTGCTGATTAATGGTTGTTTAATGTCAGCCTGGGTGTGGATCACCACCTTTGTTGTCACTGGAGAACTAACAATGGACGACTCCCAAATTTACAACATATTTCAATAACAACCATACAGCAAAATCTCATCACTTCATAAACACTAATGATGTACGTATTTTGACAGAACAACGGGTTTCAGCAGATCATGACCTTTAAAATGATACCTCACAAGGCATACATGGTACAAAACATATCATGACAGTAGTGAATATGGGGTTTCCAGGGTGCTGCTTTGAACTGCACGGTACTCAATTTGACTTATAAGGATGAAAATTTGAGTTCGGCCTTCTAGTAAATGAATCTCTGATTCGGGGGGGAATTGAAGTATTTAAAGCTTGATTCTTTGACCATACAGTGATCCTCTTTAACAAAATCTGATTACCAAAAGATATCAAATGTTAATAAATAGTCTTTCTCATGAAAACGTTGAGGTTGTGTGAGACTAGATGTGTGGAAATGTTTTCCCATTCCAGTGAAACTGGGAAATTTCTGCCTTTTTGCCAGTCCTGTTGATATTAGAACTTTATTGTGTTGTCTTAACCGTTCATAGTAGCAAAAGGCAAAACCAGCTTTCCCTCCTCCTTGTCCGCATCCAAAACAAAAAAAAATTGCCTCCTTCTGTCATCCTGGTCTGTGCACACCTGCCAAGGAACAGTCATAACCTGACTGTATGCCTCAATTCTGCTTACTTTGGACTAGATTGTGGGCCTTTTACTTACATTAGTGGGCAGGTATAACCATAGATTGTGCCATTGCAGTCAGATAAGCTATGCATGGGATTAACTGCTCAGCAGTGGGAATAAGGAGTTCACAATGGCAAAACTCCTATTGACTTTAATGGGAGCAGGATTTCACCCAAGGTTTGGCTACTTTACACTCTTGCTAGCACTGTATAGCCTACAGGAGTCTATTTTGGCTCATGGACCTTCATCAGAACAGGCAGTTTAGTTCCAGTTGTAGAAGACAGCCCGCTGCGCCCAGACATCGTCGTCACGGACGAGGAGCGGAAAAAGATCATCCTCATCGACGTGACCATCCCGTTCGAGAACAGGACCCCAGCGTTCCGCGAAGCCCGAGCCCGCAAACTCGAGAAATACGCCCCTATGACACCCTGCGAGCGAAGGGCTACGAGGTTACACCGACGCTCTGTAATCGTCGGGGCGCTGGGACCTGTGAGACCCCTGTGGAAACGAACGTTGCTCAGGGCCTGTGGGGTGGGCCGTCGCTATGGCGCGGATCCATGCAGACGCCTGAGGTCTCGGACCTATCATCGGTGGTCATAGAGACAATTTACATCGAACAGCATCACCTAGGCCACCGCCAAACCTAGGAGTGAGCCGATGTGGCTCCACGCACCCACGTCGTGGGGGAGGCGGGAAACCCTTACTTACCCCCCTACCAAACCATATCCCCTGAGTCCTGAAATTACCAATGCTGATTCCACCACGTGAGGGTCACCCCTGTTTATCCCTTACCTCCGGTCCCGCTTACTCATACGCATGCACTGCGTGTAGCCCACTATATGAGCGATGTACCTCACCGCCCCCTACTATAGTCTTGACCCCAACCACCGTACACCCCGCATTGGGGACATCACAGGCTGTATGTATTATATGCTGAACCATAACCAATTGCCAGCGTCCCCCCATGCTCTGTATGTTTCCCCCGATGACCAACGACTGACACATCAAACTCTTTGTATCACCTTTCTTTAATATTTTCTAATAAACATTTAAATCTATATTGTTGCTCCTATTGTGTGAACCAGAAAGAACACAACTTGACTTTCAATTCCCAGCTTAAATTTTTAAGAACAGTAGTTAAAAAGAGCAGTATTTTTAAGCAAACTTTTCTTACTTGTAAACTGAGCAAAATTCAACATAGAAGTAATTGAAAAACAATAAGCTCAGTACCCCACAATGTCATGTTTTAGTGTCTGACTGCATTTTCAGGTTCAGACTTCACAGATTTTTAACAGGGTCAGGGGAAAGGACTGCAGTTTTGTAAATGTCACCACCTTCACTAGCAAAACCTCATGTTTTCTTTTTTTTGCCCTGAAACATACCCCCTTATTTTTGGTAAATATATGAACTGAATAAAAAAAAAGTTTATTCTACTTTATTCAGAACACTAATCATTGGCTGATTTCTAATAAACATATGTGGAAGAAAACAGAGTCGTCACTCATAGGTTGTTTGCAACATGTCAGAGACAGTTTATTTTCCTGACACTTGCAAGGGGAGGAGAGTATATGGGACAGGGGTTCCCTCATCCCAGGCAGGTCTCTGCTAGATAAACAATTAGGGCAAGCATTTATACCTTTTGTTACAGACAATAATGATCAACAATCGCATCTTGTGTCTTCTGATATTCCTTATTCCTTCTGATATCTTACTTTTCTCAGCAGTTCCTGCTATAGTCTGTATTCCATTCTTATCTAACACAAGGTCAAAAAACAGTATCTGTAACAGTTTTTCCTACTCGCTTCCCACTTGCTCAGGCCCTGCCTTGAAGTCTCGCATTATTAAAGTTAGAGTTAGCCTGACTCTTGCTCTATTCTGTTGAAAACTAAGAAGTCTGTGTCCAAATTCCCTTTTGTCCACTTCCGCACATAAATACCCATGAAACTGAATTACTACTTTAGAGTTATAGTGTTAAGTGACTGATTAAAGTAATACATTAGCAATCCTGTCTACACATTAATTGTAAAATTGCATGAGTGAATGACATATACATAAATACACAATCTTGCAGTATTTGGTTTCTAGCAAATCTCTAAGTTTCAGTAATTGGAGGAAGATATATTTTATCTACTGCTTAAAAGGAATGAATTGTATTTGAAACTCATTACTTTGCCTAAAATTTTTTTAACTTTACCAACACCATTTACTGAGGAAATTGCCTTCAAAACATCCAGTAACTGCACAGTATTCATGTCTTATAGTCATTTTGTAACACTTCCCACTGTGTTCAAAAAAGTTGTTTTTTTGTGTTTTTTTTTTTTTGCATTGTTGGAAAAAGTATAAAATGCCATTTTTTATATTAACAAAGCTGTCCAGTGCCTGTGTTTCAGATTGCATCAGTATTTGTTTCTTGTTTATTTTATAGATTTCAAAGAATTTGAAAAGCATCATCAAGACCTGTAGACTTTTTGACTATAACCGAACAGGACAAATACAGCGGCATGAGCTAAGACGGATTCTTGAGATCACTTGTCTCAGGATGAAGGATGCAGAGTATGAAAAGTAAGTAAGTCAAAGATTTCTGTATGGTGCTTGAAATTAATAAGTTAAGGGACCTATATGGCCTTCTGACCTGCACAGGCTGTCCGGTTCAGGAGAGTGGCTTGGGAATAGGCTGACTTATTAGGATAAAAGCTGGCTTGCTACCAAGAGCCTTGCTCTATGTTGTGGACCTATCACTTTAATCACCCACATGCATACTTCATACTCTGAAACTTTCTGTAGCCTGAGGGAAGTAGTAATTCCATAGTCTAGTTCCTAAAGGAATGGGTCTTAGCATCTTAACTCCTTCTAACTTCAAGCAGCTTGATTATTGGGAGGTGGGAATGGAGGTCTCACCCACACAGTCTCAAAGAGACTGGTGTTTGGGGTAAAACCCTCTTTGCCTTGATCTCCAAAAGATTGTCAGAGGAGACATTCCTTTCCCCCCTTCACATCAGTTCCAGGAATGGTATTGCTGGTGCCTTCTCACTCCACGCTGATTACATGCTGAATGGTGATAACAGTGAGACCCACCTGAACCTGTTCTAGGAGAGAAGTGATGAGCAATGGACATGCTTCCCTTGCTCCAGTCACTGGAGGTGCAAGAAACAATCTTTTGCTCAATCCTCTAGCTGTCTTTGGCTGAGTCATGGGAGATATTTGAACTATGAGTTCTCTTCACAATGTTAGTCAAGCAGGGCAGAACATACTGAAGGGTATGCTTGTGTTCATTTTGGATAAAATGTGGTTTGCAGGGTGCTTATGCATAGGAAGCATGCTGCGGCTCACCACCCTAGGAACATTCTAGAGAAGGCCAGGGGGAGGGGGTTGAGCTCAGCATGTGAACTGGAGAACTATGAGCATGTGATAAACAAACCCATATATGGAAAGGTTAACTCTGATTGGTTAGAGGCTCATGTTATATAACTTGTTATGTGAGTGCCATGTGCTATAAAATAGCAAGGGGAGGGGCTCCTTGCTGGAGGGGCTCTCCTTGTGCACATATTGAATAAAGCCTTGTTGAATTGAATTGAATCACATTGCATCGAATCGCATTGCATCAAATCGAAGTCCCTTGATTCTACCCAGCATCAGACTCACTGGGAACCACAAAATCCCAACAATACCCTCCCCATTGAGATGTCAGGGAAAGCTTGGTACTTTGACATCATGACCCAAGCCTGATTGCCAAGCATGGTAATTAACTGAGCTGGAAACACAGATTCTGTCTCTGAGAAGCCAGCAGTCAGAGAGGGAATATGAGTCAGCAGACAGAGCATGGGCCTTTGATTCAGGAACACTGAGTAATCCCAGATCAGCACTGATTTGCCTGGTAACTTCAGGCAAATCACTTAACCTTTCTGTGCTTAATTTCCCAGCCTGTATAAGGGGATAATTATACCTACCACAGTGGGGTGATATGAGGATTAATTAATGATTGTACAGCAGTTTAAAATATAATACATTCTGCCCTGTAAGTACAAAGTATTAATCAGGAGTACACTTGATACTTTTGGCATTATGATTCCAGGGTCCCTGCCAGCTTTTACTGTCATAAACCCTAGCATAGGCACTTCTCTCAGAGGGCAGTTGGAAGTGAAAAGTGGCCACTGCCTCTGTGCTACTGGGGGTCTGCAAAAGGCGGTGCCTGCAGCCCTAAGGTGGGCTAAACTGCCCCAGGAGGATGTGTGTCTAAGGCAACTGGAGGATACAGTAATTCCATGCATCTCTTGAGCATTCTTTGCTAGTGAACTCCTGTGGAGTCCTGGCTGTGATTTAAAGCTGCTCCTCTTTGGTGGAAATTTTGAAAGAGGGCAGGTAATTTGCCCCTGGAGCTCAGGAATATCACCTGATGGAGGTGGGTGTAATTAACATCATGAACATTGGAGAATCTAGCTGTGTGTTTACCACATGGCAGTTTCCAAGGATGATGTATCCTTTTGGAATTTGGAGCTGCTTTCACGGATGCATAAGGTCCATGGAGCTTTTGTCAGCAGCAATCTTGGAGGCTGTTTTCTGTTGGATAAGGGCCTAAAGGAAAATTAAACAAATTAGGATGGGCAGTTCTTTTGTTGTTGGGTTTTTTCCCCCTCTGCAAGCAATCTCCAAAATAATTTTTAGTCTGTCTTTGCTGTCTGGGCTCACTGTTTCAATTTTTATATCTTTTCTGGCTGGGACACTCTCCAGAATTACATCGCAACAAAACCAATTAAATAATTTTGTACATGCAATTATAGAACAGAAGCAATACTCTTCTAAAGCCAGCAATGAACAAACAAAACAATGGTTTATTTGACAATAAACCTTGTGTTTGGCATTGCTATCTGAAAGGTAGTAAATCTATAAAAAATGTTACTACATCTCCATAAGTACGGAATAATAAAGAAGATCACAAATTTTTATTTGGGGTTTTTTAATGCTCAACAATGACGATGTTTCAGATAAAACTTCTGAAGCTTAACATATAAAATAATGATACAGATTCACCTTTATATTGGAGAACAGAAGATCAGAAATAATGCATTAGTTCTTTTAAAAATTGCTTTCATCCTATCTTGCTTAGTAAAAATCACAAAACTACAGTCACATTCTTTTAAAGAAGCCTATTAAACTTGAGAGATTTTATATGTTACCAAACTGTACCTGAATTCTGTATTTGGATGGACCATTAAGCATCTTGGAGTGTATTCTCCACTGAAAGTACGTGGGTGACATCATTAATGATAATAGTGCATTGAGGGAAAGATGTTAGTGCCGTATTCCAGGGATGAGAAGGCTTTAACTTTGAGGGCAGTTAAAATCGTGGACCAGATTCACTGCTACACCAGCAATTTTGCACTGCTCCAGTTAAGATGGGTTTGTGGTTGTTTGCATCACCAGGGCAGCACAAAGGAATGGAGCATGCCAGTAAATTAGGTTCTGTCTCCACCTCCATACTCCATCCTCATAAGTCAATATTCACTTAGGACCCAGCATGTCGTAAGTGAATATTGTCCAAGTGCATAAACTTAGTTCACTTATTAATGGGCTTTGGCATATAACATCATAGGTAAATATGAAAGAGCAACAAATAAAATGGCCAAGTCCAGGTGTCCTCATATTTCCTAAGTGCCCTCGTCATTTTCTGATTTCCCAGGAGTGATAAGCACAAGTGAAATGCCTCCACTTTCACATTCGAGAAATTCACTGACTAGATAGGTTGCTCCAAAAAAAAAAAAAAAAAGGTGTTGCCATGAGAGGCTAGCAGGAAACTGAGCAAATGTAACTCGTGGCAAGACACCAAAAGCTGCACTTTCTATATTTCTTTGCCTAATAGTCCATGTCTCTGAGCAGTTATCTGTGGAGGTCCCCAGCAAAAAATCCACAGCCACTCTCTAAGTAAAGTCCATGGACAACTTTCACTCTTCTTTAGCATCCCAGGGTCTGAAATCAGGTAGGTCAAGCGGTCTTCTTTTCTTTAAGAATATTATAATTCCTCCCCTCTCGCCTTCCTGTTTTTTCATTCCTGTTTGTTAAAGCCAGAGCCTAGATGGAGGCTCCTGCCTCGCCAAAGAGCCTAAAAATCCAGCTACATTAAAAAGAAAAGAGGATCCTCTGGACTGCTAGTCTAGTTTAAATTGGCTTCTGTTCCTGAGGTTCCTAGTGACGTTTCCTTAGATATTAGGAGCCTCATTTTCAGTGATATGAACCCATAGAGGAACTAGAACATTAGATTCTCAATTGGCTGCTACACTGTATCTCTTTAATAGCTCTGGGCAATACAGATTTAAATGGCATGGGTTTTTCAGATGAAGGTTGCATTTGTCAGAACAGACTAGCTCTGAAGTTTTGCTTTGGAGGACCTAAAACTTTTTTCAATACTCCCAGTTAACAGGCTCCTGGCTTTTACCATCCGTTTTGTCTCTGGAATTAGTTCTAAACTACAGCAGAGCCTAATCCACCTGAGAGGTCACTTCCAGACCAACTTGGAATGAAAAGACAGCTATACAGGTGTTTCAGTGTCTTCAGTATTGTCCCATTTATCGGAGTCTGCTGCTACTTTGCCTTCTGGTGTTCTCCTTCAAGGTGGTTTCCTGTGTTCACTCCTGCTCTGCACTCAGAACTCTGCAGCTGTTTCTGATTCAAGTCCAAGCCCATTGAATATTTGACTTGGAGTGTTTGATAAATGTTTCTCCCCATTACAAAACTTCTCTTATGGTGTTCTGGGACTGTGTTGAATCTCTCCCTTGACTTTAACAGTCTTTGGATCAGGCCTGTAATTATAAAGAGGGCTTTCTTTGACCACAAATGTCAGTCTTTAGGGTAGGAGACACAAAAGGAGCTGTGTGGTTTTGGGAAAATGGTCATAGTTAATGATCAGGCTCTACATAAATGCGTGAGATCCAAGAGCCCTGTGAAGGACACCATTTGGCCTCAGGAACTTTCTCACAGATAGGCCAGACAGACAAATCAGTAGTTTGTAATATAGTTAAAATGACACTAAGAACCTGCCAAGGAGAGAAAAAGTCTGGCAGCTCTGAAGTCTTGTCCTCTCACAGAAAAAGGCAAACCAGCTCTCAGTTGATCTGTGCTGGCACAATCTTGGCTGGAAAGAATGGTCCCTAGCTTTTTCCCTCCCATCCATAGATCTATATGCCTACCTGACAAATACCGTTCTCCTGTACCCAGTACTTAGACCTTCAGGCTTTCACAGTTATACAGACCAGTGGTCCTAGTGGACTTTAAACTCATCCAAGCCTCTCATCAGTGCTGACACTTCCCTGTTTTGGAATGGCTATTTTAGTAAAAAGCAATGGATCTTGACTCTCCCACTGGTATCCTGGATTTGTCTCAGAGCAACAAGACAATCTCTTCTCATATTGTAGAAGGGGTGTTCAGATATTGTAGGAGGGGATACAGCACCAATTCTTAAATACCACACATAGAAGATTTTTCTTAAAAGTCAGATGCTCGAGATGAAGCTGTCCCCTGGCACCTTTAGTGTACTCATCTGGCAGTTATGCAGCAAATAATTCAAGGTTATTTTCCATGGCAGCATTTCAGAGCAAATCTTTATGTAAAGAATGAAATGTTCTTAAACAATGGGCTGGAAAGGATAATGGGTACATTTGTTAGTTTGTTTTGAATTTTAATGAATAAATAGCATTCATATTTGTTAAAACTAGAAAGAAAAATAAAATCATTCTAGTAATAATGACAAAATTTTGATATTTAGAAAACCAGCACTGCCTTGTGTCCACATTAAATTTAATTTGAATCTTCTGAAACTGGCTATTTTTTTTTTAAAGTGTAGGGAGTTATTGGGTGCTCTTTAAATAATGTGCTGAAATGTAAAAAGAGTGCACACTTTAAAATATGTACAAGGATATTTTTGCTCCCTTGTTTATGTTTGTGTAAAGGTCTTTTCAGTAGTGGAAAAATAACTACAGCCCAGACCCTTAGTTACCCTTAGGAACAGGCTTACTTTTAAGGAAGTCGATAGTCCTGTTGATTTCAATGGGACTACTCATGGCTCTGATTCAGAAAAAGCTTCCATATTCAGGAAGGATGCTTAAACACGTGCTTAAATCCCATTAAATCAATGATAGTATTAAAGTTATGCATCTGCATAACTGTTTAAGGGTCAGGGCCTTAGTACTTTCCTGATTTGGGATTTACATGCTCAGAATTAAGCACATATGTGTTTGCAGCAACAGGATTTAACTAGAGGTCTGATCCAAAACCCATTTAAGACAATGACTTTCCATTGACTTTAACTGGCTTTGGATTACTGAGAATACAGGGGAAACAGTGAAAGTAACTACACACGGTGCTGTCAAATATACAAAGTAAAGACAAAAATAATACAGGTTTTTTATTTGTCAGCTAACATCTTTCAGTTGTAGTAACCTGAAATATTACTACGTACAAGGCACAGCAAACAGATCCCTTTAAAGATGGCACTTTTTGTTTAAGTGGGGGTTTGCCCTTGTGTCCTTGGACAAAATTTCTGAGTATGTTCATTGTGCTGTGCATCAGTGGATTGCCATCCTATTTTATCTATTCATCCTAATCTAACCTGTTTATTTCATTTCCAACATCATCACCACTACAGATATGAGGAGCCAGTATAGTTCATAGTACCTTTAGGATTAAAGAAGTTATGTAAATAATTATGAGTACTGTACTATAAATATCACAATATGGTAAAATTCAGTGGGGCTATTTATTATTTTTCCACATGGAGACTGGAATAAATAGGAATACCACTTAGTGATTTCAGTTCTAAAAGCAGTCTATCCATCATAATGATTCTGCCCATGAATTCTTATTTTAAAACGTATAAACATGGTTTCCCCCCTCAGGAATGAATGTTTCGTTATTTGTTTCCTTCAGTAAATACAAGGATCAGTTCTACTTCCAGTGAAAACGATGGCAAAACTCCTATTGAGTTCACTGGGAGAAGGATTTGCACCATTGTTTGTGGATGCTGTAAAGAAAAGCTCACTGTCCATTTACTATATCTTCAAGTTGCACCATGTCATTTTTATAGTAACCTAAGGTAGTGATAAAGCATGAAACATTTGATTCTGATCCACACGTATGGCTTGAGGTTTTTGGTTCCCTTTCAGTAGTCCAATACTAAGAGCAGCTCGTAATTTGCATAATGATGTTCTGAACAAATAATTAGTGCTGTAGTTCCTTTTTGGGGGTTGACGGGAATGATTTTTTACCTTTGACATATGAAAATCCAGAAAAAGCCGCCTTCTTCAATCACCAGACACTGCCTGGTAGCAGTAACAATACAGCTTATGGGGGAAAGAGCTTTTCAGGTGTTAGAAATTGGAGCTTCCATGTGCCGATGAAAACGGTCACTGTTGTTTTTAGTGATAGATAATGAATGAAGTGTTCATTTTTGATAATTTGTGTGTATATCTGGGTTTGACAGTATTTGAATGTTACAAAAACTGAGCTCCAAAAAAGTATGAATGTCAAACAGATATATCATGAGTGACATGTTATTTATGACAAGATATAGCATTAATCTGATCTTTAACATGGCTTTTTTTGTCATGATTTGACTGTCAGTCAGTGTTCAAATAAGCCAGTCATACAATGTTTGTAAGTGTTTCCTTTATTTTGAATTTGTATGGGGAAGTTTGCTTCAAATTGAAAGATGGTCTATCCATGTTACTAATAAGTTTTTCTGTCATGCTTTACAGATTTCAAAGCATGGTACAGTACAAATATTAACTAGTTATTCTTTGGGTATGTAGGCACTATACCTCACTTTTATAGAAGGGAAAACAGAGGTAAAAGGAGGTTAAGTGACTCACTCAAGTTGCTTATCAAAAAGGAGATTGAGAGATGACTAATTTAGAGTCTCTCTCCATGGGGAGAGAATAGGACAGGCTCTTTAATTTAATGGAGAAGAACATAACAAGAACCAGTGACTGGAAGCTGAAGCCAGAGGAATTAAAATTAGAAATTAGGCAAAGTTTTAACCATGAGTGTGATTAACCATGGGAACAAACTGCCAAACAAAGTGGTGGATTTGTCATTTTTTTGTTGTCTTCAGCTCAAGACTGGATGTCTTTTTGGAAGATATGCTTTAGTCAACCATAAGTTATTGGTCTCAATACAGGGAGAACTGGCCTGTGATATACAGGAGGTCAGACTATATGATCTAGTGGTATATTTAGGCCTTAAACTCTGTGCATCTCTGAATTGTACTACAAAATCTCTGCTTTCATTTTAAAAAAATTACATATTTCTAGTGATTAGGAAGATAAACTTGGAAGCATCAAGTGAATGTTGTCTCACATAAGCCTTCAGACAACTTGAAACAATAGTTCTGAAAGGTGTGAACTACCCATTGATTTCAATGGATTGACTTAAATCTAAAGAGGACAACCTAACTGTTCATTCTGTTACCTATTTCACCAATGATTAGAACAGATATTTAGCAAATATGTTCATCCCAATCCCAATTGTTTCTCAGACTGGAAAATTTAGTATAAAAATAAATTACACTGGGCATATAGTTCTAATTGTAACATTCATTTCCATATTTAATTTAAAAAAAATCAAATTTTTAATTCAAATAAATCTGCTGCAGAATGTCCAGCCCATTGGCTCTGACTGCTGTAAAACCGAGGCACATTGTAATAGAATTTAGGTTCCGTTTGCCATAGATTACACTGGGATTTGATTAAAAATTTCCATAGTTTTCTTACGTAATTGAAAGAATTTCTGTGCACATCTATTAAAATTTATATTCAGGTACATGGTCAGCCAAATCACATGGTAGTGTGGTATTGAGTAATAATATGCAGACAACTCACACACCACGTATATAAACTCTGGGGGAAATTATACAATATGTATATGCAAAAAATGCCACCTTCCCTTTCTGAATTTTTATATGATATTCTGTAAAGATTATATATGTTTATTTTCTAATGTTTCACTAGAAATTTGGCAGAGAATAATGTTGTTCACCGGAAGGAGTTGCTTTTTTTTTTTTTTTTCCAGACTGTGGAATCATTCCTGTGTTGGTAAAACGAATACATTGGATTATAAAGAATTTCTGAAGAACCTTGGTATAAATATGGGTTTAGTTAAGAAAAATGCAACAGAAAATCAACGCCTAGGTAAGTGCTCGCAAGAAGAATGTATAGTGTAGGCTTTGGGAAAGCGAAGTTTTCACTTGGGACCAGATCTTACTCCTGCTGAAATCAATGGGAGTCTTTCAATGGGAGTTGGATTAGGCCCTTACATGGAAACTTTAGTTTGGAATTTTCAAAGAAGCCCAAGACAACTATGTGCCGTTTAGGTGACGGTCTCTCAGAGTGGTTTGAAAACGTTTACCCACAGTGTATCAACATTGCTTATAGGCCTGGTTTCCAAAAGTGACACCCAAGTGAATGTGTAAAAAGTACAGTCACAGCTGAAACTCGTTCAGTGCAATTATGTATTTAGATTGTAGGAGTCCATGTACAAATAGCTATTGCAGTACTGTGCTTAATGTGGTTGTATGTACTATCAAAGGGCTGCACACTTGGTCATGTTTTTTGTGCATCACCTTCTGGCCTTCATTTTTGAAAATATGTCCCATAATGTATATCAGAGTCTATGGACTTTTGAATGCATTTTAAGAAAAAGATACTGTCAGTATGTTTATCATTTAAAAATAATCATGTTTGCATTAACCCCTTAGAAGCTTGTAACTAAAATCTGTTTCTTTAAAAACCTATTTTTCTACATCATGCATGCACATGGGTTTGATGTTGTCGGGTTACTTGCAAGTGCTGGCCTTTCTGCCAAGTGAGTTTTCATTTCTCTTTGTTTAAAAAAAAAAAAAAAGTATTTAAACATTATACCGGGGGGAAAAGCCAATAGAGAGTTACACAGACTTTGCAACCTGAAGAAAAGACTGTAAGCTAAATTTTGAGCCTACCAACTTGAAACATTGCCACTTTCATTTTTACTATTGAGACTTAATACTTCACAAAGAGTCACAAAAGAACAAATTAACCTTTCACAGTTGTCTAGAAAAGCCTGGCCCACAGTCATACTTCTGAACTGATCCACTGCCTGACAAAAAGTCTTCCATTGAGTAGTGGGACTTATTTCTAAACCAACATTAAATGAATAGCCTGATTTTTCGAAGGTGCTGAGTACAGTAGTGCTGTTCCCATTGACTTCAGTGGATGCTCAGCACTTCTGAAAATCATACCATTAGAATCTTTTCTATTTAATTGTACTTTTCCCCTCTTCATTCTGAAACAGGGTTGTGTGTACACAGAATGATGTAAAGTTTATGAAATATTACAAAATAAGATAGCTTAGGAAATAATTGGGAAAATAGCCACAGCTGCTAGGCACTTGTTTTTTTACATAGTATGGCCAACTGACATCATAACCAAAGCTGTTGCTCCAAAGTCAATTTCCACTCTGCTTTGACAACAATGAAGTTGTGAAGGTGAACAATTATCTTAGCTAAACCCATTCAGCTAGTAAACATAGGGAAGTATTTAGGATAGAGATCAGAGTGGGTGAGCTCGAAAGATAAAAGGAGGAGAAGGGTGGATGTAGTGAGAGGAGAGACATTAAAGATGGTGCACTGGAGTGGTTAATTAAATTGGGCCTGATCCTGAAAGTAGCTATACACCCTCAACTCCCACTGAAGTCAGTTGAGTATATCAGACACCTTGCAAGAGGCTCTCAATAGAATCAGAATTATCACATGTGGTAATGCTATAATATATATCTATATCTGAATCCTGAAAAATGCATAGTACTCTAACTAAGGCAGAGATTCCCCTGGCCTGTTTAGCTCTTTACTGCTATAGGATTCCAATTCACCTCCAAATTGAAATTCTGATGGCCAGTGTCATCAGGCTGTTTGTTCCACAGTTCCTCCTATTATGTGATCGTTCTATACAGCAACAGTGGAACTCGAATGGGCAAACTCACAAAATCCGACTATTATTAGGGAAGAAGATGGGCCAATGGATAATGCACAAGTCTGTGAGTCAGGAGACCTGGGTTTTCACCTCCCACTCTGTCATTCACGGACTTTAAGGCCAAAAGGGACCATCATGATCATCAAGTTGGCCTGCAGTGTGCAGGAGGTCAAAGAACCACACCCACCCATTCCTGTAATAGGTCAGTCACCTCTGGCTAAGTTATTGAAGTTCTCAAATCTTGATTTAAAGACTTGACGTTACAGAGAATGCACCCTTTACTCTAGTTCAGATCAGCAATGATCTGGGCCCCATGCTGCAGAAGAAAGTGAAGCCCCTCCAGCTAATCTGAGCTGGGTGAAAATTCCTTCCCAACCTCAGATGTGATCATTTAGACCCTGGGCATGTGGACATCTGGGAAAATTCTCTGTAGTAACTCAGAACCCTCCCCATCTTAGCATCCTATCTCCAGACATTGGAGATATTTGCTATTAACAGTCACAGATGGGCAATATCCCATTGTAGATAAACTCAAACCATCCTCTCCATAAACTTATCAAGCTCAGCCTTGAAACAGGTTGGGTTTTTTGCCTCCCCTACTGTCCTTGGAAGGCTGTTCTAGGATTTCACTCCTCTAGTGGTTAGAAACTTTTGTCTAACTTCAAACCTAAACTTATTGATGGTCAGTTTGTATCCATTTGTTCTTGTATCCACATTGGCCCTTAACTTAAATAAGTTCTCTCCCTCCCTCGTCTATTTCCTTCTGATGTCTTTATAGGCAGCAATCATATCTTCCCTCAGTCTTTGTTTTGTTAGGCTAAAAAAGTCAAGCTGTTTAAGTCTTCTCTCGTAAGGTAGCATCTCCAGTCTGCTGATCTTTCTAGTAGCCCGCCTTTGCACCTGTTCCAGTTTGGATTCATCTTTCTTAAACATGGGAGACCAGAAATGCACACACTATTACTGTAACGTGGATAAATATACTTACCCCCTTTGTAAAGTGCTTTGAGACTCAAGGCCTTGTCTACATACAGATGATGTAAAAACTGATTTAGCTAAACCACTTTTAAAAGGTTTTTTAAAAAAATTTAGTTAAGCCTTTTGGGCACTTCCACTGGTTCAAAACTGGCTTATTTCACCTACCTCACAAGAAAAACTGATATAAGCCTCCTTTAAATTGAATCAAGAGGGCCCTGTAACCATGTGGGACTCACCACATGGCATGTCCTGCTGATGACTCCAGGAATTAGCTCTCTCCAGTGGAGCGCCCCCTATTGGTGGTGTCCCGTCCATCATTCTGCCCTCTGTTACTGTCTTTGGACCCGCGTTGCTGCCTGCTCGGCGGTGTCCTCTTCGAGGCCACTGCCCTCTGGCAGTGCCCCTTAGTCCATCTGCACCCCCTTCCGAGGGGGTCGGTGATCAGCAGTCCTACACCTCAGCCACAGGTCCAATCACACACCCCTTTGAGTCCAATCCCTCTTGTCAGAGATCTAGCATAGTATAATGGCCACTCCCTATGGCCAATGGCTGGGTGTACTGCAAGGGAGGTGGAGGGGACCCAGGCCCACCCTCTACTCTGGGTCCCAGCCCAGGAACCCTCTGGCAGCAGCCTCACTGTCCTCCTTCTCTCCTCTCATCTGTCTGCTTCCCTAGGCTGCTTCCCCTACAGCCCCTTGCACCCGCTAGGCCCTTCCCTTCAGCCCCTGCAGCCTAGCAGGCTACGGGCTCGCGCTCCCTTGCGTCCCCGAGCCGGATCAGCACTGTGCTGTCCACGGTGCTAGTCTCCACCCTTGGAGACTGACCTTCACCTCTCAAAGGCCAGGAACAGACTGACTGCTCCCTTCTCTGGGCAGCCTTCTTATAGGGCTGAGCCTGGCCCTGATTGGCTCCCTCCAATCTGGGCCCTGATTGTCTACCAATAAGCCCTTCTTTAAATGGCTCCTTGCCTGCACAGGAGCCCTGGCCTGCCACAGCCCACAGTCACAGGAAGTGGGGCAGTCCGCCCCACTACAGGCCCGCATAGATATTTGCACCAGTTTAATTAAATCGATTTAAAAACATGCCCTTGGTTAATCAGGTGCGACTTTGTGAGTTGACCAGGCCTACTGATGAAAAGTATTACACAAGTATTAACGGTTGTCACTTTTATTTATGGCCAGATTCTGATACTTTTGCTCATGTTGAATAGCACCTTACTTCATGAATTGTCCTATTGAAATGGAGTACTGCAGGAGTAAGATGCTACTCAGTGTGAGAAGGGGTGTCAGAATCTGGGCCATGTCTAGCACAATGATCGCACTTGGTGCTATACAATGATGAAAATATGCCAGACATATAGCAGAGCTCTTGCCTTGAAGAATATACATTCTAAAAGCACAGTGTGGATAATATAGCGCACAATACAGTTCAGAGAAGGCACAAAGTGGGATAGTGATTGTTCTAGCTCGAAAGCTTCACAGGAGAATTTTTTGATGGGGAGGGCACTTGGCATATATTAACTAAAGGCTCTTTCAAGGGCTGTCGGCAGTATGAAAGAGCTCAAATTTAGGAATATGTGAAAGAAACAAAGGGAGCAGTCAAGAGAAACGAGTGTCTTTCAAAGTTAGCAGGCATGTTTGCTGTCCGAGATCCGTGGGTGGGTTGTCATCCATATGCTGAAAATGTGTTTTCAAGGGCTTAATTGTTCTGTAACAATATTGGTAAAGAGATAAAACTATCAGAATACTCTGTGATATTACATGCAAATAAGAATATTTGTTAAGATTGTAAGCTACATGAATTAATTCTCCTAAAGAAAAGTGAAGATAGAAAGCACTATTATAAATGCTAGCTTTGTGCCTATTATTCTTCCCTAGAAATCCAGTCTGAGAAATATAAATCAATCGTATTTTGGGCTTCTCTTAATATTTTACATAAAGACTTCTCTAATGATTTAACAAGAAATGGTCTTCAAAAAGAAATCCAGTTACTTTTATTTCTTTGAAGATGCCAATAGCAGTGACTTTACTAAAATGAACTTTTCCTTACCAGCACTGAACTGGGAAGAGACACAAGACAAGATGCCAAAACAGAATAAGTTGTCACTACAGACTTCACCAGCTGAAGGTAGTTTGATAGAATGCACACTAGATGACATTGAGATGGCTTTTAGGAAAAAGGTAAGAGAGTCCTTAGTGTGTCTGAATACTGTGAAATATGGAAGGGTTGAGCCAGGCGTCACACAGAAAGGAGATTACACAGAAAGTTTTAGTGTTCAACATACAACTTAATAATAATTGTGTTGTTTTTTAAAAAAAGCCCTTAACAGAAATGGCAGTTTTGTTTTTCATGGCACTTTCTAAAGGTTCATATCTTGTTTGCCAGGTTCATAGCTTTAAAAAAATGTATATAAATACCTAGGAAAGCACCACCTTTTCTAGACGAAAACAAAATAAAAATATTGAAACTGGATGGGTCAGGCAAATCATACGTGAATCTATTGCTAGATCTCGCTGCTAGATCACTTGCCTGAATCCCAACCCATCTCAGTAATGATTAAAAGTTGTCATCATTTGGCAATTATTTCATGAGCTACATGAAATAAGTTAGTGGACTAAGTGCAGTCCCTAGTTCAATATGTGTGAAGCTCATAAATGGCACCCATGCTGGAAGTTTGAACACAGAGGTTAAGGGTCAAATGGGCATAGAGAAGGAATTAACTCCTTATGCCTTGAGGGGATCCTTCCAGAGCATGGTAGAGGGACAGCATGGGGGATCTTGCACTGCCACTTCCATACATATGTTCTACCTATTTTGTGGATAAAGGAATATAATCCAAATCTCCTGAGAGTCAGTTCTGTCCTTTGACCTCAAGAACCTCTCTCCGCTTTCAGAAGGCTATAGTGAAAGTAAAGGGACGCACCACAGTTAGTGTTTTAGTACAAATCCAGCTATACAAGCCTATAACTAATTCTTCAGCCTTGAAGTGATTGGAGAGTTCTAGCAGGCTGGAGGCCAGCAGGCACTAAGGCTGCAGGGACACCACCTGACGCTTTAGTTCTTGATTCTGAAGTCAGGGTAGGTCCTTCTGAGCCACACAGATTGATGCCTGGGTTGGTGACTGGGTACATCTAATCACCCTGTAAACCCTATCAGCCCGTGATATTTATTTTGGACTTCCTGAGGTCTCTCCATACATTATCTCTGCCCTGTGATGTCTGCAGTTTTCATTTAGCAGTCAACAGGTTAGATAAAGGTAGGGTAAAGCACCAAAAAGGGTAATGGAAAGCCACGAAATGTTTGTACTATTCAACAAACAATACTGACTGAACTTTTGGTGAATAAAACCAATCTTCCTGCTGTTTTATTATCCTTACTGAAATTTGCAGTAAGTCCCATAAGCACAACCACACTCCCCAAGTTTCTTTGCAACAGCCCATGAACTAAAAGAATAACCAAAGAAATGTGCAATATGTTTATATAACAGGTATATTAACCATTCTGTTTCTTATAACATTTTTTCTAGCATTCATTATGATCCATTTTAAAGAGGAGCTTGGTACTGAGTTACACTAGGGATGTCTTTAAAAGTATATTAAGACAGATATATCAAACAGGCAGATCCACCAATATTTTTAGCCCTGAATTTTGAGGTAGAGTTAGTATATGTGCTATCTTTCTGTGAGAAACTTGTCTGCCTTGTCACCTGAGTCTCTGTGATTGGGAAATACTGTTTTGTAGTGAGCCTATTAATTAAACATCTGACAGTGAGCACTTGCCATGGTAACCTATTTGATCAGTTTACAGAGAAGAACATTTGAAAAGGTCTTGTAAAAAATACATTATTGTTTTAAAAACTTCATGAGCTTGATTTTTCTGAACAAAACACTGTAAATTGTATTCATTTCAGCTGCACTCAGCCTATCAGGACATTGAAAAAGCCTTCAGAGCATTTGATGTCAGTCAGAGTGGATTTGTGTCTTTAGATTACTTAAAGTCTGTCATAAATGGCTTTATATTTCCTTTACCAAATGGAACTTTTCAAGAGCTAATGAGTAGGTAAGAGTCATATTGTTTTTATTAGAGACATTTTTTAGCATTGCAACCTCATAACTTGATTATTGCTTTTTGTGACTTCCTTTGTTAATTTGCCTCATTTGTGCCTGTGTTGCAGCGTGTATGGAACGGTATGTAAAATCTGATAGAACTAGCTAGATCAAGTATCAGAGGGATAGCTGTGTTAGTCTGGATCTGTAAAAGCAGCAGAGAATCCTGTGGCACCTTATAGACTAACAGACGTTTTGGAGCATGAGCTTTCGTGGGTGATTACCCACTTCGTCGGATGCATGTAGTGGAAATTTCCAGGGGCAGGTATATATATGCTAGCAAGCAAGCTAGAGATAACGAGGTTAGTTCAATCAGGGAGGGTGAGGCCCTGTTCTAGCAGTTGAGGTGTGAAAACCAAGAGTTTCTCCTCTCTTGGTTTTCACACCTCAACTGCTAGAACAGGGCCTCACCCTCCCTGATTGAACTAACCTCGTTATCTCTAGCTTGCTTCATCGGATGCATGTAGTGGAAAAAATGTGCTACTTACTTTATTCCAGAAACAAGGGATGGGGTGAATTACTGGAAGAACAACTCGACCAGTATTACTACTTTATTACCATGTTTGTGTGCTTCAAGAGGAACGGGAGAACAATTTAACTTTTTAACAAGCTCTTTAACAAAAACAGAGATTACTTGAGTCTTCATTAGTGGTGCAAGGCACACGAGTCAGTTCTTACTGAGAATGTGAGCAAAGCAGGAACCGGATCATGTGTTACTATTTAAAGATTCCATAACATAGTTTATATAATTAAATTCATTTGTATGAAAGTAAGATCATCCCTGAAAATAATCCATTGGATTTTTTTCTTGTATGCACTAATTAACTTTAAAGGCCTCACCGCAGATATACATTTTATAGCAGCAGGTCCTGTACGAGAGTATCATCTGCAGTAACTATATTGCTTTGTGCATTCAGCAGATAAATCTGATTTGCTTCTAGTCATTCACAATGTGATATAACGATCAACTATTACTTTGTCAAAAAATACTGCTATTATAGTTTCTTCAGTTCATGTCACTCGCTAGTATTAAATCTTAAAGTAAATCTTGCTCTTAAACACAAGCACATAATGGAAAGATTTCTAAATGCATTTTTCCATTGGAGTTTTCTCTAGACATTGACAAAATATAGTGTCACTTTAATGATGCTATAAACAGAAATATTCCAACCTACATATACCATATCTTTCAGGTGATATTTCTCAGATAAGGTAATTCAAAAGATGCACCAGTGTGAAAATAACCACAGAGCTTTCTCATAGTTATGTTGCTGTAGTAATGTATATATGGCTTCATGTAGGCTGATAATGAATATAACAATAACTAATAGGGAATGTTGTATGATTTAAAGATTAAAATGATATTTAAATATTGTTGTAATAGGGTTCACTCACTTCTGGGACAACTTGTGACTGGATCTGGGGATCAGCTCTTGCCTGGTCTGGTCTCCCTTTCTATTGGTTTCTCACTTAATGAGCTTTCTCTGTTTCTGGGACTTGGGGTGCTCCCTCTTCATGACCTGGCCAGATGACTGTCACTATTTAGGCTTCCCCTTCTGAGGGTCAAAGTCCCATTAGACAAGCTATCCATGTGCTCTGCCAGGCAGTTTTCTGGTCTAAGTCCAGGTGCAGGGCCACTTTCCCAGTGGCTGGCAGAGTAACCCAGGCCCACCCATTACTCCAGGTTCCAGCTGAGGGACCCTATGCGTAGCAACCATGGTCTAGTCAATCTCAGACCCTGTTGCTATTTCCCTGGGTTTCTTCCTACCTCACTTCTCTATCTCCTGTCTCATTTCTGAATTTGCCAACTTGAGCTTCCTTTCCTCCCAGTGGCTACTCCACCATGCTTGGTTTCTTGCCTGACTCTGTAGTTCAGGGCAGGATCCCTGGGCGTACTTTCCTCCTAGAACTCCTCCTGGTCCCTGGCCAATTCCCTTTCTCTCTAGACAGTGACCCCAGAGCTCATTCCTCACCTGGCTCTCGCTCTCAACTTCCTGGCTTTGTACAAGTCCAGCTTGCCCCTGCCCAACTGGGCTTCATCTTCAGTTAGACTTTATCTGTCCCTGGCTCTCCTCCAGGTGAAGCATATAAATTTAATTGTCCCTTTTTAATCTGCTCAGGATTTATGTGGGGTGGACACCCCATCACAATTGCCCACATTAGATGGGGCAGGGAACTATTTATATGTAACACATGACAGTGTTTTATGATTTTTCTAGATATCTGCATGTTTTAAACATCAGGAGTGAAATCCTAGGTCCACTGATGGCAATGGTGTTTTTGTCATTGACTTTAATGGGGCTAGAATTTCACCCCTGAACAGTAAAGGACCCTGTTGCCTAAGAATTCATCTCTCACAATATGTGCCCTTTCAGCAAGATCAAATATATTGTAGACACGCCATTCGTATTTACTTAATTTCAAAGGATATCACTCGTGTTAGTCCCAAATTCCTTACATTTCACACCAATTTGGTGTCCCAGTATTTTTACTTTTGAAACTTCTTTGCATCAGAAATAAAAATGAATGGAACAAAGATTACAGGAAGAGCTATTTATGCTGAACAAAGGAATCCCACCACATTTTAATTTTCCTGCATGAATAATATTTTTTTGTCTTATGTTTATTTTGGGTCTTTGCCACACGTGTCCCTTGACAGGTGGAGATGGATGAATGAAGGATACTCTTGTTGTCTGTTCCAAAAACCAAATGACCAGAATGAGCACTTTCCCAGTGCGGGGCTTTATCTTATGCAACTCGCTCCTCTGGTGAGATGCCAGACCTCAATTTGGCAGCCTTCACTCAGGTCATGATGGAAACCATGCTTACTTGGTCAGGCTTTCAGTGAAATTAATATCTGTTTGAAAGAGTGAGGGCAATTTGGTTGCAGATATTTCCTGGTCCTGACAACAGTGTTTGTAGTTTTAAGCTACTCCTTTTGGTTAGCTTGGTGTCTGATTTCCAGGATTTAATATTTTTGTAAAGATTCCAGATGCTAGGCAATGGTGCTTAAAAATTCTTAAACACTCTTAAATATATGGCATTTTGTAATGGATGACTAACAGACCATATATCATCTGGTTTTACCCAGTACTCATGCTATTACAGTCTTCATCAAACAATGTCCCCCTTTTAATAATGTTTATATTCTAGGTAATTAAAAGAGGATGTAATGGAAGATGAATTTCTAAAAGTCCTGTAAAATTATGACATTTTTTGAAACAAAATTAGTTTAATATATAAGGCCCACTGGATAGAACTCTATACTGGGACTCTGGAGACTGGGTTCTGTTCCTAGCTCTGTCACTGGCCTGCTGGGTGACCTTGGGCAAGTCACTTTACCTCTTTGTGCTTCAGTTTCCCATCTGTAAGATAAACTTCTTCTTCTTCGAGTCGTGTCCCTATGGGTGATGCATTGTAGCTGGGCTAGCATTCCTGCGCTGCTGATCAGATCAGTGTCCTTTAGGCCCGCACATGCACTGTATCTACTTGTGCTGCACCACGAGGCTATTCAACGCGCACGGGTTAACCCCCCTCAGTTTCTTCTCAGCTGCCCCTGGCTAGAAACAGAGCTATTCACAGTCCGTTAGGCCCATTACTTTTCATTTTGCATTTCTATAGTTAGCCTCCTAATACTTAGTTGTAGTTCTAGTTGTAGTTTTTTTTTTCTCTTTTCTTATCTTTTCTCCCTAAAAAAAAAGAGATACTTTATTTTTTCCTGGTTTTTTCTTCCTTGGGGGACCCTTCCCCAACAGGTTATGCCCAGTTCACCAGGCTTCAAGAAGTACCTCTCTTGCAAAGAAGTGATCCCCGTTGCAGACAAGCACTTCCAGTGCACACGCTGCCTCGGGGAAGGGCACATTCAACAAAAGTGTGGTCTTTGCCAGCAACTCCGGCCCAGGTCCCATAAGGATAGAGAGCTCAGGCAGAAGGCCATCTTCATGGAGGCAGCTCTCCAACCCTCTCTGGACCCACGCCACAAATCACTTGGCAGACCCGAGTCTTCCCCACAACCCTCAACATCCAAAGACTGTGGGTTGAAGAAACAAGCTACTGACCCCTCTCATAAATCGTCATAAAAGATAGTGGGAATGCCCCACAGTGAGCCCCAAGTTAGCTGCTAACGATCTCCGGCATGCATGGTGTCCTTGTTACCATTAGCACCAAGACAGTCTCAGCCCAGGTATCACTGACAAGCCTACATAGCCAATGGGCATGGGCACCAAATCAATGGCACCGAGGGACAAGGACAGAAGGAAGCACTCTGCTGAGAAGGCATTACCGGTATGTAGTGCTCCATCAGTACCAACATCAACACCTCATCCAGTACCAAAACAACCGGTATGGGCAAGATCCCCGTCTCCTCGGGTACTGCCAACGGCACTGAATTGGTTGGTACTGTTGGAATTCTGGCACTCAAGAGACCTCCATGTACCTGATGCACTGGAGGCACCTTCTTATGGTACTGGGACCGCCTCTCTGAGTCTTTGCCCTGCATGGGAGCCTTCCCTGCTGCCTTACCACACTCCCCTGCTCTCTAGTGAGGGCTTGGATAGCAAACTGGAGGATGTGGCATCACAGTACTCCTCCCAAGCTCCCGATATTAACAGGGGTCCCAAGCATACCTTCAGATGGCCCCATCATCGCCATCTTGATATGGCCACCCTGGGCACCACTATGCCACCATCAGCCCGGTGGCCATACTGGGATCTTTGAGCTGCATATTGCTACCATGGCTCTCAAGATTCTAGCCCCAACTGAAACCGTTGAGGCACATCCCTTCAGCTGTGGTATCCAGGGCTTCAGAACCTCCAGAAGTAATCATGGAGGAACAGGAGGGTGGTCTTGAGGAAGAGGTGACACCGAGAACCATATCCTCCTCCTCCCCGGATGAGGCCATCATGCCTCCCCCACCATCTGTGGCTGATGACTTTTGCCTCTTCGAAAACCTAGCAAAGAGAGTGGCAGACACTCTTCAGATGCAACCAGAAGAAGTCAAAGACACCCACCATTGTCTCCTTGACATACTTGATACATCTTCATCCTTAAAAATCACCCTCCTATTAACGAGGTCATTTTGAACCCTGCAAAACCCATTTGGCAAACCCCAGCCTCAGTGGTACCTACCTGCAAGCAAGCGGACAAAAAGTATTATGTCCCAGTGAGGGAGATTGAATTTCTCTTCTCCCACCCTCCACCCAGCTCCTTCGTGGTGGATGCTTTTCATTCCCATGGCCGCCAATACCAGAAGAGGTCCACTCCCTACAATAGGGACTGGAAGCATTTGTACCTTTTCAGAAGAAGGCATACTCCTTGTCCATTCTTCAGTTTCAAATCACCAATTACCAAGCCCTGACTGTGAAATATGACTACATAAATTATTCAGAACTGAATGATTTTATTGAGCAGCTGCCTGAGTTGCACTGTGAGCAATTTAAGGCCATTATTCAAGAGGGAGAGCTAGTGGCCAAGACAACATTGCAGTCTGCTCTCAACATAGCTGACACAGTGGCCAAGTCCAACTCCCTGACAATGGAGATGCGATGTGCATCATGACTCCGTCTATTGAGCTTCCTGAAGGAGGTACAGTCGACTGTGGAAGACCTTCCATTCAAAGGCATTAAGCTCTTCGCAGAGAAGACTGACGCTTCTCTTCACATCCTGAAGGATTCTAGGGCCACTCTGTTCACTGGGCATCTACGCACTGGGACAAAAGAAGAGAAAATTCAGTCTGCAGCTCCAGCACAAACCACGCACCTCCCAACACCCAGCTCAGTGATCATTCCAGTATTGGAACAGGGAGACTTGTTTTTGGCCCTCGACCTTCAGGATGCACTTTCATATCTCAATCCTACCGTCTTACAGATAATTCCTCAGATTCACTCTTTGAGATGTGTCCCTATGAGTGCTCTACAAACCACCGTCCTCCCCTCTACTTCTCAGTTCTTGTCAATGACTCTTTGGTAGAGAAGGAACTGAGGGGGTTTAACCTGCGTGTGCTGACTAGCCTTGTGACGGGGCCCAAGAAGAGACAGCACATGTGTGGGCCTAAAGGACACTGCTACCGAAGTTCTCCCATCAGTAGCATAGGGATGGAAGCACACCTACCATGGAGCACCCACAGGGAGACGCATCTTGAAGAACCATTGTTACTGCACAAGGTGAGTAACTTCTTTGAGTAATGTCCCTCTGGGTGCTCCACAGAAAGTGTATCTGTGCTTCTAGTCTGAGGTGTTAGGTAGCAGTGTTCATTCGGCCTGCATGTGCCCTCTCTGTCTCATAGTTTGCCTCAAGGCTATTTAGCACTGCGCGAGTGAACCACCCTCAGTTCCTTCTCAGCCACCTTTGGTCTCAAACCGAGCGAGCAGTTATCTCTTCCTTCTCTGCATCATTAGTATAAGTAGTAGTTATTCATAGTCTTTTAGTTTCCTTTAATAGTTAAGTTTTCATTTTCCAGTTGGGGGGCGGGAGAACTTTTTATGTCATATTTCCCGCTCTTTTTGTGGGGGATCACCTTTGCAGGGGCATTTAGTAGTCTAGAGTTTCCATTTTTCCAGTTACAAAAATAAATAAATAAAGAAGAAACAAAAACTTTCTTCTGCATTCCTAGCCTTTAAGGGATGATATCTCCACCAGAGGCATGACTAATTCCCCTGATTTTAAAAGCTTCCTCTCCTGCAAGGAACCAATTCCAGTAACAGATGGACAATCTCACTGTATCTGGTGCCTTGAAGAGGCATGCATCCCACAGAAGTGCACTTTCTGCCACCAGCTAAAAGTGAGATCTCGCATGAACTGGGAGCTGAAGTTAAAACTTCTCCTGATGGAGTGTGTGCTTTGGTCACCAGCTGACTCTGGTGCTGAAGCTTCTCAAGGACACACATTGTCCCTGGAGCCTTCAGCCTCCAAAGGGATAGACTTGCAAAAAAGCTCAACAGATTCCCCCTGCAGACACTTGAAAAAAAGAGCTTCAAACCTGCAAACAGAGTCCTTGGCCAGCCAGAGGGGTTCCCCGGCATGCTCTGCCACGTTGGTACCAACAGCACCAGCGCTTCGAAGCATGGTACTCAGAAACAGCAGGGAATCTCTAGAATCTCCACTACTCAGTAGCGAGACCCCAATACCATGCACGTCTCAACATCTAGAATCACCAGTGGCACCGGGACACTTGCCACCAGCACCCCGGTCAGCACCACCCTTATCCAGTGAGGAGTCTGACGGTGACCAGGATGATGTTATTTCCCTGGCCTCTCACTGTGGTCTGCCATCACAATATCAGGGACTTCCCCAACTACACTCTTATGCCGCCCTTCAATCCTGATAAGGTCCTCCCTGGGCACCCCCCAACCCAGGCATTCTCCCCGCACCCCCAGAGGCCATATTGAATCCAATGTACAGACCCCATGCTTCTCGAGCATCCAGTGTCTCTCATAAAGAGTCCACTAGATTTTTTTCCTACAATTTTGGTGTCCAGAACCCCAGAACCAGAGGAGAAAACTTTTGAGGGACAGGAGGAAAGGCTCAAAATGGAGGCTAGCCCCCAGCAAACATTTCCTCGTCATCACCAGATGAGGCTATGATGCCCCCTCCTCTATCACTAGCTGATGATTTTAGATACTTTCAAGACCTTTCTAAGATGATAGTGGATGAGCTCAAATGGCTGAATGGACACTGCTACCTACAATCTCCAATTAGAGGTGCAGGGGCACAGACAGACCTACAATAGAGCACCCTTAGGGTAACACATCTCAAAGATGATTAACTTCCTCTTACCTTCTTTGTAAAGCACTTTGAGATCTATGGATGAAAAGTGCTATATAAGAACTATTTCCTACTAGTCATAGAATTGCTTTGGAATCACAAAATCCTGAAGTCTTGACTCAGGTTTTACTCCCAGTGAATTCAATGATTGTTTTGCGTATGTAAGAGTTCTGGATTTGACCCATGAAAATTAAGGATGGAAAAGACACGTGTTGTCAGGCAGAGTGCAGTACTGAGAAGTGCTGAGCATGTGCAGTTCCCACTGAGGTGTGTGGGAGTTCCTGGTGCTAAGTATGTCTTGGATCTCATTCATCCCCACCCATGATAAAACCCATGGGAGGAGGCTTTGTGGGAGACAATTTCAGTGATGATTGTTTTGCAGGGATTCTACTACATCATCTAGTTGGAGTGGAAGTTCTCTATCCTGTGGAAAAGGCAGCCTGCCGTCAAACTGTGTGGATCCTCAGGGATCCATGATGATGCCCTGTGCTGCTGTATCAGCTCTAGCCCCTAGTAGCCATGCTGTGCTCTCCCCAGCTCCCTGGCACCATGGCAGTTGCCCTCTGAGGTGCTGTTAAGGTAACTGAAGAAGGGAACACACATGGAAAGGGCCTCTGTGAGGATCTCAAGAACAATAATGCAGACCAAGATCCATCTGTTTGCTTGTTTCCAGTGCAGAATTGTTCCCTACAATGTACTCTTGAGTGATTTATAGAACCACAGAAATTTGATGTGGGAAAGATCTCAGGGGTTGAAAATACCAGTTGTCTGGGTCTTAATTTTAAAGATAATCTGTTATTTCATATCTGATTATTGTTTCAGACAAATATTATGATTATGAAGCTATTTCCTCCAGTTTTTTTAATAATCTTTCCCTCAAGCCAGTGATCCATGGTGTGTATGTCACACCTGTGAGTGGGTTACTTTTGAAAAAAATCAGCTTTAAGAAGAACCAGATAGAAAACCTGTTCTACCCTCAGGTTTTGATCAGGCAATGAATGATTGTTCTGATGGTGTAATTCTTCCTGCTTGGAATTTCAGTGGCCGAGCTTGATAAACATAATGAACTTCTGAGGATGGAGTTTTTTGTGGGAGCTCCACAAAAGTCTTTCCACTATTTGTTGTCTTGTTAACCTCTTATTACATATTGTTGTTGTTTAAATGTCACCTTGGTAGTCATGATTTAAACACAGCATACCACTATTCTAATAGGCTTCAGAAATAGATATTTAAAACTTGGTTGAAACGAGTAAGGCAGTTGGTAATGGTGCTTAAAAGACACCATCTAATTTAGTAATGTGTTTTGCCGCACTTACTTAGGGCTTCATCCTGCACCATTGAAGTTAACTGGAAGCTGTGCCACTGACTTCAAGGGGAGCAGAATCAAGCCCTCGTTGATTTCAAAGGGATTATTCACAGAGTAAAATACTACACAACATGAGTGAAGTTGATAGAATCTAGCGTTAATGCCTTATAAATGCATTCTAACACTTCTAAATTTAAGGGTTTTCAGCTTGGATAAAACCAGAACTGCCTGATCAAGTCTAGTTCTGATCAGGTCTAGTTGTTTCTTCAGTTAGACTGGTGGAACTCAGAAGGGTATTTGGCCCAACTTGTTTTATTGTTGAAATTTGCTACTTACTTTTTGTAAAATGTTAAGCTATGTAAACTCAGACTAGATTGCATACATTTCTGTCACAAGCCAAAATTCTCTCTGGAAAACGTAATTATAGCAGTATTTACAAAAGGATGTCTTTTTAAACAGTTCTTACATCTTTGTTTGACCAGATTTGGATTTAAAGCCACAGGTAAAATTGCCTGGCATCAATTTTTAGAGAAACGTCAGGACCCTGTGACATATGAAAATGGACAGACACTTCCTGTAAGAAAAAACCACAGGTAAGTAGGAAATTACATTTTTTTTGTTCAAGGTGTACTTGAACTTGATGGAAAATTATATCTACTGAAATAATTGTTGATTTAATGTACTTCAAGTAATCTTTTGGGGATATTCCTATTATCCATATAAATGTCTAAGCATATTTTTGAGTCCTACTAAGCTTTTAGCCTTAATGAGTTTACATCTTCTCCCTACTCGGAAGAGGATGAGAGATGAGAACATTGTGTCAACCATGTTTTCCTGTTGTAGAGTAAACCCAATCAGAGGAATGGATGAAGCTTTCTCAAGTAACAGTGTCCTTCTAAAGCTGCGCAGACACATCCAAAATGCATATCCATCACTGAAGCAGGCATTTCTCATGATTGATACAGTAAGAGACCTTATTTTTAACTCTTATAATGCTGAGATTCTGTGGACGACTTCACACATTCACAGACCGATGGAGCTTTTATGCTCTCAAGCTACCTTCTTGACAAGTACCCAGCAACCTTTCAGATCCCAACCCTCCTGCCAAGCGAGTCTTTTCCTTCATCTGATTTCCTAACCCTCTCCCAAACATCCTATACCTTCCTCCAGTGAATTACTTGCTTTCAGGTGTTGCTGCCTTCCCTTGCCTTCTGTCTTCCACCCTAATAAAAAAAGCCATGGCGACTTACACTCGTAGCAAGTGCTGAAACAAATGTGCTTCACCAAGACTCAAGCCCTAATCCAACTACCACTTCCCTCTTGCTACCCTCTTGTCATAAATCTAACTTTGCCTCTCCCTCGGCTTCTAACAATGCATCCTCATAATATGCCAGGCATCGCAGCTTTGAAAGCGTGCCAAAGGATGTACAGAAATTCCTCATTTAACGTTGTCTCACTTAGCGTTGTTTCAATGTTATGTCCCTGCTCAATTAGGAAACATGCTTGTTTAAAGTTGTGCAATGCTCCCTTATAACGTTGTTTGGCTGCCTGCTTGTAAGATTCTGTGGAAGAGCAGCGACTTTACAAGGGAACATTGCACAAGTTCCGTTTCTCCGCCTCCTCCCCTCCCTCCCAGCACTTCCCCCACCGCCAAGAGCTGTTTGACGGGGCTTAGGACTTTATGTGGGGGAGGAGGAGGAGCAGGGAAGTACCGCGTCTCCACTCCTCTCCCTCCCTCCCAGAAAATCCGAAGTGCCACTAAACAGCTGTTTGGTGGCACTTAGGACTTTCTGGGAGGGAGGGGAAGGAGTGGAGATGCAGGGCCTCCCTGCTCCTCCCCCTCCCTCCCAGCACTTTGTGCTTAGGACTTTTGGGGAGGGAGGGGCAGGAATGGGAAAGCGCTGTGTCTCTGCTCTTCCCTCTCTCTCCCAGAAAGTCATAAGCACCGCCAAACAGCTGTTTGGCAGCACGTAGGACTTTGGGGGGGAGGGATGTGGCGTGCTCTGGAGAGGAAGTGGAGTGGAGGTGAGAAGAGGTGGGCCTGGAGTGGAGCGGGGACAGGAAGAGGCGGGTCTGGAGCGTTCCTGGCAAAATCTGAGCCTGTTCTCTGGGGAAGCTGCCGCTGCTGCTGCAAAGATGCTTCCTAGCGTCCTTGCCTGCAGTGGGCCGTGCCTGTGTGGGGTAAGCGAGGGGTACTTCCCAAGCACAGTACAGTACTATACAGTATACAGTATAATGCCTTGTCTGCCCCCTCCAAAATTCCTTGGAACCTAACCCCTGCATTTACATTAAATCTTATGGGACAATTAGATTCATTTAACACTGTTTCACTTAAAGTTGCATTTTTCAGGAACATAACTACAACGTTAAGTGAGGAGTTACTGTATGCTATGCCAGATACGAGGGCATGTTCCCACTAGAGAAGAAGAAAACTAGGAGGCAGATTGTGGCTGAGTCACAATCTACTTCCTAGACTGCTCCTGGGGGCAACATAACAACATGCTGCCCCATACACAGGGCTCATGGCAAAGCCCGATCTTGTATGTATGGCCTGCATTTTTTGTTCCTACATGCAGGACTTTACATTTGGCTGTATTGAAACACACATTGTTTGTTTGCGCTTAGTTTACCAAGTGATTCAGATGTCTCTATATCAGTAATTTACCGATCCCCCAATTTTTGTGTCATCTACAAACTTATCAGTGATGATTTTGTTTTCTTCTAGGTCATTGATAAAAATATTATGTAACTTGGGGCCAACAGCCAATTCCTTGCGGGACCCTACTGGAAACACAGACCCTTGATCGTGATTCCCCATTTACAATTACATTTTAAAATCTGTTAGTTAGCCAATTTTCAATCCATTTAATGTGTGCCATATTTAGTTTTGTATCATTCTTGTCTCGTAATCAAAATGTCATAAAAAAGATATCAGGTTCACTTGACAAGGTCTATTTTTTTCCAAACATCCATCTTGATTGGCATTAATTATATTATCCTACTGCATTTCTTTATTAACCAAATCCTATATATAGGAGGGGAATATTACATACATGAGGCTAAATGGCCCCTCCCCCCATGAAAAACCACAGGTGGGAATGTTTTTCTTTTTTTGATTTTTTTTTTAAGTATCATTCTTTTTTTTATATTTGGGGTTGGAAACTCTTTGTCCACTTATTCCATTTACTCTGTATAGTTTTTAACGTTTCAATTGAGTTAATTATATTCTATTTTGTTGTTCTTTTTTCATCTTGTAAACTTATGTGCAACTGAATTCCATAAATTGTAGTGCATTTCTATTGTTAGAACAGTTTTAGTATGTTGCTGTTCTGTTTTTGTTAATCTCCCACATTGTTTATGTTAGATTTTAGTATTGATTGTCTATTGTGTCCCAGTTGCTTAAAGGATTGCTAAGGTGAAAACTTGAGATGTCCACCTCAGACTTCCAGAG
Source organism: Chelonoidis abingdonii (assembly GCF_003597395.2). Lineage (NCBI taxonomy): Eukaryota > Metazoa > Chordata > Testudines > Testudinidae > Chelonoidis > Chelonoidis abingdonii. The sequence continues at coordinate 131,201,927 of NC_133769.1, read as the reverse complement.
TTCCATGTTGCTGCATTTCCTGTTGTGTGGATAAATTTAGAAATTCAGTCTGGGATCTTTCATGAGCATTACTTTTATTTGTAAAACCTTTTTAAAAAGGATAGTATGTGTTGCTTCTCTGGGCAAGCAATGCAAGCTGTGTGTAGAAGTCTCATAAATGAAGACATCAACCCAAGAAAAGAAGCTAAAGTGTTTTCTAGCCACCCATGAAACCAGACAGACTATGGAATTTATAAACATCTCAGAGTGCTCCTGAAGTTGTCATAGGTTCAGAAGAACTGTAAGTAGCTCCAAAATTACACTGTGATCCTGCAAAGATTTATGCACTTGCTTAATATTACACACATGAGAAGTCCTGTTGATTTTGACTGTAATTGACATTAAAGACACATATAAATGTTCGTAGACTCAAATTCTATACTAAGCCATTCTGGAAAATGTTTCAAAGAAGTTAGGAAAATTTCACAGATGCAAATATGCAACTTCTCTAATGTCTCAACTGCCTTATTCAGTTATTCACAAACTTAAATAAATAAATATCCCTTGGCATATGACCACACCTGAGAAATTATAGGCAGAATTATTGCATTTTAGTGAAGTGAGGGAAGGGATTAAAATCAGTATGATAATGTAAAGTAAGTTAGAACCTCAGCTACAGAGTCATTGTCACAGCCCCATGCTATATAATATAAATAAGAAATGTGGAACTTGTAAAATATTTCTTGTTTGTGATCTATAATCTGACAGATGTATAATGTCAGACCTGTGAGACTGACCAGGATCATTCCATTGCATCACTCGCTTTATCTGCAGCAATATTTTAATCTGACTTTTTAAAAGAGAATTTGGGCGTGCTTTTTATGTGTAGCTTTAGAATGAATGCACTCTTAATAAAGAACTGTCAGTCTATTCTGTTTTATGGCTTTCATGATGTACTGAACTATGTTAAAAAAAGCATTCTTGTCATTTTTGATGGAATGTCATGATATATATGATCCATACACTGGACTGTGTGATTGTTCCTTTAGTGGACAGATGGAATTTTTTATTACTTTGATTTGCTACAGATTGCTCTTCTTAAATTGTACAGTCTATATTTTTGGATTGGATGAGCAAATAATAGACTGAAAAAATTAAAGCTTTCAGTCTGGTTGACACAAGCAAAATGAGCACTGGGCATATCTTCAGAGGTAGTGCAGGCATTTTTTATTACAAATTTTTATATAGGTAATATATCACAATTCCTTTCAAATATAATTACATAAAAATTGCTCTTTCCTGCTCTGCAGTATAAATTACACACATATATGTTTCAGAGTGGTAGCCATGATAGTCTGTATCAGCAAAAACAATGAAGAGTACTTGTGGTACCTTAGAGACTAACAAATTTATTTGGACATAAGCTTTCGTGGGCTAAAACCCACTTCATCAGATGCATGGAGTGGAAACTGCAGTAGGCAGGTATATATGCACAGTACATGAAAAGATGGGAGTTGCCTTACCAAGTGGGAGTCAGTGTTAACGAGGCAATTCAATTAAAATGGAACTGGGCTATTCTCAACAGTAGAATACCAAGAGAGGAAAAATCACTTTTGTAGTCATAATGAGCAGGACTGTCCCTAGCTATTCTGAGGCCCTATGCAGTCCCCTTGGGGACAGTGTGTGGGGGGCCCTAGGCCTCTGTGGGGTGGGGGGAGGGCTGGCTTGGGGGCAGGAGGGAACCACCCACCAGCACTGACTGGCAGCACATCTGGGGCTGGGTCACTGCACTTGCCGCCGCCAATGAGTGCAGGCCCAGCCCTGGTGCAGTCCTCAGGGGAGTGGTGGCAGGGCGGGGGAGGAGCAGAGTGAGGCTTTGGGGAAAGGATGGAGTGGGGTGGAGCAGGGGTGGGAAGAGGTGGGGCTGGGGAGGATCAGGGGCAGGGGCCATGCGGAAGAAGAGGGCAAGGGCTGGAGCAGCACGCAGCTGCGCAGGGCACCAGGAAATTTCACCAAATTTCCTGGTGCCCTACACAGCTGCGTACTTTGCGTATGGGTAGGGACAGCCCTGGTAATGAGGCTAATGTAATCAGGGTGGCCCATTTCAAACAGTTGACAAGAAGGTGTGAGTAACAGTAGGGGAAATTAGTTTTTGTACTGACCCATCCACTCCCAGTCTTTATTCAGGCCTAATTTGATGGTGTCCTGTTTGCAAATTAATTCCAGTTCTGCAGTTTCTCAACTGGGTTTGTTGCCAACTCTGTCTGCATATCTATTCAAGGGACGACCATCATAGGACCTAACCACATCAGCCACACTATCAGGGGCTCTTTACCTGCACATCTACCAATGTGATATATGTATCATGTGCCAGCAATGCCCCTCTGCCATGTACATTGGCCAAACCGGACAGTCTCTACATAAAAGAATAAATGGACACAAATCAGATGTCAAGGATTATAACATTCAAAAACCAGTTGGAGAACACTTCAACCTCCCTGAACACTCAGTAACAGACTTAAAAATGGCAATTCTTTGACAAAAAAAACTTCAGAAGCAGACTCCAGTGTGAATCTGCAGAACTGGAATTAATTTGCAGACTGGACACCATCAAATTAGCCCTGAATAAAGGCTGGAAGTGGATGGGTCACTACAGAAACTAATTTCCTTATACTAATTTTTCCCTACTGTTATTCACATCTTCTTGTCAACTGTTTGAAATGGGCCACCCTGATTATATTAGCCTCATTACCAGTACAAAAGTGATTTTTCCTCCATTGGTATTCTACTGTTGAGACTAGCCCATTTCCACTTTAACTGAATTGTCTCATTAGCACTGACCCCCCTTGGTAAGTCAGCTCCCATCTTTTCATATACTGTGTATATATACCTACCTACTGTATTTTCCACTCCATGCATCTGATGAAGTGGGTTTTAGCCCACAAAAGCTTATGCCCAAATAAATTTGTTAGTCTCTACGGTGCCACAAGTACTCCTCGTTGTTTTTACATATATGTTTGTGTGTGTACATACACAATCACTACAAAAGAAAGAATTTGCCTAGCACTTTACAAAGAAGAGAGTTAAGTTTCCTACATTGCAGTGGATGATAATAACAACACATACCAGCATTAGGGCCCTGATTTAGCAAAGCACTTAATCACGTACTCAAGCACATGCTTATGTGTTTTATTGTACTGGTCATCAGTGAATGAAATTATTTACACAGATACCGATGTTTGAGACATCAGAAAGAGAACTATGGCAGCAGGAGGAACAGCTTCATTATTAACATCCAAAACAGTTACACGTATAGAGATACATACAGATTTTCTGCTGGTGTAAATCATTTTAACCCCAGTGAGGTCGTTGGAGCTATGCTAATTTACACCAGATGACAATCTAGCTCATAAATGAAAACATTTTAGAGATTTTAGGTGTCAAATAAACAATCAAAAATTTCACTGATCGAAGGCTAATATAATATATATTATTTTTTCAATATATTCAAAGCAATGACTAAAAAACAAGTTATCTTTAACCACAGTATGTGTTTAAGCCAGGGGTCGGCAACCCCCGGCATGTGGCTCGCCAGGGTGCCAGGCCAGTTTGTTTACCTGTCGCGTTGGCAGGCTCGGCCGATTGCGGCTCCTATTGGCTGCGGTTCACCGTCCCAAGCCAATGGGGGCAGTGGGAAGTGCCGTGGGCTGAGCGATGTGCTTGCTGCGGCTTCCCACCACCCCCATTGGCCAGGGATGGTGAAACATGGCCAGTGGGAGCTGTGATCGGCCGAATCTGCTGACGCGGCAGGTAAACAAACTGGCCTATCTCGGCAGGGTTCTTACTCTGGCAAACTGCTTGCCAGAGGTTGCTGAGCCCTGGTTTAAGCTTTGTAGAGAAGATGCTTCCACTTACACGGTACATATTTTCATGTAAAATAGAACTAAATTTTGTAACTCCTCTGCCAAATGTCTTAACACATTCACTGAGGTAGATATATTATCCAGTTTCTTTTCTGTATGATTTAATGCACTGACAACAGTCTCTAAAGAAAATTCAGATGGCAGAAAAGCAGTTTCACAAGACCATTATCTTTTGATTACAAAACTTCAAAGTGTTTCCCAAACCAGCTGATGAAGTAAATAATTGCTCATCCTGTATATTACTACTGCCACCCTGGATCTCTATAGGGGACTAAAGGGAAACAGAATTTTTCTTGGTGTGAGGTTTATGAGCAGCAAAATATTTGTCTCTGCTTAGGCAGGAATGAATCACTGGAGAAACTGTTTACCATTCATTTTTCTTTTATTGTTCCCAGGCATTTATTCCTTATATTTCTTCTTTTTTTCCACCAGGTTTTTTTAAGGGAAGCAAAATAAAATAAAAGTCCAAGCAAAAATATAAAATTCCAAGATCTAATAGACTGTGATAAAAACAGACTAACCTCTTTTTAAAACTCTCCCTCAAACCTTATGGAGATATGTCATGGGGACTGAAACAAAAATTATGCCTTAACTGTAACAATACATAAATATAATAGTACTGTTGTATAAGCCCATTCCATTGTTTATTGGATAAGGTGCACTTTTTAAAGCATATTTATATGATAGTATGGCACTGTCACATGCTGGGACTGTACAGAAATGCAGAATTATTTCTACTAAGTCACTCTCACTGTCAGACCCAGTGGTTCCTATTAGCTCCAACCCAGGAATATAAAAGGCTTAGCATTACTCTCTAAGGCAGAGAGACCTATGTGCAAAAACAGAGAGATCAAGGAGGAAAATACCCTAGGAAAAGAAAAGCTCAAAAAAAATGCTTAGGTTGGAGTTTGTATTTTATTGTTCTGATATTAAGAATAAAGGAAATCCCCTGATAGGAGGTGAATTTGGGACACTAATCCAGGGTGCATATATATGTCTGTTCTGTGCTGAGAGCTGTGTGGGAATTCATTCCAGTCACAAACAGCCTTTAAAGGACTCCCCTTCTACACCAAGGCAATGGATGAGGCCAATGGCAGCAGCAAGTCACTGTAGGGAAACAGAGCTGGTGGGAAGTAACAAAAACATCCTTTTTATTTAAAAAAAGTGTGTGTGTGTATGTATGTGTGTTTATATGTACTTGCACAACATAAACCATCAATTTAATTTTTGCAGAAAGGTGCTGAATTAACAATCTTGGAGACCAAAGACTTTTGTCTGTTTCTCCACAGAACAGGTCCAGGACAGGCAGCTATATTCTAAGCTCCCTAATACTGCTCTACCAACATATTACAAACCTGGACTTAGGGTATGACTTCTAGTGTAAGAGGATAGTTCAGTTTCTATAACCTTAGTCCCTCTGCTGTGACTGCCAACAAGGGCTCCCGTTGCAGTATATCCTCTTGTCCACTGAGAACTGGACTGAGACCACCAGATTCACATCATATAAACTGGTAGTTCTCAACCTGTGGGCTGTGAGCCGCTGGCAGCCCAATCAGCACACAGCTGTGGCCCATGTGACATCTTTAGGGTCATACAGGTAGTATATATATTGAGTGGATGCAGCTCACGTAACACAGAGAGATCTGCATATGTGGCCCACAGTGATAAATAGGTTGAGAACTACTGATTAGACTATCAAAAAGCTAACCAATAGTGAAAGCTTTCAGTCACTGTGGGTTGTGTGGCGTAGAGGTTCAGAAATGTCAGCAATGTCCCTCTGCCATGTACATTGGCCAAACCAGACAGTCTCTGTGTAAAAGAATAAATGGACACAAATCAGATGTCAAGCATTATAACATTCAAAAACCAGTCGGAGAACACTTCAGTCTCCCTGGTCCCTCGATTATAGACCTAAAAGTCAATATTACAACAAAAAAAATTCAAAAAGTCCAACGAGAGACTGCTGAATTGGAATTAATTTGCAAAATGGACACCATTAAATTAGGCTTGAATAAAGGCTGGGAGTGGATGGGTCATTACACAAAGTAAAACTATTTCCCCATGTTTATTCCCCCCATACTGTTCCTCACACCTTCTTGTCAACTGCTGCAAATGGACCATTTTGATTACCACTACAAAAAGTTTTTTTCTCTCCTACTGGTAATAGCTCACCTTAACTGATGAGTCTCATTAGAGAGTGTATGGTAACACCCATTGTTTCATGTTCTCTCTGTATGTGTGTGTATATATATATATATGTATATCTTCCTACTGGTATTTTCACTGCATGCATCCGATGAAGTGTAGCCCAGGAAAGCTTATGCTCAAATACATTTGTTAGTTTCTAAGGAGCCGCAAGTACTCCTGTTCTTTTTGTAGGTTCAGAACAGTGTTTTAAAATAGACATTGTCTTTTAGTAAATTTGTTCACTCTGTTTCACACACACGTGAACATTTGTTTTAGAAACAAGATGGAAAGATCACAAGAAATGAGCTTCGTCGCATTTTGGACTGCATCTTATTTCGAATAAGAGACAAGGACTTCCAAGACCTAATTAAGATAATTGATCCAGAACACACTGGGTACCTCAGCTACCATACATTTTTAGATCTGTTTGAAGAAAAGGAATCTCTAGTAAGTGTTGATCAATACTTTTCTAAGGATTTTCTTTTTTATAATGTTTATAGCAAGGTGTCAGGACAATTCTTAATAAAACCCTAAGCTCTGAAAAGTCTTCATCTAAGTTAGTGAATGCATATGCTTTTCAGCAATGTAAAACTCCTACATAATTCACACTCTTGGAGTCTTTTGCCTCTGAAGTATGGGTTGAGAATCGATTTCACAGTTACCTCAAGTTTCTGGAAACTCCCCCTGGAATGTAATCGCAAGTTCATGTACATGTGTGTAGCAGGTGTGGGACAGAAGTATCTCTTTCCAGCTTTCAATTATCAAAACCGTTTTGCAGATATTTTGCAGAAGAGCTCTTTCTATCTATTTATACTAGATAATAATACATAGATTCTGAGATTTACAATACCCATTGATTGTGCGTTTTTATGAGTATGACTTTGAAATGTTTGGCGTTTTGTAGTAATCTTTTAATATCTTCCTTTAGAACCACTATCATACATATAGTGAGGTTATATCCTGTATCTTTTGACCAGAATATCTAGTCAGTATGTCAGTTTCTTTTTTTGCTTACTGAATTATACTCAGAAGTAGTCTAATCTATAGATTTCATAACTGCTTTATTATATTAGAGCTGTTCATAATAGTTTTATTAGATCAATTTTAGGTTCCCATTAATGTGTCATCTGAATAAATCTTTATTTAGTTTTTGTCTTAAGCTGGTGTAGTTAGTGTCATTGAAAAGAATCAAAGAACCTGGCAGTGTCAAGAGATGCACTAGATGCACAAAAAGAGGTTCCTACTGAATAGTCTTGAATGGTGTGTATTGTTTTGAGAAAAGCTTTGATGTAGAACTGAATTAGACGGCATCCTGTTCTGTTGGCTCCAACAATAGATACATTTGATTCATCCGTTCATGTCCTTTCTACCTATTATTGAATTGAATAATGGTTGTGCTGAGAGTCTTGGACACATTTTTATAATTATAAAACTGACATGTCGGAGGGAAAAAGTATAAATACTGTCAAAGTGCAAATACTAATGGGTTATGCAAATGAATGTGGATGCTCAGATTAACTTATTTGGATTCATTTTAGAGTTGAAATTCTACTGCCTATTCAGTGTTCTAAATAAAGTAAATTTTAGCATAAAGAAGGGCAGGCTAGAGAAACACAGAGCAACAGGGATAATGGCCACCCTGGGATAAGATACCAGCTGACAACCAGAGATTACCATGCTAGCTAGGATTTCACACTTGAGGTCTGATTCTGCTCTGAAGAGTGGGCCAGATTCTGACCTCTGTTGTGCCATCTATTGGTGCAAAGCAGCTGCAAAGCCAGCCTAGCCAAATACAAAGGCTCCACTCACTCATTCCCTGGGTGATGTAAAGCTGGCATAGCTGGCTCTATAACACTCTGTCCTGCCCACTCTGTGACATAGGGGAATTCTTTGGGGCATACCCAGAGGGAGGGGAGTTTTTCTAGAATGCTGTGGTGCTCTATTATTCACTGGCTGAGGGAATGGCCCCGTGGGACTGTTGCAGCCAGATGAAAGTCAAAGCAGCTCTGAGGCAGATGCTAGTAGAGCTGGGAACCAAGCTGGGCCTCAACTAGCCAAACCAGCTCCTAACTGGCCCCAGGACGGGGGTATCTGAAAATGACATAAAGGCACTTTTGTCTCTCCTTGGATTTTGCACTGAACAGAGCTCAGCTGGATCTGGGTATTGACCCCAGTTACTCTGGAAAAATAAGGTTCCATGTGTCTGTTGCATCTCAGTAGTTCTTGTATTAAATGTACTCAGTTTACAAGTAAAAAGATGCTTTTATTCTAACTGCCAGTGCCACAAACTGAACCTGATCTAAGTTCTGGGAACCACATTCTGCACTCACATTCACCTATGCCATCCCACTGTCTTCAAATTTTTTCCTCAGAGACAGCTATGCAACTTGCAGCTCATCTGTCAGTCTTAGTGACTTTAGCTTTGGAGAGTAACCAGCAATAATATGTTGTTTTCTTATTAAAGTCAGTAGCTGTGACGTTTAATTCACAAAAGGAGCAGATCAGTGTAGTAAAGTGCCATTTTTGCATAGTCACTTTTCAGATTAGAGACACACTTTCAAGCAGAACCTTGAGAATATATGTATTGGCTTTCATTGTACACTATGGAGGAAACAGTGTGCTAAAAAGTTTTAATACAAATAACATTTTTTTAAAATTAGATGGGTCATAAATGGCTTAATGGAACAAAGGAAGTTAAGAAGCCACCTTCTTTTGTTCTAGCTTGGGATACTGTAAGTAATAATGAGGTTTATCTTCAGTCAATGTTGATTTTCTGTAATTAAGGGGTTTATTTAATTTTTACTATATGATTACTGACATATGACAATATAACTTCACAGCCTTTTTTTATTTCAATGACTGATATATTTGCGTTTTAGGTGGAAGACATTCTTTCGGATAAAATCACGGAAAATTGGAAAGACTTCCACAAGGCTTTGCAGACCTGTGACCCTAAATGTACAGGCATTATTAGCAGAAATCAGCTAAGAAAAATTGTACAGATATATTGTCCCTCTTTGTCCGATGAACAATTTATAAAGTAAGCTGCTGGCATCTGACTATTAATTTATGTAACTTTATTAACTTTCTCTCCATATTTTTCTAAAAAAGTGGTGTTTTGAATCTTGGAATACTTCAATTTGCCTTAAGCTTTAGAGAAAATAAAATGCCATCAGGCCAATCAGTAACCCCTATTCTGCAAGTGATCAGCTTGCAAATTTCCTCTTTATTTCCATGGAAGTTCCATTAATGAAACGCTGGCAAAATTGGGGTCATATGGTTCAAAGGATAATTTAAAAAGGTAAAACAAGCCCATTCCTCAAAGTGAAAATTGGGTGTGATGGAAAATGTATCTTTAAAAAAGTATTAACTATTTCCAAATGGAAATGAATATAACTACCCACATTATCTTATTGTAATATTCTACAGTAGTATCTTGTAATGAACAATTCAAGAGCCTTAATTTTAGGAGAACCCTTGTAAACTGGGACATGACATAATCAACTCTCATTTTGATCATTGGCCAATTGATAACTGCATCTCAATCTAAAAAACAATGAACATCCCAAATCACATATGTGTATGGAATCAAAATCTATATCTTGTAAAAGAGGAGTGGATTGTATTAGGCATTTTATTGCCGTGGCATGTCAGTCAGGCTCTAATTTAGGCTCTAATTTGCTCTCCTACAAACTGTAACATTCTTTACGTGCAGCCCTGTGAGTTTCCAGAAAATGTGGGATTCTTTCCTACCTTTCAAAACATCATAGGAAAATCAAAGGAATCCGTGCCAGCCTGAACCTTGTGACCCAGTGTCCTGATGATCAGTATAAGTGAGGAGCAAACACAACAGCATCAATAGGAAATGGCTTTCAGAAAATAATTTTGATCTTGAAATATGAACAAGTACAAGTGTTATCACTGAGATAAAATTCCACTGCATCCGTTTTCCTTTTCTGTGAATTTTGTAGAGAAAACTTTGGGTGCCATGCATGGGGTTAATAAGAGTCAGGCATCTAATTCCCTGAACACTGTATTAAAAATATACCCTTTTTGTCATCAGTCAGTTTCATGGCTCAGTGTTGTATAATATATACACATTGACCACTGATCATGAGCAATTACTTATCCTTTGAGTATTGGATAACTGGCTGTCATCATTCACACACTTCTCCAGATAACGTTTTTAGCATTATTTTCAACCATTATTTGTAACAAGAGAGCTGTGCTCAGAGTGGAGTCCAGAATTACAACCAATTTAAATTCTAAAATGATTTCTACTTGAAGTTTCAACATCTTGTATGAGAAAATGATGTTGGGGAGGGAAAGCCCGGAAAAGAAAACCAGAAAAAAAATGGTCAGTAGAGGTCTAATCCATCACCATTGCAGTCAATGGATATTTTGCCAGTGTCTTCAGCGGATACAGGACTATGCCCTGAATGATTCATTCTGAAAGGTGCTGAGCACTATGATTATGATCCAACAATGCGCATAAAAAGCGTTTTAATATGGTTTCAGTCCCATTCAAGGGGACTAATTACGTACTCAGAGACTGGTGCTGCTAACGTCACCTAAGTTGAGCACATGCTTATGTGCTTGTTGGATTGGGGCTAGAATCTCAGAGCTTTGCAAGATCAGACTTCCTAGATTAGATGGGTTGATTTTGCAATGACCTGATAGGACCTTATGCAACCTGATACAATGTATACCTGACAACAGTGGAGGGCATTCATGAGGCCTTTGTAGAATCTGCATAAATTCCACTTTCTAAGGATATCCAGTTGTACTAGCTATGGATAGTTTAAATATATTTGTGCAGCATACACAGGCATGGAGCATGAACTCTCACTCAGCCCATCCTTTGGTCCTGGTTCTGGAGAGCATCTCTATTCTAGACAGACTTAAGCACATGCTTGAGGGCTATCCTGAATCAAGGCCTTTGCTAAGATGTATATGTCCAGGAGCACCTCGTCACACCAAAGAAGAAATTCAATTCTAAGGTTAAAATGAATGCAAGTTTTATATTCAACAAGGTATTATTGCTATTGATGTCTTATTTGATTGGGGTTTTTTTGTTTTAAGGGCTACATAAGAAATGGGGATTGATTAAATTTGAAATCCGTGGATGAAAACTTGCTTGGTAAATAATTTGCTATTCACCTTGTATTCTACCAGACTTGGGCCTTATTCTTTTAAAAAAGGTGCTTTTACTCACATCTGGCCACCAGTACACACATTTTTCAAATGGAGATTTATATGTTACATGTTATTTAAGATCATCCTGGGAAAATATTGTGGGTAAAGATTATTCAGAGAAACAGTGGATGGCACTGTTCATTCACAGCTCTAAAGCGGTTAGGGATGCAGTATTTTGAAATAATAAGTAAAATATAATTGACTCCTTTAAACATGCACAAATTGGACATATGACTGTCAAATCTGTGTTGGATTTGTCATAACCAGACTGGGGATTTAACTCAGATGTTTTGGGGATGTTGCATTACACAAGGTTTTTGAGCAAGGGTGATGAAGAGAATAAATTACATTCTGAATTCCAGTGTTTCGGCCACATCAGTCTTATTAATTTGAAATGATACTTCTGCTGTTGGGGGCTTCAGCTATAATTGGGCTTTTGGCACTGATGTGACTCATCCTGAGGCACTTGAGGACAATACTGCTTTTACTGAGGCAGAATGGTTGGCAAGCCTGTCCCAGATGGCTTCCTGTGAGATGACATTCAGACTGAGGAAGAGAAGGGACAATTTTTAAGGACATTTGGAAGCCTTTTTTAGATTACATTTCCAAGGCAGATGTTGTTCCTTAGTGTTTGTGTCCGAGTCTATCCATTTTCAGGATGAACTTATTTGAATGGAGCTGGTTGGAAGGTGTTACAACATGGTGACTCCCTTTTCTCTCCATGATCCTTCCCCTCCCCTAACTCCTGTTATTGGTTTAGGGTAGCAGATTAGATTTATTAAAATAAAAAAAAGTTTTGATGTGGATTTATCACAAGGAGTGTGCTTGCTTGAGGGGTGTTATATCTTAAGTTACAAGTCATTTTGTATCACAGGTTTGTTGGTTTGCTTGTTTGTTTTTAAATAAAAGTCTAAATGAGGAAAAATAACTATTTTGTAGACTAAACAGAATGCTGTGGATTCACAGTATAATGCACTTTCATTCCTTTCCATTCTTCCATCTAAGAATCCTCAAAAGCTTTACAGACATGAATTGTCTCATAAACCTAAATTGAGCTCTGTGAGCTGGGTATTAGTTTCCCCATTTCACAAATGAATAAAACTGAAGCACAGAGAGATCACCCAGTGAGTCAATGGCAGAGTGATCCCAGTCTCCTCTAACCACTGGACACACACTCCCTCTATCTGGGAAGGAAGTTCATTATTTTGATAATCTTTGCCTTAAAATATGCATATTGTGCCTTACTCTCAACTGTGTACATTAATTTCAGTTCTTTATTTTATCTAGGCTATGCCATAAATTTCAGGATATTTCTCCTGATGGGATTCTTTACAGGATGCTTTTGGAGAGCTTAGGAGTTGCTGTTTTACCTGGTGATTTAACTGGTATCGGAAGTCAACAGAGAGAAGAAAAAAGACAGACAGATCTTTCAGAGAGGTACTGTGCTTTATTGATACAGATGCCCTATTAAAATTTAAAAATATTGATACCATTATAAAAGAAACTTCCAAAAAGACTGAGCATTTGCTCTATATGTCAAATGCTAAGTGTTGTCTTATGCAGAGCTCTGGATCTATGCATAATCTCTAAGTAGTCTGGCCTCCAAAGTATTGCATCAGAAGAGCAAATGTATGTTTATTCATCAAAATCTTTTGGACTCAAGTAAGAACTGTTGAGCTTACGTCACATATTACAAAAGGGGTACATCCCACCAAGTCATCAGTGACTTTGCTGATAAGCAAGGTTCTCAGGGTTTGTTTGTTTTTTCTAGACAGCATGTAAAGTATAGACTATGAATCACCATGGAATCATTGAGACTTCATCTTTTGGGATTGAGCATTCTCAGAGCTCCACAAATCAAGACTGATTTGATTCTGATGGCTGTAGGCTTCTCAGTCTATAGCATCATTGCATGCCTTTTTGCACTCAAGCTACGAGGACATTTTAGTCATCTATTCAACTTCTCTTCAGTTACTTGAAGCTTTCACAGTTACTGTGAATCTTCTGAGATCTTGCACAGCTCTCCAGGATCCTTGGTCCTCCACACTGGCTCTGAGCCCTTGATAACTCTGCAACTACTCCCTGACAACACAACTCGCGTGGGCTCCCTAAATGTTGCTAATCCCTAGACTACATCCCATAAAGGGGATTCACCAGCAAGGAAGGAATATGGGAAAGTTAATTCAGATTATGGTTATTCTGTTGGGTGTCAGTGGGGACAATGCCCTGTCTAGTAAGTACAGTGAGCCATTCCTAGGGTTTGGGGGAAAATAAGACATGCTAGAAGCAGTGTGTCTCTGTGGAAAAGGCGCACACCTGGAATTTAGGAAAGCTGGATTCTAGTCCTGGTGGTAGATGGAAAGCAAAGATTATAGAGTACAGCATCAGAAAGCCTTGCTTATCAGCAAAGTCACTCCTCTTTACTTTCATCATTATATGTTTCAGAATTTCAAACATGTTAGACTTAATTTTCTATGTGAACTACTAGTGATACTTTATTTAAAAGCAGTTAATGAAAGTGTTTCATTAAAATATTTTAGTGCTAGAAGTTAAAATTTTAAGGTTATTATCGAGTTAAGGGAGTACTATAAAATATACTTCATAAATCTATAAAAAATTAGACTGCTGAATATTCTACATTTTGCTCATACAGAAATATATGCTTTCAGACTTAACAAAAATAATGGTGTCAACTTACTTTTTCATGGACAATAGTAAATCCATAACAAATGTGAAATGGATGCAACCGGGACATATTACGCACACTTTTATTGTACATCTTCTCTGTCTTCAAAAGTTATTGCATATTTAATCAGGCGTTATTCTAATGGTTTGCCGACGAATACTGTAGTATTTCAAAGGGAGGGTTATATATTCTGTGTCTGGGGATTTTTCTTTTAAGGACTGAGAAAGGATATGCTCATCCACTCATTGCACATAAAGGAAGAAAAGCGGAGGTTGCTTATTTAGGTTACTAGGAGTGGGAAGCTGTGAATCATGATGTTATATAACTATGTCCTATGGGCAGATATACAGAATATCACTGATGCCATTTCCAAAGGCCACCAATCGTTACACCTTTCCAGCAGGTGGTAAGATGACATTAGCCTGATTCATCTCCCTTTAAAGTCAATCTGAAAGACTCCCATTGACTTTTTGGCATTGAATTGGGTCCCATGATGGTGGTTAAAAATGTTAATGGGTAAAAGTGGCTCCCCCAAGGCTGGGAAATCAGAAGATCCAAAATGAACTGGTAATCAGCTCCCATATTTAGATTTGAGTGGTCTCTACTTCAAAAATAAGTAGCCTGTGGCAATATCATGCAATCAGTTTTTATAAACATCAGTTTAAACATGGGTTTCTGCTTAACAACTGATTGCACAATATGGCCCTTGGAATCTGCATGGGCCTTAATTTGTACTCACTATAACTTTGTTTAGGCACAAAAATAATATTTCTGGTGTTATTGTCCTGTTTATTGTTAAAATAATCCAGTTAATTATTGAATCAAATGTTTTAAAGTAGAAAACACAAGTGACTTGTTTTCATGCGCAGTCTTTCAATTTTAGAATGAAACAGATTGAAGATCAAGCCGATAAGCATACCAAGAATAGAACTGTCGATGAAGTAATTGAAAGGCTCAAGGACAGTGTGATACAACAGGAAACAACTATTAAAGACAGCTTTCTTGCCTACAACAAGCAACCAAATGGAAAAATTAGTAAAGATGATTTCCGGAAGGTAGGGGAAATGCTAGGTGTTTTTCTTTATCTTTTTGTTTTTCCTGGAAGATGGTTTGTCGTTTTATAGTGATGCCTATTCACGCATCTACAGCCAGGTCTCCAGGGCTGTTTCAGTCATTAATGAGCGGGAGCATGCTCACATGAGCTCCTTGTTAATAGCATAAAGAAGAATCAGCTTTCATTTCAAAAGAAAAAAAGTCAATTTCTAGTTCCTTCTCTTGCAGAGATTGCCTGGAAAACCCAAACTGATTTCTAATGTCAAAAAGAACATGCTGCTAGACTCCATCTCCGCAGCGGGTGGCTGGGGAATTTATAGAACCAGACTCCAACCTACCACACACTTTCTCTGTAAAATGAGTTAGTTACATTTGAGGTGCATCCCAAAAAATTTTTTTAGTTAGCCATCACCAAAATCCTTATTCCTCATGCATTGTGGTGTGATCACATCACAGCTGAGAGAAATTGAATACCTTTGAGTGGAGGAAGGCAGCAAAACATTGTTTGCAGGCAAACCAAAAATTCCAGTGCTGGTCCTGCTTGTTAAAATTTTAATCCTCTCTGAAGTGAAGACCAAGCTGGCTGCTGGTCATTCAGGCCACTGCTATGCGTCAATAGCAAAAGGCATTGTATAAGTACATTAAGCACATAAAACAATTCTCTGGTTATAGAAGCTGAAGTCCCTTCTCATCTTCAAGTCAAGTTTGAAGTACTTTGTCCTAGCATGCCACTACTCTGAGACTTGCACATTCAGTGCCTGTGTTGGGGAAATTGTCCCCCAGCTTACTAAGGACCTTTTAGGCCATATAAAGGCCTTAGAAGGAGGGGAGACTCTCTCCTGTAGTGTGCACTTAAAAACTGACTTTAGTTAATCAGATTTTTCTGTGCCCACCACAGTGACTAACATGCTCCTGTGGTTATTAGATTTGTTGGCAGTTTTTGATAGCGTGGATCAGCAGACCTGGGTACAGCACTTGGGTGCTAGAAGATCAGTACGATTGGGGCTATCTTGAACTGATTTAGTTTTTTACCTGTGAGTGCTCCCAATTGGTTTTGTGTGGTGAACTTTCAGTACTACTAGGATTGTATGTGATGTTCTTTAGGGCCTGTTGTAGCTCTGATTACTTGTCATTCCCTATATGTTCCCTCTTGAAGAGATTTAGGACTGATATCTGCTGTGGTGCAGATTTTCACTCTCTCCAGACTTCAAGAGAAAAAGTATTGCCAAAGTTTGGTGTTGGGTGGCTAGAAACTGGCTGAGATTAAATACCACCAAAATGGAAATTATCCTGGTTGGGTCAGACAGGAGAAATTATGGGAGAGGCATTTCCTCGGGCCTCCTCCAATTAGAAGGGGAGGTACTTCCAACTTCTGTTGTGGGCAGAGTCTGCACATTGTCTTTATCCAGATGTAGATTTGGAAGAGCAGTGGGAGGTAGCTGTGGTGAAAACAGTATTTACCATGTCAGTGAGACCTTTAAAAAATGGCAGCACAGCTCCCTTAGGACTGCTTAAGATACTAGGTTTACCTTGGTTTGCCAGTAAAAATTTCATCTCTCATCAGTGTGCAGAATGCTGTGCACTTCTTCATCTGGCTGCTCTCCTCCTCCCAGTGGTGGATGTATTTCTGTGATTCTATGTGTGCATTGCAAAAGTGCTCTGAAATGAGAGGTGCTAAGTAATTGTAAAATGTTATTTCTTTGTCTTATTGTTGTTAATAATAATAATTATTGTTATTATTAATAATTAATGCATATATTAAGAATAAAATTGCAGCCTTGCCTCCCACATGCTGATCTGTGCTTTATACCTTTGGGACATTGGCTTTGGATTACTGCAGTCTGTTCTACAATGTGGTACTAAAAGGCTTATTTTGTTGCCTGGAACTAATGCAGCAGCATGATTAACATTACTGGCAGGCAGAGGGAACTCCACCTACCTGCTTCTTTTTTCTTTGCATTAGCTGTCTGTGTGAAGGTTGCATTTAAGGTTTTGGTATAACACTAAAAGCCTTTAATTGACTGTTTTACTAACCTCACTGTTCGTCTGACACCCTACAGATTATGTATGCCTCTGTTAAGGGTTGCTAGTACACAAAGAATAAAGAACAAAAATAATCATATATCTGCAGCCATTTGTGCTACCATCAGATCTCATAAGCTAGGCAGTTTCAGGCTTCATGAATATTTGGATGCTATATGGTCTGGGAACTCTCACCTGCTGAAGGATGTGGTTCCTCTTATTAAATTTATATCTAATCACTATAATTTCAAGTCTATATAAACCATGGTTACCATAAATATGAAGAGAAGAAGTAAATGTTCAGACCTATCCAGGTTTAGCTATGTAATCAAAACCCCATACGGTCCTTTGAAAGTGTACGCCAAGGAGCCCAGACATTTATTTGAAAGGATGAGCATGTAAGGAACAAACATTTTTTGATTTCCCTTTTGTTTTATTTTTTCACTGTGACAGGTGTTGGAAGATCATGGGATGCCAATGGACGATAGCCAGTTTAATCTACTGACTGAGAAGTTAAGATTCCCAAATGGAGAGCTGAGTTATCTTGATTTTGTAGCAGTATTTGAAGGTAGATGAACATTAATCTTTCATGGACTTTTCTCTCTCAATATTATATAGGACCATTAGGTGGATAATTGAGAAGATATGACTGCGTTGTTGTCAGGATGCTACGTATCCCTGTCACTCCTGATCCAGCCAAGCTGTTGATCATCTAACCCAGTATCTGAGTGAGCTTGGAACATGAATGAGGGTGAGCTGGTTAAAGCTCAGTACAGATAGGACTGAGATGATAGTTGTAGGGTGTGGAAAGCAACCAGATGAGGCTGATCTCTTCCCCTTTGATTGAGGGTCGCTCCCAGTATCCATTAGTTAAGCTCAGAATCTTAAGAGTTGTAGTATTGGCACCCCAGTTGCAGTTGGATGATTTTACAGCAGCATGGTCCAAGAAGGCTTTTTTACCACTTGAGACTGGCCAAAAGATTGCAACTGCTTCTTTCAGATATGGAACTTTGTACCATGATCCATTCCTTTGTCACTTCAAGACTGGATTACTGCAATCTGCTCTACGTGGAGCTACATTTCAGGTCAATCTGAAAACGTAAACCGGTGCAAAATATAGTGGCTTGTATATTAAGTGGTGCTTGTCAGTAACGGCACATGTCCCTGGTGCTCTATGATCTGCACTGTTATCTTTTGGTTTGTGGACTGAATTGAAGGTATTGCTTTTAATTTATAGAGCCATAAATGGCTGGGGACCTTGCTACTTAAGAGACTTCCTCTCCTCTCCTGCCATAATGCCACTGTTGTGATCAGCAGAGGTGCTTCAGCTGGATCCCCCTTCATTTAAGAGAAAAGAGTCTGGAAGTAGAGCGTGCTCCATGAAAAACACTCCGCTCTGAAACAGGCTTCCCCCTGGTCTGAGATAGCCGAAATCTCTTGACCTTCAGTGCATACTGAAAGGTACAACTATATGCAGAAGCTGCTGCAGAAGGGGGCTGTTCAGGGAAATCAGAACTGTAGTAGAAAGCAGAATGTGGAGTCTGCTGGAGTATAATTTCATGTGTTTTATTGCAGGGGTGCCCAGAATCTTGGCGAGGCAACCATTTTTATTTGTCATGTGCATCTCAATAAACCAGTAAAGTGTAGGCGAGGATTGTATCGGTCATTGATTTCGGTATTACCTGGTGGGGGTTATAATGTACCTCAGCTATAATAAATGTTCTCAGCTCAGGAACAAACTTTAACGAAATTTCCTCTAAATTGACACAGGCCGTGGAGCTGGGTGATGCTATATTTGGACTGATTTTGTATAGCCTTCGTTCTGTCCAAATTTAAAGTTTATTTTTAATGTAAAAAGTGTGTTTATCAGTAATATTATTAATAACCATTCATTATTAGGGCCCTACCAAATTCATGGTTCATTTTGGTCAATTTCACAGTAATAGGATTTTAAAAATCTTAAATTTCATGATTTCAGCTGTTTAAATCTGAAATTTCACAGTGTTGTAACTCTAGGGGTCCTAACCCAAAACGGGCTTGTGGGGAGTCACAGGATTATTGTAGGGGGGTTGCAGTATAGCCACCTTTCTGTGCTCCTGTCTTCAGAGCTGGGTTCTCTGCCAGCAGCCGCTGCTCTCTGGCCACCCAACTCTGAAGGCAGTACAGAAATAAGGGTGGCAATACTGTGACCCCCCTGCAATAAATTTGCAACCTTCCCGCTGCCCTCTTTTGGGTTGGGATCCCCGGTTTGAGAAACGTTGGTCTCCCCTCTGAAATCTGTATAATATAGGGTAAAATACAGAAGACCAGATTTCACAGGGGAAACCAGATTTCATGGTCCGTAATGAGTTTTTCATGGACATGAATTTGGTAGGGCCCTATTCATTATTATTGTAGTGCCTATAGGCACCAATTTTCCCCGGCGCCAGTGGGTGCTCGTGCTCCCCCCCGGCCTCGCCCCGACTTCACCCTTTCCCTGCCCCTGCCCTGCCCCCATTCCAATCTCTTCCCCAAAGTCCCCACCCCAACTCTGCCCCCTCTCTGACGTTATCGGACCCCTTCCCCCAAATCCCCACCCTGGCCCCACCTCTTCCCCGAGTGCGCTATGTTCCTCCTCTTCCCCCTCCCTCCCAGCGCTTGCTGCATGAATCAGCTGTTTTCATGGTGCAAGCTCTGGGAGCTGGGGGAAAAAGCGGGCACATGGTGCGCCCAGGGGAGGAGTTGGAGGCAGAGCAGAGGCAGAGGTGAGCTGGGGCAGAGAGCTGCCACTGGGTGCTAAGCACCCACCAGTTTTTCCCCGCGGGCATTCTAGTCCTGGAGCACCCACGCAGTCGGCACCTGTGGTAGTGTCTGGAATCCCCAGGGAGGAATCAAGGTTCCATTGTGTTTGTACACATCACATGTGCGGCACAAACATACCATGAGGAGATGGTTCTTGCTCTAAAGATCTTGCAGTCTAAGTAGTAATATGATGTGTCCTGCTAGGATCACTAGCTTCAGATTCTTTAACCTGATTTTTGTTGCCATTCTTGGCAATTGGCTTTCCTCAGGGAGATAGGGAAGGTGAATACTGTAGAGATAGACTCTGTCACTCTGACTCATGGTGAGTAGTACCAATCTCACTCCATCTGCAGTCAGATTGATTTCAGGGCAACGTGAGCAAGGGTAGCAGACTCTGGTCCTTAAGAGACAAGATACAATCATAGTTCATTTTCCCAGGCAACAGTTAGATCCAGGAGCAATAGGTGAAACATGAGTGTCATAGGTAATTACTCATTCCTACTTCCTTTTATATATTTTTCTCTTACTTTTCTGCTTTAGTTCCAGATTTTCTGGATGAAATCCTGACCCCACTGAAGTCAATGGGAGTTTTGCCATTGACTGCTGTGGGGCCTGTTTCACCTGTATTATGACTATTTTGTTCATTTTTCTCAAAGGTGTCCAGTTCTGATTTCTTCGCTGCTAGCAGTTGCCATTATGTCACCTGGCTTTAGATATAAGAGAAGGGGAAGAATTGACTTGTAGCTGGCTGATGCAGTATTAAGGCATTCCTTGTATCAGTCCTAACATTCATAATTTTGACCTTGTCCAACCATCTGTCCATCAGAATATCTTATACTTCTCAAAGAGCCTAGTAAAATATGACTGAAAGCAAGGTAACATGGGTACAATCAAAGTAAAACTGGACATATTCACTAGAGCAGTGTTGCAGTGATTTAATCAGGAGTCTTGTGACATCTGTTCTTTTTCTTAAAGCTCCAGTTTCTGGCAGTTGTGAGAATCTCTACTTTCATTTTAAAGAAAAGTTACCAGTCATCATAGTTGCAGAGGAAAATTACCTAGATTTTACATAGAGGTTTAAAAAACAGAAGGCAGAGAAAAAATGAATTCATTATTTTATTAAAATATGATTTTAAGTCAATCTCTTGATTTTGGGGGGGAAATGATTCTTGGGTTTTGAGCGCTTGCAGTTAGAAATAGTATTGATATCTGGCATTATCCTACTTTCTTTATGTAAGTAAAACTCCCATTGACTTTAGTGAGATGATAACTTCAGTAGGAATGTTTCCTGAATGAATAGTAGTGCAGGGTCAGGTCCCAAAAGACTAGATAGGTATAAAGCAGGGGTAAAGCAGGGGATAAATGTGAGAATCATAGAAATGTAGGGCTGGAAGGGACTTTGAGAGGTCCAAGTCCAAGAAACAGAAAGGCCCACAGTGGACAGTTTTTGATGGTTTCTTTGTTTGTGGGAGGGAAGGGTAGTGTTTTTGATGTTTCCGAGTTATTTTTGTCCTCCTGTCTGTGTCTCGGTGGATTAAAATACATATAGATTTAAAAAAGAAAAGTATTCTGTGGGGAGGTGCTGTTTATTTAACTGATTAATAAGAAAAATTCTGAGGGAAAAAATGTCAGGAGGTACATTTTTCTATATAAGTTTATCTCATTTTAAAGTTCAAGTGAAACAAAAATACTTTGACATTATAAAACATATGAGGAATTTGTTGAACATATGGATGATGATGAACCTACAGGTCTGCCTCAGTATTTAATCTACTGGGTGAACTACTATCATTGGGTCTTCTGGTTTCATGACTCTGAAAGGCCAAAACCTATAGGTTGTGATCCTGCAACACCCCACTTGTTTGCAATCCTTTTGACTTTAATAGCATTATGCATATGAGTAAGGGTTAAAGGATCAGTCCCTTACTTAGGCATATTATATTATATATATATATATATATCTCAACATGAACAAAAAAAATTACAAAATTAAATAATATAAATATACGTTCAGTTATACATAGTGTATCTATGATGACAGTGTGTATCTATATCTAGAGAGAGAGAATAAATGACAGCATGCTATGGGAAGTTTTAATTAATAAGAGTTTGTTCTGCAAAACAAATGCCAATAAAACCTTTCCACCTCACTGCACTGCCATCTATTCTGTATATGCCACTAATGTTGCAGGAAAACTATTTTAAAATGCTAAACATGTTAGAGTTAAAACATGTTATTTAGACTATTTTTCATTTCCCTCTCTCGTAAACCAGATACCTTAGTTACCATGAGTCCAGCTGCACAGGGAACAGAAGGAGCTGTAATAACCTGTAACGGTGACTCAAAATAGCTCTTCTATTGCCTAAAAATATCATGGCCCTTCCAGGATTTAGAAGCAAAAGTAGTGTCCCCCACTAGGAAGCTGGCAATCTCCTCTTTATGATCTTTCAGGGCTGTGAGATTATAGACATAGAAAAGCTGGCACTTGTGCAGGATTGAATCTCACCTGCCCTGGCCCTCAGATGGGGTAATTTAAGGGGCGAAATTCCACAGCTGGGCTGAGAAGGAAGAAGTATTTTGCTGACAGATTTATTTAGTTACTCGTGGCTATTTGAAGCTACTGAAGGTTTGGTTATGTTAGAATGACTTCAGTGGAGATGGGTTAGTGTGCAGTGAGTGCGCGGTGGTAGTGCAGTCGAAGATGGGTCACAAATTCATTTCTGTGGCACTGTCTGCAGCAATGCAGAACCTGTGTTCCTTCTCACGCAGGGTATGTCTAGACTGGACCTGGAAGGTGTAATTTCCAGCTCAGGTAAACATACTCATGCTAGTTCCAATCGAGCTAGTATGCTGTTAAAAACAAAAGTGTAGCCATCGCAGCAGGAGCAACTAGACAGGCTAGCTGCCTTGAATACAATCCCTTCTGAAACCCCCTAAGTATGTACTCGAGGGGCAGCTAGCCCTTCCCGACGCTTGCCCTGCCACAGCTATACTTTTATTTTTAGCATGCTAGCTCAATCCCAGCTAGCATGACTCTGTCTACCTGAGCTGGAACTTACACCTTCCAGTGCCAGTCTAGACATACCTTCAGACAGGCAAGATGAAGACTAGTCACAGCTCTGCTGGACTCCATCCTCTCCTCCAGTTTGATACCATCCTCATTCACAGCAACACTCAGGAACCAAAGAAAGCTAAATTAAAAGCAAAAAACAATAACAAAAAGTTCCACCTCAACTGTGTCTTCTGCTCTAGAGCTGACCCACAGGGGGCTGGAGGTTTTTTTGTCGTTCTGTTTTTGCTTTCACTGGGAGAAACCGCTGTACCATTGAATTAAGCGGGAGCTGAGGCAATTTCTGTAAACCAGATGGACATTTACTAACACTGTATACAACTATGGAAATATGTAATGTGTGAAGCCTGAAGAATGTGATGGTTTTTTTTAAAACAATGTATTGTATGTGATAAATAAGTAAGACAACTCCACTGGTCCAGTCTGTTTAATACTAAAGAAAAAGATATTCAAGTCACAGATTGCTTTACTCTGCTTTAACTATTTCAGATCCCAGACTGAATGGACCAGGAACTACATTATATTGCAGTCCAAACCACCGAGTAAATAGCACTAAATTTCACTACATGACCGCTGAAGAATGTCTAAGTCAATTTAATGATAAACTGATGGAAGGATATGGGGTAAATAAATGCAACTGTTGATTACTTTTAACAGTATAGGTAGTATGTTAAAATAGTTGTTAAAAGGTATTTTTAAGTGGAGTTGTCAGAAAAGTGAACTCTATAAAAATATTGGGGTTCAATGTTTATTCTCTTTCAGTGACTTCCAGAGCAAACATACCATACTCAGTTTACAATTCAAAAGCTGATTTTCTAATTGCTGTCCCTGCAACTCTTTCTGGGATATGAAACCCAAAATATTTTTTCTAATCCTTTTATTGTCACTAGTAGTAAAGACTGTGCAGCCAGAATCGGAACAGACACGTTGATGGTCCGCAAAGAACAAAGTCCAGATGAATCTTCCATATCTATATTGATTTAGCACTGCTACAAATAAAAAAGTTTTTTGTTGGGAAAATAAAAGCAGTTTTTATATATCCTCTTTTTCAGCTATAGCTACAGTTTAAGAAAATATTTACATTATTTACATTTCCACAAAAGTAAACAGATCATCTTAGACATGTGAGTATCCCCGTTAGTGTGATTACTAACAGAAGAAAAGATCAGACCCATGATGCCTAAAGATTTCAATGAGCAATGCAGTGCCTTTATGCAAGAAAGCAGATTTTTCCTGAGATGACACCAGTAAAAATCTAGAGGTCCTAGAAGAAAGCACTGGTTTCACAAGGACTTGAAATCAAACAGCTTATTATTAAAATGACATTCAAATACAAAGGTGAATTGTTGAAAAGTGCCCCTATTGGATAGGAGCCCACCATATCCCATCACTATTGGCTGGTGCACTGACCAATGGCAACACAGCATTGTATCCTCTTGTTAAGACGTGTTGCAATCAAGAGCTGGCTGCAGCCATGATAGGAGTGTAGGACTATTCTCATGGCCAGGCACTGAATATAAACAGAGTATTGTGACAACAGCACAGAACTACCAGCCCAAATCAGATTTTCTGCTGACGTGTATCTCGGCAAAAAACAATGGAGCTGTGCTCATTTACACCATCCTAGCATCTGTCCCACCATCATGGTATGATTGTGGTAAGAATTACTTCCTTTTCTATGTTTACTTTTTAATTGTTAAATAATTATCATTAAAATTTATCATTTGAAATCCTAACATACACATGTATAGAATAAGAGAAATGCTAATTTTTTTTAGCATTTACAAAACAAAAGAATATTTAATCATTATCCTTTTGCTGAATTCAGTTCCATCTGTGTTCCTGGCACAACTGACACACCAATATTCAAAGGTCCTATGTTTAGACCAACTAAAGCACCCCATGGCAAGGCTTGCCATTCTTCTTAGAGTGATTGCTCATGTGTATTCCACAATAGGTGTGTGTGCTCGCCACGTGCTCTGGTACCGGAAGTTTTTCCCCTAGCAGTATCCGTAGGGGACTGCCCCTAGTTACCTCTGGAGTGGCACTTCTAATGCGTGGTGTAAGGGGCGCTGCACGCTCCCCCCACCCTCAGTTCCTTCTTGCCGCCAGTGAAGGTGCATCAGAACTGCTCTGCTCCAGTATTGTCTGCAGCTTTCCTCTTGAACTCCTGTTTGTTCATAGTTAGTAGTACCAGTAGTTAAAGTAGTTTAGATCAGTTTAGTTTAGTGCACCTGGATCAGAGCATGCCCCGGGCTTTAAGTTGTGTGACACTTGCAGGCAGCCGATGCCAATGAGTGATCCGCACGTGGATTGTTTACGCTGTTTGGGAAAACCAATCTCAGTGATGGCTGCACCGTTTGCAGTTCTGTCAAGCCTTGGACCAAGAAAGAGAGGGACATTTGGCTTCAAGCCATTCTGATGGAGTCAGCGTTGACCCCAACTCCGGTGCACCGCTCCGAGTTGGCATCAGGTACTGGTGCATCTTCCACCAGTCGGCACCGCTCCCTGTCCACGGGGTATGTGAAGAAGGCTAAGAAGAGGCCTTCTCCATGGAGGCACTGGAGGAAGACTGGGGGAGAGACTAGACCCACGTTGGGCAGTTCTTGTTCCCTGTCGGCCTCTAGGCCTTCAACTCAGGTTGAGCGGATTAGCCCGGCCCATTCAGCACAGGCTTCCCCAGATGTCCAGGTGCCCTCCACGCCAGGACATTATATCTTTGCCGGTATCAGGGGCACCATCATCGTTGGCTCCCTGGTCCAGAGGCAAGCCACCGCTAGGATCTCCTCAGTCACTGCGTGATTGGTACTGTTCATGGTTGAGGGAATGTTCCTAATGCCATTCACTGCTCAGCAACCACCCTGTGCGCAGTCCACACAGGTCCCCATTGACTCCCACTAGGTTGTCTGGCTGGGTTCCAACAGACAGGGGTTCCAGGCACCGCTCCACCTCAAGGGACTGTAGACCTCGCGAGCGGAGTGGGCCACATTGAGACCAAGACAGATGGCACCAGAGGTCCTCATCTCTGAGAGGCTATTGTAGCCCGTCGCGATATGGGCGTCAATGCCATTCCCGTTCATCATCTCGCTCCAGGACTCGGCAGCTGCACTGCTCCCACAGTCCTGGACATTGATCCGTGTATCCGCCCACTGGAGCCAATTGCAGAACAGCCCTACCGGCGGTACCACTCCTCCACGTCGGGATCACTGTCTCATGGTTGGCACTATTCCCAACAGCACTACTCCTCCCGGCCCAGGGACAGCAGCAGGTTGTACGCCTGCCTGGCCTCCCTTCGTAGTCATCAGTTGATGGGACAGGCTAGTCAGGCTGAACAGCCTGCTCCACTGGTGCCACAGGAGGTGCAGTGGCACCGGGCTCCTTGGCCGGCACCATGGTACCAATGGGCCCCGTGGCCGCTGACACAGCCCCCATTGGGGGCTTGCTTGGTGGCTGGAACCTCGGAGAGACCGTCGACCTCTCTTTCCCAGCCTCCCAGAAAGGAGTCAGTGGGGCATACATCTTTGGTTCCGCGCCCGGAGGGTGACCAAGTGGTGAGATCTCCGGTACCAGTGGGTACGCAGAGTACCACACCTGCATCTTCATCCTCCCCTGATGAGGCGATTACAGCCCCTCCTCTCTCTGTTCCACAGGAGGACTCTAAGGCCCACCAGAAACTATTGAAAAGGGTGGCATCAAGCCTCAGTCTTAAGGCCGAGAAGATGGAGGAACCATCGGACTCCCTCTTCAACATTCTTCTGGCCTCGGCACCGGAGAGGGTGGCCCTCCCACTCCATGAAGGGGTGGCAAAAATTTCAAATGCCTTATGGCAAACCCCAGCTTCCTTGGCCCCCATCTCTAAGAGGGCAGAATGGAAGTACTTTGTGCCCACCAAGGGGCATGAATACCTGTACACCCACCCTACCTCCAACTCCCTTGTGATTGAGTTGATCAACCACAGGGAGAGGCAGGGCCAACCAGCCCCTACTCTGAAAAATAAAGACTCAAGGAGGCTGGATTTATTTGGGAGAAAAGTTTATTCATCCTCGAGTTTCCAGTTAACGGTGGTGAACCAATAGTCTCTCCTGGATCAGTATGAGTTCAATTTGTGGGGCTCTCTAACCAAATTCGAGGACTCCCTCCAGGAGCATGACAGGAAGGAGTTCAAAGCTCTGGCCTTTCACCTGGAGTGGACTAAGTCATTCAGGAGGTCTTCGTAGCTGTTCATCGCCTCGGCCAAACGCATGAGGGGTCAGTCAATCTCCACTCAGCAACTGTCCAACTGGATCACCTCGTGCATCTGTACCTGTTACGACCTGGCGGGAGTCTCTTTGCCATCTATTGTGAGAGCACACTTGACTAGGACGCAGGCCTCGTTGGCTGCCTTTTTAGCCCATGTCCCCATTAAGGACATTTGCAGGGCTGCCACATGGTCTTCTGTTCACGCGTTCACCTCGCATTATGCAATCGTCTCCCAGACCCGGGAAAACGCTGGTTCAGCAGGGTTGTGATCCATCGCAAGAGTCTGTGAACTCCTACCCACCTCCAACAGATATAGCTTGGAATCACCTATTGTGGGATACACATGAGCAATCACTTGAAGAAGAAAAGACAGTTACCTTTTCTGTAACTGGTGTTCTTCGAGATGTGTTGCTCATGTCTATTCCACATCCCGCCCTCCTGCCCCTCTATCGGAGTTGTCTGGCAAGAAGGAACTGAGGGTTGGGGATGTGCACAGCGCCCCTTATATGCACCATAGAGGCACCACTCCAGGGGTCGCTAGGTATGCTCCCCTACGGGTACTGTTAGGGGAAAAACTTCCGGCACCGGTGCATGTGGCGAGCACGCATGCCTATTATGGAATAGATGTGAGTAACACATCTCAAACACCAGTAACAGAAAGGTAACTGTCTTTTCTATAATAATAATTTCTGAAAACTTATCACTTTTAAATTCACTCTGATATATTTTACCCATTTTAACAGAGGGAAACAGTTCTGGAGGAACATTCATTTTTGAAAGGTCTCATCTCATAATGGTTTCATCAAAGTGTGTGACAAAAAAAAAAGAAATAAGGTGTTTTTTCATTATAGAGTTGATTGGGAGCTGGGATCCAATTCGCCATATGTGTAGAGGGCTTGCAGATTGGCTCCCAAGTGGTTTTGCATTAGTTCAGTACTTGTCTGTAATGAGGGGGAATAGGACTTCAGTTCATTTAGGGGCAATGATAGAATATTTTACATTAACTTTATATGTGAAGGAGGTTGACAATGTAGAGTCTTGTGAGGAGGTGTTATATACCATCAAACTGCCTTACCATATTTTGCCTGTTGTTAAAATAAATCCATAATGAATATTCAGTGTTTGTATTTTGAAATTGTAACTAATGTGTTTTATCTGAAAGTTCAAGCATTGACATTCAGTTAAATATTCTTTGTTAGGACACCTACTCTGCCTTCCGTAAAACAGATAGTAACCATGATGGTATCATCAACATGCTTGATTTTCGACACCTCCTGGAGAGTTTTGTGTTCCTCCTTACAGATAAGGAGTACTCACGCCTACTTGGTTTATTGGGCATGAACCTGAACTCTACATTAAATTACCAGGAATTCCTTCAACTGTTCCAGATCCAAGAAACAAGAGAGGCACATCCTTGGCTGAATCCATCTCACAAGTAAGAAGGACAGCAATGTTATAGTATGTATACTGATCGTAATCATTTTTAGAAGTTAAAATAACAGAAATGTAGGGCTGGAGTTCTCCTTATGTGCTGAGGCAGGGCCAAATATACCTCGACCATCCCTGACAGGCATTTGAGTAACCTTTTCTTTAAAACAGTTTGTTTAATGTTTGTGTAACCTGTTCTTAAAAATAATGGGGATTCCACAGTCTCTCTTGGGAATCTATTCTAGTTCTTAAATATCCATATAGTTAGAAAGTTTTTCCTAATATCTAACCTAAATGTCCTTTGCTGCAGATAAAGTTAATTATTTCTTGTCCGACCTTCAGTAAGAATGGAGAACAATTGATCACTGTCCTCTTTATAGCAGCTCTTAACATATTTCAAGATTGTTATCTGGTCCCCCCATGCAAGTCTTCTTTTCGCAAAATGAAATATACCCATTTTTTTAACCTTTCCTCATAGGTCAGGTTTTCTAAATCTTTATCATTTTGGTTGCTGTCCTTCAGATTTTCTCCCATTTGTCTATATCTTTTTGAAAGTGTGGCACCCAAAACTGGAGCCAGTACTCCAGATGCGACCTCCCAGTGCTAAGTAGAGTGGAACAATTGCCTCCTCTGCCTTACATATGACACTTTGGTTAATATACCCAAGAATGCTATTAGCCTTTTTTGTACCTGGATCACACTGTTGACTCATATTCATTTGTGATTCACTATAATCCTCTGATCTTTTTCTGCAGTACTACTACCTAACTGGTTATTCCCCATTTTATAATTGTGCATTTGATTTTTCCTTCCTAAGTACAGTACTTTACACTTGTTTTTATTAAATTTTATCTTGTTAATTTCAGTCCCATTCTCCAATTTATCAAGGTCATTTTGAACTCTAATCCTGTCCTCCAAAGTGCTTGCAACCTCTCCCTGCTTGATGTCATACGCAAAATTTATAAATGAACTGCCCAAGTCATTAATGAAAATTTTTAATAGTACTAGGCCCAGGATAGACCCTTGCAGAACTCCACTAGTTATATTTTCCTTGTTTGACAGGAAACCATTGATAATTATTACTATTTGAGAAAATGTAGTATGCAAGCTCCTATTAAATAGTATTGAAAAAAATCAGTATATTCATATGTTCCTGACATCTGGGGTTGGTTAAGTTCTATAAAGTTCTCGGTGATTTAGGACCCAATTCAGTAAGGAACCTAAGCATGTCCTTAACATGAATTGTCCATGGGACTCCTGACATGCTTAAAGTTAAGAACATACATAAGTTTCTTGCTGAACTGAGCCTTAGTGTCCAGTTACCCTGGAGGTTAGAGGCCAGATTCTGAGCTGCATCTTTTGTGCATCCCAGAATAGGAGAGACAGCCTAGAAGGGGCCAAAAACTTTTTTTTGCTCCCCAAATTCTGTGCTGTTCCAGGGGCCAGTATGGTTCCTCAGTATACATTAGAGCAGGCTAGGGGCTGCCCCAACTTAACAGTACCTGAAATGGGTCACTATTTGGCCTCTGGGCAACCATCATAGTTTGAATGCTGTTCACACCTCTACCTGTATACCAGGAACTGCTTGAGGGGATGGGCAGTAAAAGTCCACTTGGAGAATGCCATGGCGTGCCAGCCTTTTTATACTGCCAAAGCATTGTAAATGGAATAGATCAGTTATGGCACTTTAGCTAAGTAAACAAGCTGTTTTGCAACAGAGTACAAGGACAATAGGGGAGCTTCAGCAGCATCAGGAAGATGGCTTTTTCTTTTCCTGTCTCAAAAGTAATACTGTATGTCTCAAAGATTTGTCATTTTAAAAATTTGGCTTTATGTTTAAAAATAAATAATTATCAGGCACTTAAGATTCCTTCTAAGTATTCAGTGTGAAAAGAATCCATCCTCAGTTTAACTACACAAACAGAGATAAATTAATAAAAGTAATGACAAGACAGAGCAGAACCAAAAAATCTTCTGATCAGCAAATCAGATCTGTTCTGGATTTCAAAGATATGATATGCACATAGGCTTATTTCCCAGTTTTAATTTGTCTGCTATGGAGTTACTGATGGTTATGACATTACTAATATTTATCTGCCACTTTTTTCTTAATTGTACAACTGGGAAAATCAAAGACACCATTTGAAAAGGGAAGAGGGATTCTAGGGATCATTATTGGGATTCTAGTAACAGTAGAACTCATGACAAATTAATGTTTCCCTTTCATTTCATGTCAGCACTGGAATATGTTGAGTGGTAGCTAGAAGATGCTCTCGTTTTCAACAAAGTAGCAACAATTATTGATTAGCAATGGAGAGCAATAACACTTTCCTCCAGCAACTGGGTATCAACATGTATCATATGATATTACTATTTTAAAATGCCAGTAATAAAAAGTCTAACTGTTGACACAGCCTCTTTGGAGATGAGGTGAAAATACATTGAAACTTTCCAGTTAACTCTTTATATCATTGGTCAGTAGTTTCGCATAATGGAAATCCAGTTACCAGTGATGTGGAGTAGAACGTTATATAAGTCTGTCTCTCTAAAGCTACCAACTTTGTAGATTCAGTGGGCCAGGTTCTGATCTAATTACTGAAGTAAATCAGGAATACTTTTATTGGAGTCACTCCAGGTCTTGTGATATGTTACTAAATTGTTTTTCTTTCTAAGATAGTTAACATTTCCTTCGAGCTGGATAAATGATCCATGTTTGCTATTAAGTCTGTAGGCAAGTTGAACAACATTGATCTGAAAATAAACAGGGAATTACAAAAATTTAAGATGTCTTCCCTAACTTGCAGCTGGGGAAATAAGGCAGTATTTAAAGAATTAAGTTTACACAGTTGTGAAATAACAGTCTTCAAGGGTTTCTTAGAAACTAAAACAAAGAAAACCTCCATAAACTTGTGAGAGATTAAAGATTCCATTAAATGTAAAACACAGTTAGTTATTATTTTATTTTTCTTTCTGAGACCAAAACAGACAATAACGGATGCAGAACTAGCTTGTGATCAGGCTCATTACCATCTTGTTATCAAAGCACAGACCAGATGGCATGACCTAGCAAGGGTAAGAAAAACATTTTCATTAAATAAATAAGCTGCAGGAATGGATTTTAGAACATTATGCAGTGTTGATTTTCAGATTATACAAATATTCAAAACGGCATTTATAAAACAGCTCATTAATGATACAAACCTATTATATGTATTAAACTAAACTGCTGGAGTATCTGATTTTTAAATATTTAATTATTTAGTAGTTTCTGTTAGAATTGTTTCTAAAATTTTCTTTATATTACTATTGTGATTTATTATTATTTATTACTAAATATATGTATTGTAATAGTATCGAGAGGCCCCAGTCATGGATTACGGTATCCATTGTGCTAGGCACCGTACATACACACAGAAAATTGCACTCGCAATACAGTCCTCATTAAGGCAATTAGTCTGTACCAAAATACCAATAATTATATAAAGAGAAACGTATAAACAATCTTAATAAAAACTAAATAATTAAAATGTCATGTATCTAAACCAATTATTGTATATGCTGAGGATAGTGGAGGGCAGGTAGTTGTGTATTGAGGAAGGGACTACCCGGGAGAGTAAACTTTGTTATTTCATTACATTGTTATAAAATTTCAGTAAATGAGTCCATACTGCTGCTTCTTAAAATTTGCAAGATGAGCAACTAAAAAATACTTCATATTAGTTTATGGCACAACAAGCTGGAGCCAGCATCTGTAGAATTGGACACCTCAGTGTGGATTTTCAGTCTGTACCTTCCAGCTTTATGCATAAAGGTTCATGCATACCCACACCTGTATGCACACTTTTAATGCTCAAATCCTAGCATACACAAGTGATACAAGTTTCATACGCAGAACACATCGCCAGCACAGATATGTGTTACTTCACCAAGAGATCCAGGCACACAATGAAGGCTGATAATCAGGCCCCAAAACTCGTTAAAAATGGAATTCATCTTCACATGTTTTTTCATTCTTCCCTAATTCCTATTATTCCTGATGCATATAAAGAGACCAAGTATTTTATAAAGCCTGTCGGCTCTTGTTATTAAAAGTTTCTTAAATTCTAGACTTTCCGTGAGTTTGATAGCGAAGGCAATGGCATTGTGCAGCCAGAGGATTTGAGAGCTGTCTTATTCAGATTTGCCATTCCAATCACCCCAAAAGAATTTGAAAAGCTTTGGGCAAGGTAAGGTGGCTCTAAATATTAGTTCTTCAGCAACAACGTATCTGTTTAACCTGACATAGGAATCTTATTGAGGACAGTGAATTACAATTGTTTACTTTCTAAGGGAGACTTATTTTATTATGTTGATATCAGCTCACCATGATGCCGTGTTCCAAAATATGGCTTTTTATCACAGTAAGATCACTGTCACAATAAGGTAAATGCCTAATCAGTTCTCAGTGAAGTCAGTGAGTCTAACTTCTATTGGATTTAATGGAATTGCCGGTCCCCTTTAATTGAGCTACCCTTTCAACTCTGATGATCACTTGTATTGCAGGTGAAGTAAATTTGGTTTTCTGCTAGGACCTTATTTATATACACAGATTCCCGCCAGTTCTCCTTAGTTGGCAGTCAGTTGCAGAGAGGCTTAGGACTGGAACAGCAGGAGTGTTCCAGATCAGCCTGGAAGTGCATTGGCAGAGCTTTTGAAGGAAGCTTGTCTACACCACAGGTCTATCTGAAGTCATTGCTATCAGCTGCTTCTTTTCATGAGACTAAATTCACTCACAAAATTTTCAACTTAAATAAAAATGATTCACTGGAAAGAAATATGATATATAGCAAACACATAACAAAGAAAAGTGAGATTGTTTCATGCTGTGTAAAAATTGTGAGTAATACCATGATACGTTTTTATAGACAAGTAATTTGTTGTGAAGGGGGGAAAAAACACTAACCTATGTCAGCTGAGAGTAGTAGTACTATAAATTGGGTCTGAAACAGGAGAAGAATGTCAGATGCACGTGACATTGTATAAAATCCACCTTCATTATAAGTCTTTAAAAACACAGACTCTCTATGGAATAAGACTCAGGTGTATAGTGTCTTGGTTTCAAACTGCATTAACTGTATGGTTTATTTCCTAGCACTGATTCATCTCTGAACTATTTTCTACTTCATTACATTTTACTTTCTATTCTTATTCCTTATGGATGTCATGCTACACTACAATATGTCCCTTCCATTCAGTCATCTGCTGCACAACTTCATTCCCAACCATCACGCATTTATAGGACATAAAATCTTTTATTTACCTTCTGTGACTGTATGTAGAATAAAGGAATTGGAATAACAGCTAAGCCTAGATTAGGTCTTTCCCTGCATCGGTGCACTGGAGAAGTAAGGGGTTGCACAGAGCATACCTATGGCAAGGTCTCTATCCAAAAAGGCATAAACAGTTTTAATACAGTTAGGCTCAGAGTTTTAAGACTGGCCTCTAATTTTGAGTACCTCTATTTTGAGTGCCCAACTTGATATTTAGGGCCTGATTTTTAGAAGTGTCACAACTCCTATTGAAATCAGTGGTCAGCACCTCTTGAAAGTCAGCCTACCTGTATCTCAATTCAGGCATCTAAAAATAAGGTACCACGAGATAAAGAATATTTTAGTCAACTTGGTCCTTAGAGTAGAATTTTCACAAGTGCCTAAGGATATGTCTACATTGGAAATAAAAGCCCTATGGCAGCAAGTCTCAGAGTCTGGGTCAACTCACTCCCACTCATAGGGCTCCCACTACAGGGCTAAAAATAGCAGTGTAAACATTCTCACCTCTTGGGCTGGAGCCTGGGCTCTGAGACACACCCTGCTTTCTGGATTTTACAGCCCAGGCTCTAGCCTGGGCAGGAATGTCTGCACTGCCATTTTTAGTCCTGAGGCATGAGCCTGAGGCAGTTGACCCAGGCTCTGAGACTCACTGTTGTGGGAGGTTTTTTGCAGTGTGTAGATGTACCCCAAGTCCCATTGAAAGCCACTCTTACACACTTATGGCATGGCATCTAAAAGGACTGAAAATCAGTGAGACTTTAGCAGCTAAGTGACTTAGGCATTTTGAAAAATTAATGGTAATGCCTTGCAGTGATGAATATATGAATATTTCATTCTAAAAGAATATTTCTTTTAAAAGGTATGATACAGTTGGAAAAGGCTACCTTACTCACCAGGAATTTCTACAGAAATTGGGGTTAGCGTTTGCACCAGCTGACGCTGGACTAAGCAGACATATTGTGGAAGACAATTATGCAAGTTTAATGGAGCATTACAGTAATCAGCAAAAGAAACGTTTGGAGTTGGAAGAGCAGCAGAAACAGCAAACTAAAGCCCTACATGTCAGTGAGATTAAAAAGCAGATCAAGTAAGTTATTTGTCAGTTAAGACAGCCCCAAGCTGGAGCTGCGATGGGGATATAAAGGGCCCAGAGCTCCGCAGGGATATAAAGGGCCCAGAGCTCCGGGGATATAAAGGGCCCTTTAATTTGCACATGAGCCCCGGGGGCTCCGAGCCACCTCTACAGGTGGGAGCCCCTGGTTGATTTAAAGGCCCTGGGGCTTCCAGCCACAGCCGGTGCCCCAAGGCCTTTAAATCTTAAGAGGCCCCGCCTCTTCTGGTTGAGGCCACGCCTTTTCCAGATGAGGCCATGCCCACTCAGGATTTAAGTCCTGAAAGTTACTTTCATCTCTGCTAATGAAGTATTATTATTAATAGTAATACCTCCTGCTCACATCGTCAGTGAAGGGGATGTACTCACAATAAAGTAAACCAAGACAAGCCACATTGTCTTCCAGACAAAGGGGGAGAAATCATTCTTTGCTCAGAAGGTGAACAACAACATAACAGAATAAAAGGAGAAAAATGCTAGCTAAACTATTGGTTTCTGCCCCTTTTTAATATATTTTACTGTGGCCCAAGCAGGAATTTAAAAATTAAGGGCAAACCCCTCCTCTCTGATCTGCATTGCAGACCTCTTACCTGCTTTGTGGATCTCTGAGGTAATGGAACTCCCATTGGTATCAGGGAAAGTTCCACACGTGGAAAGACTACATAATATGCCTCAGAGGTGGTTTGGCAGGTGGTATGCTGCAATCGCTACTTATTACACTGCCCGTGACTGTCTGACTATTACCTGGAGTTCTTCTGTCATGTCCAACTGTAGTCTCTTATCTCTTGCAAGCTCTTTTGGTCAAGGTCTGTCTCTTTGTTGTATGTTTGCCACACACAAGGGGATTTTGGCCTCTAGATGCTATTGCAATACAAATAATAAAAAATGCTACTAATGGTGAAGAGACCTGTGCTGCAAGCAGGAACTCTGCAGTGTGGGTCCAAGACAGCGATTGAAGTCATAGAGGGCCACAAAGTAATTGGGGTGTGATATTTGGACACACACTGCAATATTTGCATTGTTCTGAATCATCTCATTTTGTGATATTATCACAAAAATACTATTCGTGTTAGAAAACACATTAGGCCATTGCACTGTGATTATTTAGTCCTCCTCTCATAGAAATTGCCACACTAGATGGAATCCCAAGATCTATCTAGTCGAGTATCCTGCCTGGACCAGTGGCCAGAACTAGGGCCCAAATCCACAAAGGGACTTAGGCATTGCGATGCAGAGCATTTTAATGACTAATTTCTAGGCACCTAGAAAATCACCGGAACAACACTGTGATCCAGAAAGCCTCAGTTAGGTGCCCAGGTTCCCCATACAATTAATGGGGAGACGTAAGTGCCTGTGAATGTGAACAACAAAAGCCAGCATGCTAGGCAAGGATCCTCCTAAGTTAGCCAGTGGGAGATGCTGATAAGAGAGGTGTGTCATAAACCCCTCCCCTCCGAGGGAGACTGGGGCTTTAGACCAGGCTGCTGAGAGGCACCTGTCTTTGCTAGTGATCCACAGCCAGGAGTCAGATGACTTAGGTGCCTAAGACATGTGAGAAGCACACAATGGCTGGGGGTGTGTGTGTGCGCCCACCTTATAACTTTTAGCCCAGTGGGTTAGAGCACTCAGCTGGGCTGTGAGAGACCCACCTCTCCCAGGTGGAGAAAGGCTGTGAACAGAGATATGCCTGCCATCTTTCAGGAAAGTGCTCTAACTACTGAGCAATGGGATATTCTGGTGTGGGGCTCCCTCAATCTCCTGCTAAAGCTGTTCCACCTTGGATAAAACTTAGAGTTGCTGGGTCATGAGAGATGTCTCTATAGCCTTGTAATTAAGACACACTCCTAAGTGGTGGGAGACTTAGAGTCCAGACCCCTTGCTCCAGTGGCTCTTTAATTATTCATACACAGTGGTACAGCTTCAACAGGAGAGACTGAGGGCAATATCTCATAGCCTTGTGATTAGTGCTGGGAACCCCTGTTTAAATCCTTTCTCTGTTTTAGGCAGAAGGGGTATTGAACCTAGGTCTCCCACATGCTGCATGAATGCTCTAACCACCAAGATCAAAGGTGCACTTCATCACTTCATCCTCTAGCCAGATTTTGAATGGGATCTGATCTGGCGGGCAGCCTCTGAGCACACCGGTTCAAGTCCCTGTTCAGGTGAACAGGGAATGTTTCCCCCTGTGGTATTCCCTCAAAATCCAAAAAAGGTATCTCTGCAGGATGTTGTTTAACATCACCGGTGCGTTTGGGCCCACAGGTGCTCCTCTGGTTATCTCATCTATTTTCCTCCAATTCTTGGATTGCTGTGAAGCTTGGGCAGGAGATAGGCATCCAGATGCCTAGCATGAGGCAGCAGTATGCACGCCCAGAGGCAGAAACGTAGGCCCCTGGGGAACCTTTACTGCCAACTTTTAGGTGCTGAGCGAGTTTAGCTGTCCATAGGGTCAGGCAGCAGCCAAACACCAATTTGGGGGGTTGCAGTGGTGTCTAAAACTAAATCTAGAGTTTTGGCAGCTAAATATCTTTGTGGATCTGGGTCTAGATGCTTCAGAGGAAGATGTTAGCGGCCCCTCCCTCATTAAATTTTATCCCAATCGCTAATAGCTAGAGATTGGCCTAAGACCTGAAGCATGAGGTTTAATACCCCTTCTACATTTTTTGTTATTAATTATTGTAACTCTGGATATTCTTGTTACCCATATAAATGTCCAGTCCCTTTTTGAATCTTGTTATGTTCTTGGCCTCAGTGACTCCCTGTGTGCAATGAGTTCCACAGTTCAATCACAAGCAGTGTGAAAAAGTGTTTCCTTTTATCAGCTTTGGGTTTCACACCTGTTAATTTCATTGACCATGTCCTTATTCTCTGTCGCTTTCTTTGCCTACTTCCTGACTGCCGGGAGTTATCCTCTGGTAGCAATTCCAGTCTGTTTGCTCTGCATGTCCACTGGTCCTTCACATTCAGTTTGCTCTGTCTGAAAGCAAGCAGTGCAAGAGGAGTTGAACCCAGACCCCATGACGCCTCAAGTTTTACATAGGAAGGCTGTAAGTGTCTCTTGAGCCACAAGTTGGAATCATTGCTTTAAAAATGAAGAGCATTGTGTGTGTAGACACAATGGAAGGCAGTGTTCCAGCAGAACCACCAATGTTCCCATTCATGAGAGGGTCATGGGCAGCAGAGCTGGATACCATGCCCATTCCACCATGTTGGTCAGCATAAAGGCATTTGAAAGTGGAGGGAAGCCAGATACAGTGGCTACAGGATTTAGTGGTTCCAGTGGCTACAAAATCCAACACAGATGGTATACAATGGTCCTGGTCCTTCCCTCACTCCCTGAGGGTTGGGAAATGCATTCCTTCCATCTGTCCAAGCCTGGCTTGGGCTAGTTTACACAGCCCATTTACTCAGGCTTTCTGAAAGTGTTGTGAATTTCACCCTAAATTCTTTGTAGCAGTTTTAGTGCCCTGTGATTCGACACAGTAAAACTGACAAGGACTCAGAGCATCTTAACATTCAAAATATAATGCTGGATATATAATTTTTTTGGTTTTGTTTTAACTCACAGGAACAAATACCCCAAATTAGAAACAGACATTGAGCAGCAGCTCTCCAGCACTTCAAGAGAAATACAAAACATTTGCAAGACAGGATTATTTTTTGGCAGCATAGCTGTATCCATAGTTTAAATCCTCATTTACTCAGTGCACATATTTACTGCTGCAAGTGGAATAATTACTGCTTGGAAACCATTACTCAGTCCAAGAAATGATGAATGCCTCAATTTTCTAAAAATATGAATCTCAAAAGCTGTTTGATTTTACATCTTCCTTTACTTTCATTTTGAAGGTTTAAGTGGAAGATAATAGTGGTGATGAAGAGCTATCATTTAGCAGCATGGGTCAGAATGTAACGTACCCCTGTAAAGGATTCCAAAATAATGGTGCTGTTGTGATAGATTGAAAGCACAGTGTTTCATTGTGGGCAGTGTGGAGCCACACTGTCTCATGGGGAGGGATTCCTCACTGAGCACTCTTGAAGGTGTGCAGGTCGTATTAGTAGATGACAGCAGCCTAGAGGATTCCCTGATGCATCTACCTTGCTTTGAAGGCCTGTATGGAGAAGTAGACCATGCCCCCACCTCCTCCATCCAGCCTGCAGTTGTGGCTGGCGCTTAACATGTGTCAGGCAAGCGGGGGAAAGACCCTTTGTGCTCTCCATCCATGC
This sequence comes from Chelonoidis abingdonii, assembly GCF_003597395.2. Taxonomy (NCBI): domain Eukaryota; kingdom Metazoa; phylum Chordata; order Testudines; family Testudinidae; genus Chelonoidis; species Chelonoidis abingdonii. The sequence continues at coordinate 131,162,715 of NC_133769.1, read as the reverse complement.
ACCTATGTAAGAGCCCGTCACATTCTGACACTACATGCCTGATCGGTGTTTCATAATCTACATCTGGCCATAATGCTCTTTCATTTTAAACCTTGCATTAATCTTTAGTGACTCCTCCAGCCAATTGAGTTTCAGTGATAGGTTGTGGAGGCAGCAGTAAAGTATGGACAGGTTGGTGTTAACTAAGAGTAAAGGGGAAAGAGAGGGGTGATGCCTGGGCACCAAAAGGTATTCAAAAGATCCCCAACTTCTGTGGGATGAAAGTAACAAAATAAATGGGAGTTGGGAGAAAAGAGTCTTGGATCTGAATTGATTAATCTGTGAAGAATCAGATGATGTTTTAAATACGTGATAGCAGCTCTAATGAACTCATCCAAAGCCCATTGAAATCACTGGGAGTTTTTCCATTGACTTCAGTCAGTTTTGGATCTGTCCCTAAAATAGTATAGTTCTTGGTCTGATATAATAATTCCAATTAAGCAGCAAGACTTTCTGTTCTTGTTAAAGTTTTATCAGTCCAATATTGCAGAGGGTAATTTGCTGGAAGTTGATTGTCATAACAGCTATATTAAACATTGTATATCTTCTTTAGGGCCAGGCTTTCAAAGAGGGATCTAGATTTTGTATCTTTAATTTTGAATGTTCAAAAGCGGGTAGTTAAACCATCTAACTAATTGATTTACAAATCCAAATGTCATTTGTACACATATATCTGGGTGGTTTTAGCTCTGAAATTGCTTGAACAAATTTAAAAGTGGTTTTTGAACATTAGACATCCTAATAATTTTTGTATTACTCTTTGGACAAATTATACCAAGTTAACAAATGCAAGTAAACTGAGATTCTTACTCTGCCTTTTATTTTTGTATATTTGTATTTATCTTTTTCTAATATTTAACAGGAGAACTAAAACAAACATCTGCTCTCTTTCAGGGATAAATTTAGGGACTACTTCCAAGATTTCAACAAGGCCTTTTATAAACTGGATAAAAATAAAGATGGCTATATAACAGTAGATGACCTACACAGAATGCTGCAAGAATTCAACTATTCTCTTGATGATGAACAGTTCAACAGTCTTCTAAACAGGTTTTTATGAATATATCATAGGACTCTCTTTTGTCCCAAGCCAATAAAGGACTTAAGTATGCGCTTTACTTTGGGAAAATAAGTAGTCTTATTAAAGCCCATGCAATTATGCACATACTTAAAGGTACCCATGTGCTGAAGCACTACGCTCCATCACGGTTGGTTCTGAGGGTGGGAGTTGATTTTTAGATAAAATTAAAAACAGATTCATTTACTCTGTCTTCCTCATAACATTAGTGTTGTAACAACTTAAAGTCTTTTGAAATCAAGCTGATTATTTGAGGAAATTAAGCAGATCTGAAAATAGGTCAGGTTTTTTAGTGTATTTTAAAATTTGTAATTAAATTAGTAGTTTTATTTAATTAAACAAAAAGGAGTTGGGAGGAGGGACAAACACTACAAAACCAGAAATTGAATCATATCAGATTAAAAAGTATTCATTTTCAAATGCTACTGTATGCAAAGGCATGCATTCTGTATTGTGTCTTAATATCATCAAGTAATATCAAGAAATAGAATCTCTTTTTTTTAAGGTCTATAGAACATAAAGGACCTAATCTAGTAGAAAATATGCATAGCTTTCTGCACTTCACAAGCCACAGAGGTGACATCCCTATGTGGCACTGCATTATGTTCTCATAACACTATTAGACCAGACTCTTTAAAAAGAAATTACAAAATCTTTTCTCAGTTCACCTTTTGTTGAGTGATCAACTTTTTATGAATGGAAACTCTAATAAGAATCTTCTGCTTGTTTCTTCTTCAAAGACCTCTTGATGATAAACACCTCCATTCATTGTAATTTTGTGCAGATTATTCCTTTCTAGATCCAAAACAGACTTTTCTAAATAATGCAGAGTAGATTAGCATTTGCATTTGGTTTTATTACTAAAATTTTAATACCAACTTGGCAATTTATTTCTCTACTGAAATGGTGTTGATTATTTCCTTTTCCACAGCGTCTCCAGTATTGGAGCCAGCTTGACATTGGTAATATGTGGGAGTGCTGTGCAGCTGCAAGACACAAAATCAGGGCTCTTGAATGTATTTTTCTTAGTAACGGATATTGGGTCTATGGTTAATTTCTGTTCCAACCTCTTTTTATAACGCTTCCTAACTGGCTCCCCTCATTAATTAGACATTCTAGTAAGAGGATATTCTGGTGTTTGGTGGTATAGGCAGTGGTCCTCAGTGATTTACTGTGAAAAAAGATGATAAAGTACATTACAGTAATTCATTTTCACATACAGAATATAAGATTCATCATGCTGGGTCAGACCATAGGGCAATCCACTCTGGCACTGGCAAGTTCTTGATGCTTCAGAGCATACTTTAGCCATTATATCCCTAGCCAAGTGAGCGGTGCCGAATGCAGGACAGAAACAGTCCTCACTGACCCCTGTGGTCTGAGATTTGCTTACCTCTCTCAAAGCATGCAGACAGTGTCTGCAAATGTGATTACTGGTCATAAAATTATGTAGGCCTATTAAAACTCCATGTACAGTCTCTGAGCCAGATCCTGATCTCAATTACCCCAGTTTAAATCTGGAATAATTCCAGTGGAGCCAGCGGATTGCATCAGGTTAAGTGAGCAGAATCTCTCTGACTGAGTTTTGATGATAATAAATTCCATAAGCTGACAACACTGAATTTCCACTGGGGTAGCTGAGAGCAGAATCTGCCCTTTGAGGCTATGGTTTACTGTGGTAATGAATTCCACAGGCTGACCACACAAGTCTGAAGTCTTTTCTCTGGTTGTTTTAAATCTACTTGATATCATTTAATTGAATGTTCTTGTCTGATGGGACCGTGAAATAAATAAATAAATAAATAAATAAATAATTCCAATCCTCCCCCCTCTGACTCTTCTCCTTCCTGTACTAAACAACCCTTATTTTTGCAGTTTCTCTCCATATGTAAATCATGACTTAATTCACATCTTATGTGGTGAAACATCTTTGAGTAAAAATGAATTTGGTTTTGTAACAAAGTCCCTCAAAATCATATGTTAGAACTCCTCTTTCGCCATGCTGATATTTGACGCAAAAATGTATTCACTGTTTATACCTGGAGCTATCTATATTTAGGTGTGCAGCTCACTGAATTTCTTATATGATGAAGTACAAAACTCCATAGTCTCTGTGATCTACCAGGTATTACAACTGGCAAGCAGATATTTAAAAGGTGTGAGAGGAGATTTGAGAGACTTCAGGCCAGACTCTCCAGTGCAACATGACCGTGAAATCTTAGAAGCAAATTCCCCTTGTGGAGGGGAACTCATCACTGATTGGAGATAACATCTGCTGGGTCAGACATATTACCCTTCAACTCAGTGGGTGTGCCAAGGGAGGAACAGCATGTATCAGAAGCATAGTGAAGGGGAACTTCATTACACCAGTCCTCCACATCCCCCAGACACCTTATGCCAGTGGCTTAGGTTAGAGCAGCCATTATGTTGCTCTCATGGATACCAGAGCCAGGCTCGTGCACGATCAGGAGCTGTACAATTGTTCCCTGATAGCCTGCCACCCTGTGCCCAGTGGAGCTCAAATGCAGGGGACAGTGGAGCCCTTCAGTTATAAATGCAAGGAGAGCTTTGCATGGAAATTGATCTAGTTTCCTACCATGTGATGAATAGAAGGCAGTTTATCCAGTGTTTATAGCAGGAGACCAGGAGTCAGAACTCTGGGTTCCATCTGCAGCTGGCACACTGTGATTTTGGGGAAGTCACTAAGGATATGTCCACCCTGCAGCTGGCAGCAAGCTAGCATATTAAAATCATCAGTGTGGACTTTGCGGCTCAGGCAGTGGTTCAGGCTCTCAAGCCTACCTGACCCCCTATGTTTGAGCTTGGGTGGCTATCCCAAGACTTTGCTAGAGCCTCAGTGCCCACAGTGCTATGTTTAGCGCCCTAGCTTGAGCTGAGCTAGCACAAATCTGTGTACCTAGGCTGGGAGGCTCCCTCCCACTGGCATTGTAGACATACTTTAGGGCTTGATTTTCAGAGATGCTGAGCAGCCACAACGTCCACAGAAGCCCATGGGAACTGCAGGGACTCAGCACTTTTAAAAGTCAGCCCCGTAATTTCTCTTTGCCTCAGTTTCCTTATCTGTAATACTGGGATAGCAAAATTTCATGGGATACTGTGAGATTTATGTTATACTTTAACAGCACTTTTAGATCCTGGGAATGAAAGGCACTATGCAAAGTGCAAAATTGGGGTAGGGACTATCTTTTTGTTCTATGTTCATACAGCGCCTACCATAATGGCATCCTGACCCAGACCTGGGTCTCCTAGGCACTACCACAATACAAATAATAATAATTAATTAGTAGCAGCGATATACTTTTTTGCAAAATGTTGATATACTATTCTGCTTTTTCTCTTAGCTTAGGAATCAGTATTCATGACAGCAAGCTCTCTTATTTTGATTTCCTGAGAGCGATTGATGATGGCAGAGCATCTAAATACCAGCAGAGACAAAAGCATGCTGCACCACCTGCAAGCTTTGCAATGCTCAGCTTAGAAAAGACCCTAATTAAGATAAAAGAAATAGTTACATCTTCTTATGATTTGTTATACAAGGTAGGTTAGATGTGGACATAACATTTCATTTCATTTCTTTATGCCTGACTGGGGGCTAGCCCAACTCTCTAGAAGCATTTCTACTGCTAAGTGAGGTTCTCCAATCCCAGGCCAGCAAGAGTGGGGATAACTAACTATAAAAGTAGCATGGTCAGCCCCCATCAGAGAAAACACTTTCTATAGCATCTTTGTAGCGTCAGCCTGTGGTGGTTACATGATGCAGCAATGACAAGTCACTGCAGCATATGGCCATGTTAGGATAGAGATTGGTGAGTAAAAGGGGAAAACAGGATCTTAGAGCCCCCACCAAATGAATTAGGTACGTGTGAATTGTGAACCTATAGAACTTTGACTAGGACTATATTCCTTTCAAATTTTTACAAAACCTTTACATATGTAAAATCAATGTTTATATATTGTGACAGACCCAGGCCAGTGGGGTACAGGAGTCTGGTAGAGGGCAAATATACTGGTCACTGGGTGAGTAGTTTTCTGTTCCCTGAGTGACCAGAGCAGGGGCTGCACTAGAGTAATCAGGAACCTGCTAGAACCAATTGAGGGAGACAGGCTGATTATAACACCTGCAGCCAATCAAGGCAGGCTAATCAGGGCACCTGGGTTTAAAAAGGAGCTCACTCCAGTCAGGGAGAGGGGAACCAGAGGAGAGGAAGTGCGTGTGAGGAGCTGGGAGCAAGAGGCACAAGGAGGTGAGAGCGAGAGCTGCTGGAGGACTAAGGAGTACAAGCGTTATCAAACACCAGTAGGAAGGTCTTGTGGTGAGGAGAAAGAAGGTGTTTGGAAGAGGCTATGGGGAAGTAGCCCAGGGAGTTGTAGCTGTCAGGCAGCTGTTACAGGAGGCACTATAGACAGCTGCAATCCACAGGGCCCTGGGCTGGAACCTGGAGTAGAGGGCGGGCCTGGGTTCCCTCCAAACCTCCCAACTCCTGATCAGACACAGGAGGAGCTGACCCAGACTGTGAGGAAGATCACCGAGGTGAGCAAATCTGCCAATAAGCACAAGTCCCACCAAGGTAGAGGAGGAACTTTGTCACAACATTCAACTGCATATTTCTATTGTAAAATAAACAAGGGGGCAAAGATAAAGTTGGGTAAGTGGTTATTAGTTGGGTGGAGTCACAGTGGGCATATCCTGCCCCACACAGTGGTGCCCCTACACTCCAGTATCCTCTCTCACTGCACCAGTTGCACTCTCTTCAATGTCTGCTCCTGAAGCAGGATTCAGTCTAATACATTTCCTGTGGAAAGAGTCTTTGGGAACTCATAGGGTTGCCACCTCTGAAGTACAAAAAACTGGAACATCCGAGAAGATCCTGGGCCTATAAAACTGGACAGATGACAGTGTTTACTGAGCACCTTTCCATATTTCCCAGGACAGTTACCTTCAAAAAAAGATTGAACCTAGGAAAACCTGGACAGATGGCAACCCTAATATCTGGAAGAGCAAGAATGTGGGAACCAAGATGAGAGGTTATTTGCTCACAGGTTGACCTCTGCATCTCCAAGAGATACTGAGAATGGAGATCTTTCCCACAGAGTGCTTTGTGTGTTTGTGGGGGGGAATGGAAAAAACCAACATTAGCTTAGCCAGTCAAAAGTTTCCATCTGCTGGGAGAAAGGAAACAAACTACTATGCACAGCCAGCTCAGATTTTCTCTGTGGGGGCACTCTACAGGGGGTGGATTTCTCAAACATTTTTGTTTGTATCCATTCTTGTTTGGCTGATAGGAATTCATGTTAACCTGCACCTAGGCTGTATATTTGGGTATTCAAGCAATCAAATATCTATCTGTTCTCACTGATTGCTTATTTTTTGGAAGATTCTATTGATTGGAGAAAAAAATATATATTTAATATACAAAAATATAGGATAAATTTGATTGATTTTTAAACTTGTTGGATTTCAAGATTATAAACTTTTCATTTCCAGTGAGGCTTCAGTAAAATGGTTATAATCTTCTTTCATTTCTTCACATCTAAAATACCTGCAGATAAGAGGAATACATATCACATATGCCTTTATCTATACAATGTAGCCATCCAGTAATGGCCATGCTAAAGAGAAATCTCTTCTGAAATATTCAGTAGTTTTTTAAAGTAACATTCCTTTTTGTCTTTTCAGGCATTTTCTCTGTTTGATAAAGAAGGCACTGGGGCAGTTAAAGCATTGGAATTCCGCCAGATACTTGACCATTTCTGCTTTAAGCTATCGGACAAGCAATTCAGGCACCTACTCAAGAAGCTAAGGATTTATGAAAATTATACAGTAGACTGGAAACTTTTCCTGAAAAATATTGATCTCTTAGAGGTAAGTCTAGCTACTAAGCTGTAAGCTGTTTCTTTTAAAAATGAACTCAAATGCCTTAAAATGAATGAATTCAATAAGCTTGCTAATTCTAAATAAATAGTCAGGTGCAGCTTCTCCCATCGAATATCTCTTGCAGTCAATAGGATGTTGTGAATTTCTATTGAGTAAGCAATAAGTATGGACAAATGAATAGGGTCTCTTATATAAGAAAGAACATTCATTAGAATTAGCAAATTATGGCAAGTATCAGAGGGGTAGCCGTGTTAGTCTGGATCTGTAAAAGCAGCAGAGAATCCTGTGGCACCTTATAGACTAACAGACGTTTTGGAGCATGAGCTTTCGTGGGTGAATACCCACTTCGTAACCATGAATGAAATTATCCAGGGGCAATAATATGCTAGCAAGCAACTAGAGATAAGAGTTAGTTCATCAGGGGGATGAGGCCCTGTCTAGCATTGAGGTGTTGAAAACCAAGGGAGGAAACTGGTTGGTAATTGGCAAGCATTCACAGTCTTGTTTAGTCCTGAGCTGATGATGTCAAATTTGCAGATGAACTGAAGCTCAGTATTTCTCTTCGAAGTCTGGTCCTGAAGTTTTTTGCTGCAGGATGCCACCTTAGTCTGCATAGTGTGCCAGGGATTGAAGTGCTGTCTACAGGTTTTGTATATTCATTCCTAAATCTGATTTGTGTCCATTTATTTTTCCGTAGGACTGCCAGTTTGGCCGACGTACATAGCAGAGGGGATTGCTGGCATATGAGTATATTACATTGGGACGTGCAGTGAATAAACGGTGATGGTGGCCGAGCTGGTATAGTCCTGTGATGGTGCGCTGGTGTAGATATGTGGCAGAGTTGGCATCGAGTTGTTGCATGATGGTTCCTGAGCTAAGTTACTATTGACGGTGTCATTGCTGTGAAATACATTCAGGTTGGCAGGTGTCTGTGGCAAGGAATTGTGTGCCACCCAAGACTGTGAAATGTGGGATCATTGTCCAGATGGGTTATAATCCTAGATGCGTGAGGGGTTTATAGCTGGTGTGTATGATGGCCTGGAGTCTGTTGTCTTTCTTGTTTGTCTGCAGTAGAGGCTTCTGGTACAGTCTTGCTCTGTTGATCTGTTTACTATTCCTCGTGCAGGTATTGTAGTTTGAGATGCTTGGTGGAGATTGTAGGTTTGGTCTCTGTCTGAGGGTTAGAGCAGATGCGTTGTACCTCAGTGCTTGCTGTAGACAATGGATCGTGTGATGTGGCCCGGGATGGAAGCTGGAGGCATGAAGGTAGCATAGCGGTCGGTAGTTTTTCGATATAGGTGTGTTAATTGTACCATCATATTGCACTGGTGTCTAGAAGTGGACTCCGTAGATGATCAGCTGATTTGATGGGCGTAATGTGAAATCGTGGTGAATTTTTCTAGAGTCCTCTCCATGGGTCCAATGATGAAGATGTCATCAATGTAGCGTAGGTAGAAGGGGATGGGACGAAGGAGAAGCGTTGTTCCAGTCAGCCATAAAAATGTTGGCATATTGTGGGCCATGCGGGCCCATAGCAGTGTTACTGATCTGAGATATATATTGTCATCAAATTGAAATATTTTGTGTGAGTAAAAAGGCACAGAGCTCAGCAGCCATTGTGCTGCATCATCAGGGATACTGTTCTACAAGCTTGTTATTCCATCTGTGGTGGATGTTTGGTAGAGAGCCTCTACATCCATGGTGGCTAGAATGGTGTTTCTGGGAGGTGACAATGCATTGTAGTTTCTCAGGAAATCAGTGTGTCACGGAGATAGCTGGGAGTGCTGGTGGCATAGGGTCTGATAGAGACAATATCAGACAGTCCTTCAGTGAGAGTGCTAAGCCGAGATGAGGGTCCAGGATTTCGGGTTTGTGATCTTGGGTTAGTAGATAGAATAACCCTGGTCGGGGCTCTAAGGTATTTGATTGTTCTGGTTAGTGTAGTATGTGCCTGAGTAATGGTGGCAGTTTCTTAGTGTATTCCTCAGTGGGATGTGAGGAATGGCCTTAAATCTGGTATGGAGAGTTGTCGGCGCCTCCTTTTGGTAGTGCAGACTGTATCATGATGAAAAACCCTCTTTATCAGCCTCTTGTGAAAAGTCAGATGGTTTTGAGGCTGTAGGATGCATTATGCGTTCCGGACGATTAGTTGAGGTCAAAGTGATGTTTTTTTCGCCGATTTTGGCTGTCACGTCAGTAGAAGCTTCAACGTTATAGGTCAATCATTTGCCCTCAAGGAGGGTCCATGTGGAGTTTTCTTCTTGTGCTGTTGGGGAGGTACGGATTACAGTGCACTGTAGGGTCGGAATTCTGAGATCGTAGACGGCGAAAGTAGGCTTCCAGATCGCCACAGAACTGTATCATGTTGGTGGGGGTGGCAGGGCAGAAAGAGAGTTCCCGAGATAGGACAGACTTTTCTTCTGGGCTGAGTGTGTAGTTGGATAGATTGACGATATTGCTGGGTGGGTTAGGGGTACCACGGTTGTGACCCCATGAGGCAGGTAGGAGTTTAGACAGTTTACAGTCCTTTTTCCTTTGTAGAGAGGTGACGTGAGTACTGTAGATCTCCTGTCTTATTTTAGTGAAGTCTGTTCTTATGGAAGTTTGGTTATTAATGAAAGTCTCCAGGTTGGAGAGCTCTTTTTTGATGTTTTCCTGTTTGCTGTATAGGATGCTGATCAGTTGGTTCCTCAGTTTCTTTGGCATTGATTTTGCAAGTTATGGCATTGATTCTGCAAGTTACTCCATGAGAACAGAGGGCTTTGCTAGAATAGAGTAACTAGTAAGGATGGGGAATTAGAGAGAGGTGACTGATTTGGGGTCTTGAACAGGCTTATTTAATTCATTCATTTTTCCAGTGATGAATCCAATGTTTTACTCTGAACAAATGTATTAAAATGGGAGTGAAATGCATACACCACAGAGGGCCAGATTCAGAGGTGAGTTTGAGTAAGTATAGAGGAAATGTCAATTGGTGAAATTTACAACTTCTGACACCCTCAATGAGTAAGTTACAAAAACTTAGCCTCACTCTAGACTTACTTAAGATTCACTTACATTTAATTGTGGCCCAGTGATGTTATCTGACACTTACACTCACATAGACTCCCACTGAAGTTGATGAGACTCTACACAGACATAGGATGACGACCTCAGATTAAGGCCTAGTCTACACTCGGGAGGCGGGGTCGGGGGTTCGATGTAAGATACGCAACTTCAGCTATGGGAATGGCATAACTGAAGTCAACGCATCTTATTTCAACTTAACTCCCGTCCTCACGGCCTCGGATCAATGGCCGTGGCTCTCCCCGTCAACTCCGCTTCTGCTCCTCGCCCTGGTGGAGGTCCAGAGTTGACGAGAGCGTGCGTTCGGGGATCGATATATTGCGTCTAGACGAGATGCAAAATATCAATCCCCGGTAGATCGATTTCTACCCACCAATCCAGGTGGTAGTCTGGACGTACCCTTACACTCACACCCACTTAACTGTTTGGAACCTCACCCAAATGTAGGAATTAAGAGCAGGTAAAGACAGTGTACAGAAGTTTCCATTCTATTTAATTTACACATTCGTACACCTTCTTCCAGTTGCTTTGCCTGTCCTACCATAGACTCCCTTACACAATGATAAATGACTGTAAGTAAATCTAACTGAGGGCAAGGGAGGCTAAATTATGCCCCCTTGCAGTTCACTTCTAAATTTGGCCAAGAGAATCAAAAACTATGTGTATCAGTTAATATAGTAGTCCTTAAACAAAATAGAATAACTTGCATCTTATGCCTTAAAAAAACGACTGTTTCATTTGCAAAATATATGCTTGTAGGACAATAAAATGAAAAAAAAAAATTGTCATCCAATGGAAAACCACATAAAAAGCCTTTTTACTTTATTACCATGGCAATAATAGAATGTTGTGCAAAACAAATTCATACAGAACTATATGGTAATTAAATATTATGTCATAATGTAGCAACTGAAAAGCCGGTGAGATTTCTACTTCCTGTCTGTTTATATTCCAAATCAAAAAGTCTGTTAGGCATTAAAGAATAGCAGGATTAGTTTCTTTCTTAAGAGGAAGAAAAGGACTGCAATTTTCAAATGAAGGAGAACCCGCAAACAGCTTCAAAATGTTTGTAATATGTGTATGTTAGTTATCAATAGGAATATTTAGATTTAGGGTTTATTATAAGTGCAACTGTGGCCATAGTTTAATACTATTTACTGTCTGTAAGTTTAGCATTTACATTTATAATATTGTCTGTTACTCTGTCCGTAATGGCAGGAAAAGCCTACTTAAGTACGGGTAGAGTAAAAGTAGTTTTAATTACAGTTCTTTACAAAAATAAGATTTTTAAATATTTACATTTTCATCATATTAGCAAAATGATATCCTAACTAACATAATAGACTATCTGGCTGCCAGATTTGATATATTTGTGTTCATGTATGCATAGAATTAAAACACCTTATTCACAGCTCTCTTAATCCTGACTCAATAATATATTAGTTTTGAGTGTATTTGTATGCAGCAATAATCGTCCTTTAGCAATCTTTAACATTAGATAACTATTTTTGATACTTAGGGTTGTTTCTGGTATATCTTGAGCCTCCAAGGTGCCACCCTCCTTAACTCATGTTGAAAAAGCTCAGCACCTCACAGGATTGGGCCCCTAAAAAGGCTAATTCTGCATCAGAAACTTCGTTAGTGTTGAATCGTTCAAGATGCTGAGTAACTCCTGGAAGTTGCTAAGCCAATTACTTCAGCAAGAAATTAAGTTGCTCCATATCTTGCTGGAGGTTCTTAGTATTTCACAAGATTGAACCTTAAATTGCTTCTGTTTGAACAGCATTTTTTCCCTCAGTGAATCAATATTTTTCTGGCACTTGAATGTGCTGTGTGTGGGATAGATGAGATAAAACCATCAGTAAAATTCCAAATGTCTCCAGATGGGAGAATTTTGTTTAAAAGTAATATGAACCAGATCCATAGTATCAGCTTCTAGATCCCATCAAATCTGATGTTTTCAATTTGAGTTCAAATGAAATTTCTATTCCTTTGCAATTTCATCGCGCTGTGGGCCCACACTCATAACTGGATTGGAGCACAAGTTGCAAGGGAAGGCTGATCATTAAACTATTCACCTCTTCCAAATATGCAATAATTTTGACTTTTAAAGTATGTAGCTAAATTAATGAGGTATGCAACTCATTCAATCACATTATGAAATCTTATTATGTTATACAACTTGATCACTGAAATATATGCAAAAGTAAGTAGTAAAGTATTCAGCTTGATCATTAGAGTATGGAAAATTTACTGAACTAGTAAAATATGGGCCTGGGATGACTTTTGTCTCAAATGGCACCTCATAAATAAAACCCTCAATCACAAACGCAAACATTTACAAGCCCAAAAGCTATACAGGTTTAAAGTATATTTTATGCTTAGCAAACTGCTGAATAAGAGGAGGTGAGAACATCTTGGGGAAATTATTTCAAAATTTTATTCTTCGTTGGGTCTTTGGTTGGTTTTGATGTATGATAATGAGATTTATATTCTGATTAATTCTCTGTAATACAAACAACGATAGATCTGATCTGTTGTAGATGAGTGAGATCTCAGCTGAATCAGAGTTTTCTGTCGAGGTGACTGTCAAAAATAAGATTAAAGAAATGTAAAGCATTCTAAGCACTATGACTGAAGTGTGATAAACTTAAGGAGGTGAGAGAGAATTCTGATTGGCTCATTTACCTCTTACATTACTAAGCAACTACCTAAAAGTGAGTGGGTGGTACAGCAATAGCTTAGAAAAGGGCCACGTTTTATGTTGTGATAGTGCTAACCAACGAAGACCACGTCTTAGGGCCTTTAGTAAATTGTCCAGACCAGTGGACTGTTTACCACTGTGGGCACATATGCAGCTTTCTGCGTGTTCCGTGAGCCGTGTCCACCCAACATGTATATACTACCTGTACATCTACAAAAAAGAAGGTTTAGTATTTGTTATATGATAGCAATGTGATTCAAATCGATATAGTACCTTTCATTTCAACACTGGCAAATGTCTACTAAGAGCATTTTCAATTAGCAAAATAAGTCAAACATTAACTGTTAAAATTAATTAATTTACTGCCAGGGTGGCATGGTGATGTGGCTGGGCTGAGCACCCAGAGAGTCTGCCTGCAAAGGTGGGGAGCCCTGCCCATTGTGGTGTGCCATCCCCACAGCCAAAGACTGCCTCCAGGCACCCAGCCCCTCAGAAACCCAGCCCCTCCAATTTCCCCAGCCAGGAACTGTCTCCCAGCCCTTCCTCAGACTGCCCCTCAGCCAGGGAATCCCCCCCATCACCTAATCCCCCTGAGATTGTCCTCCCAGCATCCAGACCTCCCCAACACTGGGCTGGCACACATGCCTGCCCTGCAGAGACAGGGTACCTTGTCCACAGCAAAACAGCCCCCCTAGGGACTGCCCCCTCCAGGATCCAGTCCCCCACCCAGGGACTGCCCGCCAGCAACTGCCCCCAGCACACCCCCCTCACAAGAACTGCCTCCCAGCACTCGTCCCCTCCATCCATGGACTTTGCCCTAGTATCTAGTTCCCTCATCCAGGGACTGCCACCAGTCCCATCCGCCCCCTCCCCCAAATCTGTGCCCCATGCACCAGCTGCACCCATCTCCCTGCAGTCCTAGCCCTTTGCACCTCCTCCCTGCATCCCCCCCATGACCCTAGCCCCCTGTATCTTCCTCTCCTCGCCCGCTGTTCTCCTACCTCAGCTGCAGGTAGCTCAGTTGTGCAGCCCACCCTGCTCCCCTGCTGCTACAGTCCTAGTACCGGGAGCCTGCTCCAGCCAGGGTCATTGGACTGGTAGAGTGTGGGGCACTGAGCACTCCTGGCCTCCTGCCAATTCTTCTGGGCCCAATCCTGCCAGGGGAGGGCTGATGCTTGTGGGCCTGATCTGCTAGGGGAGGGCGCTGATGCTGGGCCCAATCCTGCATCACCCCATTTTTGCACCCTCATCGGGGCGGCTCTAGGCACCAGCATGCCAAGCGCGTGCCTGGGGCGACAAGTCATGGGGGGCATTCTGCCGGTCATCGCGAGGGCGGCAGGCAGGTTGCCTTTGGTGGCATGCCTGCAGAGGGTCTGCTGGTCCCGCGGCTTTGGCGGACCTCCCACAGGCATGCTGCTGAATCCACGGAACCGGGGACCTCCCGCAGGCAAGCCACTGAAGGCAGCTTGCCTGCCGTGCTTGGGGCGGCAAAATACCTAGAGCCGCCCCGACCCTCATGCCAGCTCTGTGCCTGGAGCAAGTGCCTCTTCCACCCCACCCTAGTTACAGCCTTGAGGATGTCACATGGGCCACAGATGCATACTGATTGGGCTGCCTGCAGGCTGTGGGTTGAGAACCACTGGTCTAGACAATGGAGCAGCTGAGGATATGCTCCACGACTCCTTTTGTGCTGGCCTGCCAGCCTCAGGGCTAATAGGACCAGGTTGGAGCTCCCCTGCATTAGAAGAAGGGAGTAACGCACCACTCAGGATTTAGCTCATGGGAACTGCATTTGACCAAGATCAGGCCCTGGATAAAATATACGAAGATCTGCTGAACTAGTAAAGTGATTTGCAGGGAGGAAAAGTGAAAACATATATACGAACAGCCATACTGGGTCAAACCAAAGGTCCGTCTAGCTTTCATCTCACTCAGTATTTTTACCTCCATGGAAGATTTCTAAAAGTTCACCCCTCTTACCTTAATGGCCCTTTTAAAGCTGGCCGGCAGAATGTTGGGCCTTGAGAAGTCCAGGACAGGTGGAGGTGACTGACAGGGTCCGCATAAGAGATTTCACTACCCATAAGGCAGGAAAACTTAAAGAAGAGGAGAGAGGTTATGAAAGAGCTAGAAAGAGAGATTCAGGGGCAACAAAAGCAGGTTTCACAATGGACGGAGAGGGGAGACAGAGAAATGCTGGAGAAGAGAGGGAGGATCTGAAGGGAAGAGTTGCACACCTATAAAAACTATCTCTGGACAAACCCCAAAACCTACTTTTTTTAAAGGGGGTTTATGCTAGTGTAACTTGGAAGTTACAGCAGTATAACAAAAGGTTAATGGAGTGGTGAAACAGGTATATTAATTCTATGCATACTTAAACACAAATGTATGAGATTTGAGAACCATCTAGTCTATCATGTTAGTTCAGATACTGTTTTGTGACCAAATGACGGTGACCTCTGTGCAAAGCCCTAGGCAATAGCCCTTGTTCAGAGGACCTGTGTAGTGCTTAGGAAGACAGAATTCTTCCCTGCTACCCCCAACAGGTCGAGGCTTCTGCAATTAGCTACTACACTGGCTCTGGGGCTTCCTTTCCTGACCACATTGGCACTCATAAGGTTTATCTTCATTGTGGCAGCCTCCATTCCCCCAGACCTCCTTGAAGAGCCATGGGGTCCTCCAGTGCTGAGAGGCCACCGCGGGAGAGTTAGTACAACCTCAGACTGCATTAACATTCTGGTGGCATTCCTACAAGCTGCTAAGTGACGCAAAGCTCATCTTCCACCTACCTACAACTTCCCCCCCTGCCTGCCCAACACCTCCATATTCTTATCCTGAACCTCTAGATAGCCTTTAGTGGTCAAAAAACATAGTTGCTGATCCCCCTCCTTTTATAAGTGTAGATCATTGTGACATGATCTAGGCCATAGTAAATACTTTGAAAATTGATTAAGAGCAGAATTTGACTAACATTATTTAATTCCATAGTTATCTTAGTTAGACTTGAGGTTCTCTTACCTCAGGTGAGAGAGGTGTTCAGTGACACTTCCATCAGAGGATGAGGAACAAGGTAAGGGCTGATTAGCCCAAACCTATTAATATGTTCTTCTTATGTAAAAATATTTTAGGCACTCAGCTGATTGTGTGTAAATCTCATTAATTTAAAAAAGGATTGTACACATTTACTGTAATGGAGGGCAGAATTGGGCCCATAGTAAATTATTTCCCCTGTTTTAAAGTCTCCTGTATAATGGTTGTGTTTCTTTTTGATCTGATCTTCCATAGTAATAATACTGCATCTAAACATTGCTAAGCTGGAATGTGTGGGTGGCTGTCAGTGCAACTGTGTTCAAAACAAGTGTATGAGACACACAGAACTTTCATTTTCAGTGTATCATTTTCGAATCTGACACACTCTTAACCGTTAGTACATATTACTATATCTAAACTCCTATTCAGATCAGTAGCATTCTACAAGCTAAAAATCTACACTGTGGGGTAGATATAGTGGAAGACTGATGCATAGTAATAAAACCCACCAAACATTGTGTATTTGGAGTAGTCAGTTTTTAGAGTAAATCACTGCTGTGTTTTGTTGTTTGTTTATTTATTTATTTATTTATGAACAACAGAATACAGAAGTCCATTTTGCTGCCAAAGACTTACATTTTCAAAAAGTTAAAATTAATTAAAACTGCGCAGCTAAAACTGTATTCAACACTTTCAAATGTTACCTCTAAAAAGCAGCAGCAAACTTCACTTTTTAGATGAAGCCAAGTCTTCTTTATAAATTCAGTTTCAGCAACTACAAAATATGGAGTTATATTTAAAATAATTGAATTATTTTTAAAGAGGAAATACTTTTGTTTTCAGGCTTACATGCCAAGCTTCAATCCAGTGCAGTTTCTAAACGCTTGAAAGCAGGATTTTCATTACACAAATGGCAACTGTCTTTACTATAGCTATTCTAGCAAGTACTGCTAATATAAAAAAAAGCTATTATAAACACTTCCATTTTTAATTCAAGGAGATTTCTTAAAAATATGTTAAATATTAGTATTTTATTTTATACATTTATAAATTTAAAAGTACAAGTTTTTCTACTCTAAGCTATACTAAATACCAAAAAAAGAAACAGATGGCTTTTGGTCTTGTACTCTAGTTTCCTTGTCACTTCTCACATGATCATTATAACTGAATGGAAAAGAAAATATGTTTTTTCCATAACTACAAGAAACGTGTCACCTAATCAGGAAAGACACCACTATCTTCAGATGCAAATAACACTTTTCAGTATTAACCACACTTTACATAAAACGTACCCGCAGGATAAGAATTACAGCTGTATTATTATGAGAAGAAATATGAGAAGTGGAATTATGCATGCAGACACTGAATCGAGTCCATGCTGCTGTTAAGGAATGAAGACTGTCAGGCATTGTACAATAGATCTTTCTAGGTTTCTAACATTCTGAAAGCTGCAAAGCACTGCACTTCTGTTTTTAATTATTGTAATAAGACCAAGGACATTATTAGTAAAAATCGAACTGCTTGGGAGTGTTTGAGAGAATGACACATTTTGGAGGGCTAGCTTTCCTTATTTATTTCAAGAACTTTAATGTAATTTTGTTTTACATAAGACTCAATCCATCTTAATGTTAAGGAAAATTAGAATAACAGGAACAAAAAAGAGGGCTACTAAATCTGTTTGCAAAGCTCACACTGACAACTGGAAAATCTGAAAAAATTACAGTGTAATGCACAGCTATGACAATCTATAGTATACATCTCATTGTTCCACCTTGAACACATCTAAATGCTTTATACAGTGGAGTTGTGGTCTAATGCTTAAACTAGACTGGGAGCCAGGAGTCCTGGATACTTATCCTAGCTCTGCCGCTAACTTGTGTGATTTCGGTAAGTCTCTTAACCTTTCTGTAGTTGAGTTTACCCAATTGTGTAAAAGAGGATAACAGAGAGCAGCTGTGCAGCATAGTTCATATCAGTAATATGTTTTTGGATTATTAATGATAAGTGCTAGATAGGAACAATCACTATTTTTTTTATAGTGATTTGCCGCTATTAATTGCAGTTTGCTTCATGGACCTCCTCTAGGATTTCAGAGCCCAAGCCTGGACCCAGTAGCTCTGGAGACTGCATGGATTCTGCAGCAACAGAAACTCCTAAGGGCAGGGCCGGCGCTTCCATTTAGGTGACCTAGGCAGTCGCCTAGGGCACCAGGATTTGGGAGGGCGGCAATTTGGCGGTGGGGGGGGGGTCCTTCCGCACTCTGGGTCGGCGGTGGCAATTCTGTGGCGGGTCCTTCACTCGCTCTGGGACCCGCCGCCAAAGTGCCCTGAAGACCGGGAGCGTGGAAGGACTCCCCCCCGCCGCAGAATTGCCACCAATGACTGGGAGCGCAGAAGGACCCCCGCCTAGGGCGCCGCTCCTGCCTAAGAGGGAATCACCCCTCTAGGGAACCCATGAAGCTCTTACGTGGGCTGCCAAATTCTTTCCTAGATACTGGAGCAGCAGGGCCCACATGATTGTCTCATATGGCAGTCAGATGCTGGAAAGGTGCTGAGCATGGACGGTGCTTCTCCGACATCCAGAAAGACGTGGGCTCTTCACTGGCTTTCCTAAAGGAATCTGGGGGGATTTTAAAGGATCTGTATCGGCCAAAGACACTGTCTTTTCACCCTAACCACTGAGCCAATGAACTTCGCACACTGAGCTAACTTTTACTAGCATCAAGCATACCATTGTACAGTTTACGTAGTTTGAGGGTCTTATGTGCCCTAGAGATACATGACAACTGGGGTCAAGATTGGTCTGTCAGTTACTACAACAAAATGCATCATTCTATTAATTTGTGGGAAGAGTACATTTCAATAAGATGTGTGAGAGCAGCTGAGTTAGCTGTCTAGGCTTGTAATTGGATGGAAATGCTTGTGTACTAGTGCTCAAATGACCAGCAAAGCATTCTCCAGCTCATCTGATAGCAAATTTTGATTTTAGGACTATGTTTAAAAGATTCCATGGTTACATCAAAAAGTTTTAAGCTTGTATTTTATCACTCAGTTACAGTGGAGGCCAGATCCTCAGCTCATATCAAGCAGTATAACTCCATTAACTGAGGATCTGACCCATGGTTTGCCCACAAAAGCAAACAGTAATAAATAAAGTGATATATTCAAGATGGAAACTCTATCTAGGGTTATTTTGCAATATACCATTTTTCTTTTGACCAGTTTTTTACAGCAGACATGGTTTCAAGTTTATAGGTTACTTTTTCAAGATAAAGTATTATCAAGAATGCTTAGAATTCATAATAGTATGTTGTAGTTTGTACCCAGTGGCACCTATATCAGAGGTTGAGCGATATGCTACCTTAAGCTCAGACATTTTTTAGACCTCTGTAAAAATCAGCTTTTAATTTCTTTACTTTTATTGGCTTAAGTTTCAACCTTTATGTTATGTCAGTTTAGATTTTTGTTCTTTTTAACATGACTCTTTTTCTCTTTCATGGTATATGCGAGCATTACTTGAAATACATTGAACTATAAGGCTGCCTTCTCCGTAGACTTTCCCCACTATGACTGGCTGAATTTATTCTGTGAATCCATCACTGATTTTGTGTGTATGTTCTGTCTAGACTGAGAAAGGGCAGAAAGTCACTCAGCCTAAATCTTCTCAGGAGTTGTCAAAGAAAGAGATCCTTACGCGTATACAGGAAGTAGTGACTGCTCGCTTTAACACCATTGCACAAGAATTTAAAGATATTGATTGTGAGAAAGTTAATACAGTATCAAAAGAGGACTTCCGGGGTATTTGCAGCCATCACTTTCTGCTTCTGACAGACGAACAAGTAAGAAAAGTAGTGATTATTTAAGTGTACAACTAACTAAATTGGCATAGAGTGTAGGGATTTGTGTATACATGCTAATGTATATATGCAAGTAACCTGATATTTCTGGTGCAAAACAAAAAGGATTGGAGAACATTATTTCATAAATATTTATTACTGCAATTATGAGGGATTGCTTTTTCAATAATATCTGAGTATGTATGTGAAGTACGATAATTGCAAGCTCCCTACCTACACTAGGATACCAGCAGAATAAATTTAAATTTCAGTTGCACAAATCTTTAGGCATACCCTTAGGCCTACAGTCCTGATGAGGATTCTGTCTGTCTTTCTTGCATAACTATTTATTTATGGTGCCTCAGCAGGATCTCCACTGGTTAAATTCTGTTCTCAGATATACAGTGCAGCTTTCATTGAAGTCAGCAGGAATAGCATGTATGTAGCTGAAAGCAGAACTTGGTCCCATGGGTCCAATTTTGCCCTAAGATATATGGTCACAACTCCTATTGACTTAAGTGAAAGTTACACACATTTATATGAGGGGAAAATTGGGCTCCAATTCTACCTTTTTTCTTTTGCATCTTCTGACCATTTCTAAAGCTTTCTATATGCCAGACCCTGCAAGCCAGGTTGGAAGTCAAAACAGCTTGGTCTAAGGGTCAGATTCTCAGCTAGTATAAGGAGGCATAGCTCCAGTTAAGTCAATGGAGCTATTTCAGTTTACACCAGCTGAGGATCTGGCTGTAAGTGTTTTAGTCAAAGGACTTTATTAGGTCTAGACTATACACTGGTGCACAAGATGGGGAGAGAATGCAAGAAATCCTCCATTCTTGTGCCCTGTGCAGTGTCTGGATACAGTAGTAGTCTTTACATCTCCCTGAGCCAAAGACGTCTGAAGTCCAGTTGTACTGCTGTGCTCACATCAGCCATCATACGGGTTAGTTGAGTTGACTTGGTCATGCGGAGACAGAGACTTCATCCTTTCCAAGGGTGGCATAACAGCTTGCTTTCCAAGGGACATTGAATACATTGTATCTAATGGAGCTACAAGGATTCCAGGAGTTTCTGCTCAAGTGACAAGTTTCTGCCCTGCTCCCTACAAAATCTGCACACAGTTTGGCTGAAGAGCTTATCCCATCTTGATTCCATTAAATTCCTCTACTTCCATATCAACAGAGAAATCTGTAAAGTCCTTTTATTATTTGTGATTTTTGTTTGCCATCAGGTGTTTTTCTCTTGGACAGATACCCTCTTTGCCACTGTATTTTTCAATGTTTGCTTGACTGCTTCAGTGAATATTTTTTCAGGTGCAAGATGTGCTTTTGATACCCCCTGATTCAGAACTATATTCCACAGGACCAGCTGCTGCACTGACTTACTGTTGCCAAAGTAACTACAGTTCACCACTTCATAGACAGCTGACTTTCTTGCAATTTTTCAGTTCTCTGACTCTTCATATTCACATATGTTGAATAACCATATTTCTTGTTCTTGAGAGTGACTCAAGAGTAGTCAGATTACTTCTGTAGGCACTGGCTAGGAGATCAGCTGCTAGAGGGAACTATGTCAGCAAATTCATCCCTGCTATCTGGCAGTGGTACAGAAGGACTCCTTCATTTTCTTTATTGGAGTCTCCATAAGTATCTTCTGTCATTTACTTGTGTTAATAACTTTACAGTCTGACTAAACTTCCAGAGGAAACTTCACCAGCGTCAGTCAGCAAGCTGGTGGCTTTGGCTTCCATGCTCCCCTTCACAGGGAGAAAACTAACAATCGGGACAAGGCAAATAAAAGTTGAGTCTTCTAATACCAAGACTTATTGGCACAGTTCAGCAGCTCCGTGCTAACCTCTTTTGGATGGACGCTGCTGCAGATTCTTCTTTGGATTGTACTGATGTTCCCCATGAAATAAGTGATTCGTAAACAGAAAACCGTGTAGTCACTGGCCATGTTCCTGATCATACAGGTCCCCGAGGTAGCGTGTTTTCAGTGAGATCTGGTCAAGGGTCTTGATCTGGGTTCCTTGCAGATGGGAGTATGCTGCTATGTCTGATCTTCAGTCTCCTCTGCTGAGGTGCATTGGCTGGGGTGTAGTGTGAGGTTTTGCTCTAAGTTCCTTCTGCTTGGGGTGCCCTTGGTTCATTGGTTCTCTGAAGTTGAAACTGGTGCTTTTTATCCTGCTGTCATGCAGGATAAAGGTACTGCAGGTACTTGCAGTTTTCTGTTGCTGCTTCTTTCAGACTGATTGTTTTCTTGTAGAGTACTAGTGATCTGTCTGTACCCATCTGTTGTCTCTTGTCATATACTTTAGATTGTAAACTCTTTGGGACAGGGACTGTCTTTTTGTTCTGTTTGTCCAGTGCCTAGCACAATGGGATCCTGAGCAATGACTGGGCCTCCTAGGCATTGTGATAATAAATAACAAATAATAAATAACAACAGAGGCAGGCATAAGAGTTTGTTGCTGGCTGGTTGCTAAGCAACTAATCTTCTTTCTCAGCAGCTGTTTGGGCTCTCATCCTCCTGGGGTAAAGGAAGTGACAGTGGTTTGGAGCTTCTCTCTAGGAAATATCTTCCACTGCTCAGCTACATTTCTAAAGCTCCCACTGGATCAGCTGCAGCCTCAGTGGAGCTTTTTATGCCCTGACTGCAGCTCGAATTTTGCAAGAATGACTCTGATTAGCCTGCAGTGCTGAAACAATGGAATCCAGCCCCTCACCCTCCTTCCAGATTCTATATCTGCTAAACCAAATATAGATAGTGCTGCAGCTTCCTTGGCTGGAGTTATCGTTATTCTGTCAGAATGGGATTTCTGCCCCAAAGGCAGAGTGGATAGAAAAACAGAAGGCAGCCTGAGCAGAGATTTCAGTAGCTCAGCAACTGTCCAACCTTTCTGCTTCACAAGAGCAGCCATGTCATGATGCGACAACCTGAAAAATGTGGATCCTCTAAACTATAAAGAATTCCTCACTGTTTTCTACAAAATGTCCCGAGTGACTTTTTTCCATAGCAGATACATCCCATGGATTTCCAAGTCCCTGCATTTCACGGCTAGACTCCAGACTGTGGCCGAGACTGTGGCCCTATGGCATAAATTTGATCTATTTGGTACTACTGAAGTCTAGCAGGATGACATGGATGATTGGAATGTTAAAATGATGGTTATAACCTATTTAGGAAGGATTGAGTGGGCAAAATGGGAGGAGGAGTGGCTCTTTATGTCAACAATGGCATTATCTGTTTCCATGTCACTGGTAACTCAGAAGAAATTGTCTTAAATGCTTATGGATTAATGTCCTAGAGATAAAGCACAAGATGGGAATGAGTTGGTGTCTGCTACAAACCACCAGGTGACACTAGGAAACAGGATAACTGACTTCTCACACACTTATCTATAATGTATAGGGGAAAAGACTGTATGATCTTGGGGGACTTCAGGTAGAGTAACATATGCTGGAGGTCGCAGGCCTCCAATACTAAAACATCCTTGGAGTTTCTAAATGTTATAGATGACAATTTCCTAACTCAAAAAGGGGGGATTTTATATTAGATCTTGCCTTGACAGATAAGGAGGAACTGATCACAGAACTAAAAATTAATGGTAGGTTAGGTATGAGTGATCACGACTTGATCATACTTATAATGTGCAAACAGAATAAAGTCCAGACCAGAACTATATCTGCTTGGTGCTTTAAAGGGGCCGATTTCACAAAGCTGAAAACAATTGTGAGCCAAATCAGTTGGGAGGAAGAATTTAAACAGAAAAATGTGAATGATAAGAGGGAATTTTTACGGACACTTTACTAGATGCTCCAAAAGCCACAATCCAACAGTGGAGGAAATAATATATTATAAATGGAAGAAAGGGGAAGTTGATAGTAACGAACATAAGTCAGAAGCTAGAAATTATAGACAATTGCAAAGGAAAGCAAAGGGACACAAGAAGATATCAATGGCCAACAGAGTTGATGACACTAAGATGGTTTTTAAGTATACTAGGAACAAAAAGAATCCCAACAATGGTATTGGTCCTTTACTAGATGGAAATGGTAGAATTATCAATAATAATGCAGAAAAGGCAGAAGTGTTGAATAAATATTTCTCTTCTGTATGTGAGAAAAAAAACAGATGATGTAGTCATATCATATGAGAACACTGTCCATTCCATCTCAGGAGGATGTTAAACCATCATTGGAACAATGGGGAAGACTGGAAGAAACCTAATATTGTGCCAATATTTAAAAAGTATAAATGGGATGACCTGGGTAATTATAGGTAAGGCTACAATTTAATCACAGAGGTTGTGGAAGTCATGGAATCCGTGACTTCTAACGACCACTGTGACTTCAGCCTGTGATGGTCAGGAGCCTGGGGGTTCCCTCGCTGCACACGGAGGCAGGAAGCTCCAGAGTACCACAGATGGTGGGGGTACCCTACAGCTCCTGGCTACTGCTGGTGGCAGAGGAACCCCTGTGCTGCTGGCTGCGCGGGTGTCAGGGGAACCCCCAAGCTCCTGGGCAGTGGGGGAACCCCTGAGCTCCCTGCTGCCACAGGTGGTGGGGGAACCCCCGAGCTCCCAGCCACTGCAGGCCCCTAGAGCTGCAGAAGGTACCCAGCAGCTCCTGGCAACCGCAGCTGGCGGGGGGACCCTTTGGAGCTGCAGGCAGCAGAGGTACCCTGCAGTCCCCAGCTGCTGCAAGCGGTGGGGACTCCCACAGCTCCTAGCTGCTGTGTAGCTGCCCTGCAGATCCCCATTTTGTCACAAATATTTTTAATAAAAGTCATGGACAGATGACAGCTTCTGTGAATTTTTCTCTATTGCCGTGACCTGTCCATGACTTTTCCTAAAAACATCAGTGACAAAATCTTAGCCTTAATTATAGGCCTGTTGGTCTGACATCGATCCCAGGCCGGATAATGGAACAGCTGATACAAGACTGAATTAATAAGGAATTAAAGGAGGGTAATATAATGAATGCCAATCAACATGGGTTTATGGGAAATAAATTGTGTGAAACAGCTTGTAATATCAAATTTGGATGACAAAAGTAATAGTATTGATGTAATACTTAGGCTTCGATGAGGCATTTGACTGTGCCCTGGACAACATTTTGATTTAAAAAACTAGAATGATATAAAATTAATATGACTGATGAAATGAGCCTGGAACATCAACCCCAGAGGAAGGTCCTGACAGAAAATCCAAAATACTTCTTCATTCCAAGTAAAACACTCAACATGACAGCTAAAGACTGGGCCTAAAACCAGACCCTAGGTTGGGAGGGAGAATGGGCAGCGCCCAGAATCAAGGTATGAAGTATTTCACTTTCCCTTTTTAGGAGCAAAAAGCCTCCCCTCTCCACCTGAAGAGTCCTCCAGGTTGGATTCCATAGTCTTTAGAGTAAAAGAGCAGTCAAGGGGAGTAGTAGCTGTTTTACAGCTAATAAAGCTCAATAGGCAAATGACAAAATAAAAATATCGGGATGGAAACTCTGCCATCCATAATAGCAACTAGTAGCGTAGGCCTGATTCTCATTTACACAAAGGCCCCTTTATACTGCGAGATATTATGTAAGAAAGAAACAAGCTCTGTCTCTTCAGGTGATATTTTGCTATTGACAGACCCTGCAAAGGCATGCGTACATACATCTATATGATGTTGCCATGGCAGATCTTTCCAATCTCTATACAGCAATCTCTGCTCCTAATACAAGACCCTGCTGTTAAGGCTGTTATTGCTCAGTCTTTACTCAAGTGTTACTAATGGTCATAGCCAGGATAGGGACACAAAGGACGTCACCTTTATCTCTTTCTGGATGATGCCCAACTTTTAATTACTCTTGGAAAGGCTCAGTTGGAATCCGTGTAACACTATAGATCAGAGGTGGGCAGACTATGGCCCATGGGCCACATCTGACCCACAGGACCCTCCTGTTAAGCCCCTGAGCTCCCAGCTGGGGAGACTCGGCCCCAGCCCCTCCCCCACTGTCCCCTCTGCCCCCCGGCCTCAGCTCACTGTGCTGCCAGCACTCTGGCACGCCACTCCTGCTGGGCGGTGCGGCTGGCTCCGGCATGGTAGGGGGTCAGGAAGGGGGGGTACTGGGGTGCAGTCAGGGGACTGGGAGGGGTTGAATGGGGCAGAGGTTCTGGGGGGAGCAGTCAGGGAATGGTGAACGGGGGCTGGATAGGCATGGCAGTCCCAAGGAACCTGTTGGGATGGGGGTATGGATAGGGGTTGGGGCAGTCAGGGGACAGGNTGTTAAATGTTTTGTTAAAATAAGGTTGGTATTTTGGAACAAAGCTCAAACATTTTGTTTATAAATATCCTCTTCAGATATTAGTTGTTGGAATTCATAATCCCTGGTTAATCTTTTTAAATATTTTATGCCCACAGATTGCTGAGCCAAACGATGAAGGATGGTCAGGGGACAAGGAGCAGGGGGGGTTGGATGGGTCGGGGATTTTGAGGGGGGCAGTCAAGGGGAGGAAAGTGGGAGGGGGCGGAGAGAGGGTGGGGGCCAGGCTGTTTGGGGAGGCACAGCTTTCCCTACCCAGCCCTCCATATAGTTTTGCAACCCCCATGTGGCCCTTGGGCCAAAAAGTTTGCCCACCCCTGCTAAAGATAGAGTATTTCATATTAAAAATAAGTTTCCCATTGTGTGGTCATTCTTTGTGAGGCAATGGAAGAATCAAGACTCTGTTGTCATGGACCTTTCTGTAAAAGTAGAGGGGTTAGCCTTGGTACTCTTGCCAAATTCCAGGCAGGTATTTGTAGTGTACCTACCTAAACTCTCTCCCTCCTCTTCTACAGTTTCCATTGTATGAACATTCTGCTTGTTCTCTTCTTGAACTCAAATGTTGCTATATGCCATCCCAAAAGTGGCTGTAAAATTTAATGTTTGTAAAGCACTTTGAGATCCTCAAATGAAATGTGAAGTATTTTTTAATATAATTCATGACATGGTAGCAGCCAGGCCAATGGGGAAAAGTTGAAAGGACGTTCAAAATAGATGTTTGCCCTTTGAAGTTTGACTACAAGTGTGCCATATCCACCAAAGTCCTAGAGGTGACTACCTTCCTTGAGGGTCTAAGTGTCTGCTGAAAAAAAGATTAAGTCAAGAGCAGTTTAAGGTTCACAATTTGATTATTTTAGAAAAAATATCAGAAATGAAGGCTTTAAAAGGAGTGCTCCTGCCTACTGACTCATTTGACTGTGAAGTGTGATACTCTTACTTACATTGATTAGTAGTTTATACCATGAGTAGTCCCATTTAAGTCAATGGAACTACTTGTGGAATAAAGAACTATTCAGTGTGGATAAGTGTATTGCAGTCTGGCCCTTAGAATTCTGTAAGTTGCTCTTAGGCCAGATTCTTTATTATTATTTGATTGTGGTAGTACCTAGGAGCTTTAGTCATGGATCAGACCCCATTGTGCTCACAACTTGGGGTCTGATCAGAGAACAAAAAGAGCTCTGCTGCAAAGAGCTTGCAATCTGAGTATAAGACAAGAGACAACAGATGAATACAGATAGACCAGAGAATACAAGGAAACAGTGAGATGGTATTGGTCAGCATGCAAGGCAGTGGTATCAGAATACCAGCAGCCCATTATTTTTTTAGTCAGCATCACAGAAATGGAAAGCTTTAAGGATAGTTTTGCAGCTGTTTATGGGAAACTCCACTCAATATATAGGGCAGCATGGGAGAAACCACAAGTTGCCAGTTTGAAAATTTAACAAATGGACCATGGATGTTGACATAATGGGTCTGTCAAAGGCAGGTGTGATGTCTCAATAGTGAATGAGAGATGATGGGTGGGGTGAAGGGTCTTCAGGGTGAAGACAAATAGCATTTGTTTGGTATGACAGAAAAGACAGAACCAGTGGGAAGATGTAAAGTGACAGGCGAGGAACATGACTTTTGCAGTAGCATTCTGAATTAATATGAGCAGGGCAAGATTTCACTGGTCAGTGCCAGAGAGAAGGATGTTGCAGTAATCAAGAGGTGAGATAGACAAGAGTGTGCGTGGATGGATAGGAAAGGCTATATCTTAGAGATGATATGCAGAGAGAATTTGCCAGATGTAGATACAGCCTGGATGTGAAGATCTAGAGAGAGGTCCAAGTCAAAGATGACACCCAAGTTTTGGACCTTGGTGATTGACAGGATAGTGGTGTTATACACGGTGATCAGGAAAGGAGATGGGGGAATCTATGAAGTGAAAGATCAAAAGTTCTGTTTTAGCCATGGTGAGCTCGAGCTGATGGCTAGACATTCATGAGGACTTGTGAGAAAGACAGGCTGAAATTCTAGTTTTGACAGAAAGAGACAAGTCTGGAATATAGAGGTAGTTCAACTAACTTACTGTACTAGTAATCCCATTGGAATCATTGGGACCATTCATGCAGTGAGGTGCTATTCAGCATGAATAATAAGGGTTAGGGGTGCTGGAATAATTTATGTAGTGTTGGTGCTGAGAGCCACTGAACCAAATTGTAAACCCTGTATATGATGAAAACCACTTCAAGCCAGAGTGTGCAACATCACCCCTAGTTCCAGCACCTATGATAAGGGTACCTGAATCTGGCCCCATCTCTTCTGAAGTAGTACTGTGTATTATACTGATGCAGTTCATGACACTATATTTTAACTATATAAGGCTGTAAAAGGCTGTAAGTTTTCCTATGGCATTCATTTAAGTTTTGCAATGAGACATTTTTGCCCTCAGAGTGAAATAAAATTGTTGATGCAAATACAATAACCGAAAAATCTGAACAGCCTGTTGAGATGTTAGTAGAATTTAGGTGCACCTGATAGAATGAGAAACTTGCTTCATGGTACTTAGACAGGATGCAGGTGCATCGTGCATTTGATTTACATTTTCTGTTAAAGCATTCTTATATACTGTAGCTCAGTCACTGTGTCTAATCAGAAGGTTTAATGGTCTTAAACAGCTCACTAAGGGCCTAGTTCAATTTAAAAATGTCCTACAGAAATCCCTCTTTCATTGTTTTCCCAGACTTACACAGACTTCTGCAGAGAAGCTGTAAATTTTTTTATTAAATTAGACCCTAGGATTCCTGTCATTCCAAGTCACTTTCTCATTTTCCTTTCAACAATTTCTTTAACAGTCTTAGTACATAATATACTTTTCCAGCTAGCATTTACAAAAATGGGCTTTTGCTTCTCCATTAGTTTGAAAACCTCTGGAATACAGTGCCTGTTGATGCCAATGGAAAACTGAAGTACTGTGATTTTTTGAAGAAGTTCAACTCCGAAGTAGTGACAATGCCATCAGATACTCCAGCCACAAACAACGTTACATCTTCCTCCAAGCCCGCTACTTCTGCTGAGCCTGGGTCACGGTTACCTTCTCAAGCTTCACGTCCCAAGACAGCATATTCTCCATTAGGTCAAGTAAAAGTAAGTGTTTGATCACTTAAGGACTTTACTAGGTTTTCACGTTTATTAAGTTTATTAATATGAAAATATTCCCATTGACTTCACTGGGCATCAGATCAGATCCAAATGTCTGTTAATAAGAAGCTTTGGCACTTAGCAGAGAATTTGGGATGATAAAAAAATGGACTTGATCCACAGTAGGTATAAACTGTGTAGCTCAATTGAATCCAATGGCGTTATGCTGTTTATACCTGCTGAGGATCTTGGCCATTGCCTACTAACTCACGGATGAGTCATATTGTAAATAAATACCTGTTATTTAACATAGGACAGTCACATTTGTGGGAACAAAGTAAACAGGCCCAGCCACGAAAGCTCAACTGCTGAAAAAGCAACATAAAAAATGTAAGATTTTTACCTGTAGGTCACTAGCCCAAGCTAGTATTGACCAAAAGTTATTAACCTCTGATAGCTGTTAGGCAGTGTGACGGGGCGGACTGGCCCCGCACTGGGACTGA
This sequence comes from Chelonoidis abingdonii, assembly GCF_003597395.2. NCBI lineage: Eukaryota > Metazoa > Chordata > Testudines > Testudinidae > Chelonoidis > Chelonoidis abingdonii. The sequence continues at coordinate 131,133,142 of NC_133769.1, read as the reverse complement.
GAGAGTTAACCCTTCCCTGCTGGCAGAGGAAGCCATGCCCCTGAGGCTCTGCTGGGCATGCTCAAACCAGGAGTCAAGCATAAAAGCCTGCAGAACCGCTCAGTCAGGGCTGGCGGCTAGGAAAGGAGGATGCCCAGCAGAAGCTCCAGCCCAGGAGCAGTTTTAGCCCTTCCAGGAGGGAGCTGAGGAGCCAGGAAGCAGGCCCAGAGACTGGCAGCTGTGGGAACCCCAGGGAGCATCGGGTGCTGAGGAACCTGGAGACCCTGATGCCACAAGGACTGCTACGTTTGGAGGACTGGTAGGAAGTTACCCAGGGAAGAGAAGGGAGTGGTATCTTCACCACTCTGAGGGCAGCGTGTTGTGGTAGGATTCCTCGCTGACTCGTGGTGGATCACGGCATCACTGACAGAGTCCTGGGGCTTTTGGGGGACAACATAGTTCACTGACTCCTCTCTCTCACTCCATAGGAGGTAGATGAACTCAGGCCACTGGGCCATGCTATCCCCTGAGGGGAGAAGAATTTAGAGAGACTCTGGCCATTAGACCACGCTACCTTAGGAACACACTATAGAGACTCCGGCCACTAGGCCGCGCTATCCAGCCAGGCAAAAAGAGTATAGAGAGACTCTGTCCATTGAGCCCTGCTGCTTTAGGAGCGCACTATACAGCCCTGACTTCCGGGGAAGTAGTAAGACCGACAGACACAGGGAGACGGAGTTAACCTCACCCCCTGCCACCCTTGAATCAAAGGGGTTGACGAGGTACAAAACCCACCACAGACAGTCTCTAGGACATGTATTGGTGGTCTGAGTCCAGTTTTTGGTGAATGTTTACCTGGGTCACAAAATCTACCATCACAATTGGCAGCCTTCTCTTCAGACTCAGCACAGAGGCCAAAGACTGAATGGACAGAGGGACTAACCTGGCCCCATCTCCCATTTTGGTTAGAAGCACCTTGACAGGGCAATGTAGGGAAGTTTTTCCACTACAGCTTTCCAGGATTGCAGTCTCCTGGAGTATCTCTCTGGCATCTCTCCCAAGCACTAACATTCATAGAAGATTATGAAAATCTTAAAAGGAGAAAGAATGAAAGAGTTAGCCAATATTCCTCCTGACAATTTGAATCTTTTGGCTGTATATTCTTCTAGTCAGCAGCTTATAAATTCTTCAGTGCTTGGAAAAAATGATTCATATTACTGCTGATTATACTTAGATGTTTAGCTGTTGAAGAAGCAGTAGCCAACTGAATAGATTTAAAGATGCAACAAACTTTCCACAGTTGGTAAGTCTAAAAGCATTGGCCTGTTGTGAACTTGATTATTGATCTATAAGTCCCTTACATTGGAGAGGCCTGACAGTTGGTCACATGCTTCATTTTTGACTAAGGGATTGATCCAGTTCTCACTGAAGTCAACAGAACTTTCCTCATTAACTTCAGTGGGAGTTGGATCTGGACCCAGAAAGATCATAGAAAAGGTGCACAGGCCCCTCAAAATGCACATCTCTTGAACAGCCCCAGCTCACCCTCATCACCATGCATCTCCCTAGAAGTGCCCTTGTGGCTGTGCATAATAGGGGTGTGGGGATCATGGCCAAGATTTATGATGCGAGCCTGAGATCTGCAAGAATACACAGCAAACCCAGTGAATATTACAGTATACTCTGGCTCCCTTCACAAATGTCAGTGCAGTTCACACCATACTGCTAAAGGATGAGGGCTCACCAGCCCATGCTTAATCCTCCTTATTCTCAGAATGAATCGTAAATTCTACTGAGTAAGGAACCTACTACAAAGAATAATTGTTCCCCTTCTCCTGGTCACACCCTCTTCTGCTGCTGAGGAGAGCTCCCCTGTGGTGATCTCTGAAAGGAAAGAGGTGGTTGGAGAATATACAGGGAACATATTCTGCACCTTTCCAATTCTTTTCTGTTCGAATGGGGCTTTACTGTTCCTCTCCATGCTGCCTAAAGGAAGGGGGATATATGACCATATTATAGGTAGGCTTGGCAGAATTTTTTTTTTAAATAATTTGACAGATAATATTGATGTTTATTTTTAAGCATTTTTGACATCGGTTGATTTAGATTTTCACAGTTGTGGGAAATTATAGACAGAACATACAAAGTGAGGGGTCAGACACCAGTTATTTAATGACAGTAGATATTAAGATTTTAAAAGTTAGTTTTATAACCATTAAAACACAAATTGTCAACACTGCATGTTGAAATCTACAAAATAGAAATATTCCTATATCAAACTCTATTAAATTCTCAAGCAGCATTTTTCTTACTTTGCCTATCTGCAAATTTCAGTTATAATCTATGAAAATATTTTTGTTGGGTTATTTGTATATGGTGAAATTGTTGTTTACTGACATTTACTGATAAAAATCGAATACTTTCAAACCTAATTATAAGGTTCTTGCTCTTACTGTTAAAATTAATAGTAAGCAAATTAGTATACTTGCTTTAAATTGTCACTATCCAAGAACTTGTGCATCGATCTATTTATTGTGAGATTGACATCAAATTACACCTATTTTAAAAACAAGTATATCTGCCACTTAAGGAACAATAGGTTCAAGGGGGAATATATACAACTGAGCTATGAGTTGAGCAGACTCAAGAAATTACAGACGGAAAAACACTCGGTAGATTCAAGGTAGATCAATTTCCAGCTTACTAGTATATTCATCCAAGTAGAAGCATTTTTACTTTAATGCTGACCACAAATCAGATTATAAATAAGGATGCTTCAAACAGTGCAGTATGCTAAAGTTATGAAGCACTAGAACTGGGAATTTTTTTAGCGTTTTTTCTACATAAATGTTCAAATTTGCCTGTTACTTTAGACTACAGTGTCCAGCCGGCCTCGTACTGCAGTGGCATGGTCCCCACCTTTACTGAACTGCGAACCAATAGAAAATAAAATAAGAAAGATCATTCAACATTCCTGGAGAGAAATACTGAAAGACTGTAGAGAGAAGGATGTTGACCGACTAGGAGAAATCTCAACATCCGATTTCTTAGGTTTGTTGCCATCTGAAAATTGTGTTACCTCATGTTAAAATGTGCTCCAGTTTCTTTCTAGGTGCCAGTCTATGGGAAAACACTGCCCTCAACAAGTGGTATCAGCTGCATGAGCGATCCAGTTCTTCTTCGAGTGATTGCTCATATCCATTCCAGTAGGTGTACGTCCCGCGTGTGCATGTTCGTCGGAAGACTTTTACCCTAGCAACTCCAGCGGGCCGGCAGGTCGCCCCCTAGAGTGCGCGCCATCGGTTACTTTACCCTGCCGCCCGCCTCTCAGTTCTTCTTACGCGTGTCGTCGTTGAACTGTGGAGCGCGCATAGCTTCTCCAGTCTAGTGCTTTTCGTTCATTGTTTCTAGTTTATTTTAATTATATCCACTTAGTTAGTATCAGTGAGTTTTATATTCTAGTTGTATATAGTTAGGGGTTGGGCGCATAGCCCTCTCCCGCGCCGGCGCTGGGTCCTGCTGTTTCGCCGGGGTTCAAACAGTGCTTGCCTGTAAAAAAAGCATGCCACCAGCGATCCCATGACGACTCTTGAGTGCCTGGGGAATCGCATATCTCCGAAGTGCCGCATTTCAGGCTTCAGACCGGGACCAAGAAGGGCGAGACCAGCACTCAAGACGCTCGATGGAAGCGGCACTTACCTGCGGCTCGGCACCGAGGCCGCTTCGGCTCACCGATCAATCCGGCACGCAAAAACTCCACGGCAGGACTTCTCCGGCACGGTTCAGGAGAGCTCTCTCGCTCTCTCGGTAAGCGCTCGAAAGGACACCGCGCGACTGGCCGTGTGGCGTGCAGGTATCGTCGCTCCAGGCCGGCAGGTTGTCGAGTCGATCCCCCAGCTCCCGCAAATCTGGTAGACTGATGTCCCGTCACCGCCGAGACATTTCTCCGGCCAGGCTCATCGCTTTAACTGAGCTTCTGCCCCAACCCCCGCAGTCGTGCGGTTCTGCAATCAAAGGCAAGCTACGCCGGCGAGCACGTCCCTGGAATCTCAGCTCGCTCTGGTCAAGATCTGCGACCGTCGATCCAAGAGGATCTCGTGCGCGCGCTGCAGTCCGCACCGCTCTTCCGATGTACGTCTACTCATGGCAGGTATCTGCGCACAGTCTCGATTTTCTGCCCGTCTGCTCAGCACGTTCCGGCACGGGACGTAGACATGTTCCCCATCGACGATCAGATCCCGCGCGACCTCCGGCACCAGCTGGTGGCAGGTCATTCTCGATCGCGGCACTGGTATGGCTCACCGCATGATCTCCCACGAGGATTTTCCTCTGCAGCACGGACCGTACACTCCGCTCGGCTCCCCCTTGGCTCGCAGGGGTCGTCTCTCGCGGCGACAGTGTACTAGAACTGAAGACCGCGCCCTCTTTTCGAGGTCAGCAAAGCATGGCTCGACGTGGCTGGACCCTGGCTATTCACAAGCCAGGCCCCCAGAATTCCCCCATCTGTCTCAGAGCAGTGCTCCGAGGCTAGCTTCTTCACGACTCTCCCATCTACGACGAGACGGTCGACTTCTCCGCAGATCTGCTCCGCAGAGTCAGAAGTGCTCATCAGAGCCGCCAACCCGATTTGCAGTTCTCCTCGTCGTCCTCACAGATGAGCGTCGGCGACATACAGCAGTCCCCCCGCTGGACCTCGGCACACCAGATCTCTCAGGCGCGTGGCGCAAAATATATGAAATCAGGCTGAGAAGTCTAGATCGAGACCCGGTTGTAGGCATACCTCCGGATGCCCATCATGTTCCTGCCTTCATAAGGACCATCGAAGCAATCACACATGGCATCACCGCTTCGTCCCGCTGCTCGGTGTTGGAGCGTAATACATGTCCCTTCGAAGGCTATGTCTTATATGCCCACACCCCGTGTCCCTCGTCGTCAATCTGTGAATGAACGCCCATGGACAACAAGTCGGCCCCCAAGTTAAGGAGGCAGGCGTATGGACCTGTTGGCGCAGTTCTATTTCGCAGGAGCCATGCAGCTGCGGTCTAAAGCAAGCCTGCTGTTGCTATCATAAACTGGCGGCGGCTGTAAGTTTAAGGTCCTCCTGCAGCGTCTCGAGTCGCCGCTCTCCTTGACGGGGAAAAGGTCGCGCACACTTACTACAGGTGCTTGGACGTGCAGACTGCCGCCAGAACTCTGGCTCCGGACCACTATCGCCGCACTCATGTTTCAGTCTCTGGCCTTCTCGTCCAATATCCCACCGGACTCTCCTTTGAGGCCAGGGCCTGTTTCAGACGATGACCCTCGGCTGCAAGCCTCAAGATAATGGTCTTATGTTTGCCTGGGGATGCATACGCCGAACCCAGCGTAGACCATTAGGCCTCAGCAGCAGAAGGCCTTACCCGAGCCCAGGCAAAGGCAGGATTTGCAGGCGCGAATAGGGTGGGACGCAGACAATCGGGTAACAGGGGCAAAGCAAGTCCTCAAGCCTTCCCGGCGAAGCCCATTCTTAAGTGCGACCGAGGCTTACATCTTCCACGATCATCTCCCCTTTCTCAATGTCTTCGTTTCTCCGTCGTGTGCAGCTTACTTCAGACGCTGTCCTCCCATGTGTTGCTTGGATACCACCTACATTGTTTCGTACCGCTGCCCTCCTGTCCCTCTTCAGGACCCTCTCACGAGCATCATCCTCCAGGTACGAACGTCCCGACAAAGGGTCATAGAGGAGGTTCCAGAATGATCGGGTTATCCATTATTTCTGTCCCTAAGGCAAGGAGTCTCGACCCATTCCGTACCTATCAGAGCTCAACAATACTGGCAAGTTGAAGTTCCGCATGGTGCCTTGGGACCATTATTCCATCCTGGATCCGAGAGATGTACGCCCTCGACATGCAGGAAGCTATTAATTAGCTTCCCCCATCGGAGGGGTAGTTCCTTCGCTCTTGTCGGCGGCCGGATTTATCATAGTCCCACCCGTTCGCTCATCGACCCGGAGTGTTTACAAGCATGGCATCGTCGCCTTTCTTCGTCGCAGTGTGTGATGTTCCTACCTCGACGACTGCTATTCCGGGCCCTCAGGAGCGAGTCCTCACGATATCCGCATGTCACCGTTTCACGGCCTAGGCTGCTCAACGCCGAGAATCACTCTGTACCCTACTGAGGATAGAGTTTATCGAGCCTTCTAGTCCCTCCAGGCCGTTCTTTCCTTTTCACCGGTTCAGCTTTGACAGCCATCATCACAGGCTACAGGCAGCACTCTAACCTCATACTTGTGGAATTGGGCCTGGCGCCTGCAATTCGTTACGCACACGCTGATCCGCTCCGGCTCAGTCTGAGTCCCTCGTCGTCCAGGTCCGTTGATACAGTAATCTCATCCTCAGGCACATCCTCACTCCTCCATGGTGGCTGGATCAGTCCGTCGTGTGTGCAGGGCTTATCGCCTCCGCCACCTGTTTCCCTAGACGCCACGCATCGACTATGGGGAGTTCACCGGTATTCCTACGCCCACGGGCGTGGTCTCCTCCCGAACTGCCCTATGTCCATACACAGAATGAGGCGTCCACTTGCTTGTCAAGCGTTCCATCAGCAGTCGGTCGCTTGTTTCGGTTTTTTACCGACAACACATGACAGCTACTATGTAAACAAGCAGGCGGACGAGTTCCTTTTATCGGAGCATACATTGTGGACTTGCATGCACTTGTACTATTTCTTTTCCCGGGGCTCGGAACGTGGCGATCTCTCAGCCGTCTTTGCTCCACATGGTCCCTTCACCCGGACACGCCTGCGCTCTTCGAAGTGGGCATCCATATGGACTTTGCATCCACAGGAACGAAAGTGCCCGATTTTGCTCTTTCCAGTCCGAACCTTTGCTCGTTGCAGACGCCTTTGTTCTGGTGACGCACCTCTTCTATGCGTCCTCCGTTCCGTGATCCACAAGGTCTGCTGAAGTGCGCAGGCAGGGCCTTTGATCTGATCAACCCGTGGCCCGCAGCTGGTTTCTCTGCTGCGGACCTGTGTAGTGACGTTCCCTGCCTCTTTATCTGATCTGATCACGCGACACGGCCTTTGTCACCCGACTTCAGTCGTGACCTCTCAGCGTGGCTCCTGCATGGCTGATAGGTCCGAGTTGTATTGCTCTTCGCGTGAGAACCGGTGTCTTGGGAGTAAACCGTCTACACAGGTCGACGTACTCACAAATGGAAATGCTTTACGTGCTGGTGCGCGGAGAGGCCTTCACCCACCGATGTTTCATCCCCATCGTCTTCACAACTAATGGGGTAATCCTTAAAGGTGAGGTCTTTACCCCAGTCCGCCGCCCTCTTGGATCTGAACTGTGTTCCGTCTATGTCCCCCCGTTGAGCACTGCTACGTGTTCCTCTCTATTTCTGGAAACGGCATTCCTGGTGCATCACTTCGCTAGCGTGTGTAGAGTGCGCACCCTCGTGGTAGAGCCCGTTACGGTGTTCCATCGGACAAAGTACAACTGAGGCTACCCGCCTTTCCCAAAGTTTCTTGGCCTTTCATGTCAACCGACTAGTCCTACCATATTTTCCGAAACCTCATTCGTCTCGCAGGACCAAGCTGCACTCCTTAGACGTGTGTGGGTGTCGCTTTATATAAATGGACCACCATTCGCAAATCCCCAGCTTTTCGCCATAGCTGAGCGGGGTTAAGGGGTCCTGCTCTCGCAGAGTTCCTCGGTATGTCCTGTATATGGGCCTGTTAAGACCTGGCCATCTCTTCGGGCCCTGTAAGCGGCACTCTACTAGAGCAAGCGTCATCACGGCGTTCTTGCGCGAGTACCGTCCAGGAAATTGCGAGCAGCGACTTCTCCGTGCAACTTTGCTTCCCATTACGCCTGGTCCAGCCAGGGATGACGCAGCTTCGCTTTGCCATGTTAGGCGCTGTGACTCTCACTCTGACCGACCGCTAGTAATGCTTGGAATCACTACTGATGAATGGATCATCGAAAAGAAAACACAGTTACTCACTTTGTAACTGTTTTCTTCGAGATGTGTGCTCATATCCATTCCAACCCTCCTTCCCCCTGTGGAGTAGACGGCAAAAGAATGAGGACGGGCAGCGCAGGGTTATATTACTTGCCCTGCCCCGGCCCCTTAGGGGCACTGCCAGTTGCTGGTTGCTAGGGTAAAAGTCTTCCGATGAACGTGCACGCGCGGCACGTACACCTACTGGAATGGATATGAGCAACACATCTCGAAGAACAACAGTTACAAAGGTGAGTAACCGTGTTTTCTGTAATGCAGATTGCTCAAGTGAGGTTTGAGGAAATGCATTACTAGGCAGATTTCGCTGCTCATTTGAAAAGGAGAGCATGGTTTTAGCTGATGTTTGCTACACAGTATAGCATATGTACTGGAAGACTGGCCACACTCCCCAGCAGAATACTCCCTTGTGGAGCTGGGTAGTGATAATAAGTACAGGCCCCAGACCTTTTCCCTAGCTCTCCCTCAAGTGGTCCTGTTGAAGTGAATGACAAGACTTTTATATATTTCAATGGGAGCAGAATTTCATTCTTAGATAGGTATGCTGCTCTTCTGCTGTGGAGTCATGGGGGTACAATTCTCTGTGCCCTCTTTCCCCAATCAGGGTATCTGCATGGACAGGACAGACTTTTTGCCTAAATAATAACGTATAGATTTGTAAACCATTCGTATTGGAACAGTTACAGCTCAACTAATATTGTATTTATTTCTTGCGCTGTCTTTAAAGCTCACTGAAGTTTTATTACTTACCTGTTATCTTGCTAAATGGGAATTGTTTCCTCCATCCCTATGTATAGCAGGATCCAGATAATCCATTTATGTGACAGTCATTGGAACTGATGGCCTGTCAACATATCCCTAATAACTAGTCAATCCGAATTTTGTTTTAATACAAAAGTCACCTATTTGCAAGGATAGCAAATTGACTATCATTTGTTATTTCGATGTTTCTTTCAGCCATAGCAGAGAAGTTCAGTTTGGATTTAAGTAAAGAAGAGGTTAGCCAAATAGCAACAAAATACGACATTAAGAACAATGACAAATTTGCGTACTGCGACTTTCTCCAAAGCTGTGTCCTATTAATGAAACCACAGGAAAGTTCATTGCTACAAAGAATGATCATTCAGAAGCCACGAATATCGGTACATTCAGGGGTTTGTCTAACTGTTTGTAGTGTATTTTAGGGCCTGGGCCTGTAGTCATTGTATGCATAGAATCCCAGTGACATTTCAAGGAGTCCAGTTACTTCAGCTGACTTATTTTATTCATGTGGTATTTACTTTAGTCAGAGCCCTGCATGTCCAGAATCAGGCCCTGCATGTCCAGTTCATAGTATGGTCTAAATACAGTTTGATTAATTATCAGCAATTGACCATATCTGTAAACTTTAAAAAATGTGGTGAGGGGTATAAGAAAGGCCTAGAGGAAGACAGTTTGGGCTGATGAGTTTCAGGGTTAGACTCTGTCTGAAGGCAACAGAAAGTGAGGGGGACTGTCAGGAAGCTGGTTACTCTCAGAGTCTCTGCTTCGGCGCCAGCCCAGCCCAGTCAGAGCAGATAGCAGCTCTAATCTGTGCCTCTTGTCAATGGTCTCAGTCTGCCAGCTGGGGATAGCCAATGTGCATTGCACTCTGTCTACTCTTCCTGACCTGCATCCCCGCCACCAGCACACATGCTTCCAGTGTGCCCCTGGTACCAGATACAGGGAAGAGAGATGCATAGAACCTAGCTGTTCCCAGCTGGGCTTTCCCAGCATAGATTTGAAACCGTGAAATTCTGTCTCAGAGCTTGGGATAGAGCCATAATTTGAGCCCTTGTCTAGTATAATTTTCTATTTGTTCAATTAAGTTTATAAAGTATAATGAAGTGCCCATCCCATGTTCTGGGCACCTTTACATAAAGTAATTTTCACAATAAATTTTTTTAAAAGAGGTTGCTCTACCCACTCCACTGTATACAAATTCACACCAATAGGCATAATAAAAATAAAATAAAACCTTTTTCATGACAGGAACAATAATAAAAATATCCTGTGGGCTCTGAACCCCCTCCTTTGGTCAAAAGTCAAATAAAGTTTGCAGGCAACACAGAGACTCGGGGATTGTAAATAAGAGGACAGGTCACTGATACAGAGTGATCTGAATTGGTTAGTAAACTGATCTTAAGCAAACAATCTGAATTTTTTAATATGGCTAAATGTAAAAGTATACATTGAGCAACAATTTAAAAATGTAGGCCATATTTTCAGGATAGGGGGACACTGTCCTCAGAAGCAGTTTCTGAAAAAGATTTGGGGGGGGTGGAGAATCAGCTGAAAATGAGCTCTCAGTGCAATGCTGTAGCCGAAAGGACTAATGTAGTCCTTGGATGCATAAACTGGGAATATCAAGTCGGAGTAAAAGAGATAAAATAACCTTGCATTTGGCACTGGTGTGACCGCTGCTAGAATACCGTGTCCAGGTGTGCTGTCCACAATTCAAGAAGCATATTGCTAAACTGGAGAGATTCAGAGAAAGCCATGAGAATGATTAAAGGACTAGGAAACATGCTTTATAATAAGTTAAATAGAGTGAAACTCCTTGAATCTAACAGAGAAGAACCTACATAAGGAATAAATATTTGATAATAGGCTCTTCAGTCTAGCAGTGAATGGCTACAAGTTGAAGCTAAACACTTCAGACTGGAAAGAAGGTGTAAATTTTTAAGTGAGGATAATTAGGCAATGGCACAATTTACCAACAATTGTGGTGGATACTGCATCACTGTCCATTTTAAAATCACTAGTGGATTTTTAAAAAAATCAGATATGGTCTAGTTCAAAAGGAATTATTTTGGGGATGTTCTACTGCCTGTGTTATCCTGGAGATCAAACAGATGATCACCATGGTTTCTTCTGGCTTTAGAATCTATGAGAAGCTGAGTCTTTAGCTCCTGTGGAGACATGCAGACTCTGAGCTACAGAGAACAGTCTGGGTCCCTACAGCCATGGTGAAGGGCTCTCTTTATACTGTAAAAGAGGGTCCACAGGGACCCTCACACTAGTTGACAGAAGTTTACATTAGGCAGCTGAGTTAGTCATGATTGGACAGCAAATCCTTCTTTAGCTCTAGACTTCCTGAGATTAAGGTGAACTTCACCCTCAGTGCTCAAGGCATTGCTCCAGCAGCCTGCACACCACTTCAGCCCCACATAGCAGCTGTACAGTGTTGTCTGTGCATTCCCTGCATGCTGTGATAGAACTGGACTTTCCAGTATCCTCTGCAGCATACATGAAGCAACTGTGGTCTCCAACCCTGCCCGCTGGCTGGAAGAACAGCTGGGTGTGGGGCAAACAGCAGCCCTTACCAAAGGTCAAAAACAACAAGAGGCAATAAATACTCCCCCAGTTATTCCCATACTAGATTTCAACTGTCATGCCCCAGCTATTTCCACTATAGAACTGTTCAGAACCTGGGTACAAGAAATATTATATAAGTATTCTTTTTTACCCTCCTACTGTACTCCGCTAATTCATTGGCTGATGAATTCAGCCACCTTCAGGCAAAATTTGAATATAAAAACTTGCAACCTGAACAGTGAATTTTCCAAAGAGTTATAAGTAACTGAAAACAGAGGCTTGGAAGGGGAGCAGCTGTGTGACTTTAATTGCTTCTTCTCTGTAACATGTATAAAAGCATTGAGGCCTTTGTTTAAAAAAAAATCTGATAAAGAATTACATTAATTTTACAAACAGATTTTGGGCTTTGATAGTGCTTAAGTGTTTCAACTTCACTTGCTGAAGAATAATAAAAGGTGAAGAGAATCTAATAGCATTTATTCTGCACCAGAATTTCACTGTAACACCTCAACATTTCAGCATGTGACTGCACTCATCTACCATGTTCTTTATATTAACAAATGCCCATCTTTCTCCCTCACCTGCTCCACTTTGCTAGAGGAGTCCTGGACCGCAGAGTCTGATGTTTTTCAATGCAATGCTAAGAATTCAACCCCAGATCTTGCACTGCTGGAGACCGATGAGACGAACGTTTAAATCCTTTGATGAAAGTGGGAGCGGGCTGTTAAGTGTTCAGGATTTCAGGCAGGTAAATTGCATTTACTAATCTAAAACTAACAAACTGAAAACCAAAGTCTCTAAATAACCTTACTGAAGCAGTTTCTAAAATCATGGCAATGATACATTTGCAGACTTATTTGCTGTGACATTAATACTGAGTGCTAATAATGATAATCACCCTCTTTCCAATGCATATGCAAGCACACAACTCCTTTCACACCAGAACTGAGAAAAGTGGGCTTCACAAGCCCGAGAGGGAGAGAGGGAAGCAGGTTGATGAGGAGAAATCCTTTATACCACGCCTCTCTGCGGTCAAACTACAGCCTCAGGATTCCAGTGACCCACCAGCTGGTATGTTCGCTTATGAAGGGGGAACTAGCCTTGCATACTGCTCCTTATCATAAGGCAGCCTAGCTGGAGTGCCATCCTGTTGCAGGCCACAGTTTGACAGGTACACCTGTCTCAGTGTTCCCTTCAAGTCTCCCCCAAACAGCCCAGAGAGTCTTTTTTTAGTGCAAATGGCCCTTGTGGGTTAGTGTGTTACAGAAAAAAACTCCATATCCATAATCCCAACACTGTAATCCAGGCTATCCATTAAATACAGCACCAGGATTCCTCACCACCCCGCAGCTCTCCAGAACAGCCCTCTCTGGTCCAGTGACTTCAGTTCTCTGATACCAAGAGCCTGTAGGTATCATCCTCTACTGCTCTTAGCCTTCATCCCTCTCCAGCCTTTCCTGGCTTAGGATAGACAGTCCCTCCACTGGCTCTGCCCTGGTCAAGTAGCCCCTCCTAGCCCTCAGCCCTAGTCATGTCTCCTAGCACTGGCTCTGCCTGTCTGGAAAGTCAGCAGGTTAGCCTGTCCAGTAGCTTCATAATAATTCCTCCCTCCTTCCCAAGAGGGCCTACTGAGAGTCTTCTACTCACTATAGCTTTTCCTAGAAACCACCTCTACCAGTCTCCTGGCTTCTCCTATTTATCTCTGACTCACTAGGTTTCTCGCTGATCTTTTATTGCTCCCAGGTGCTGCCACACACCTTTAATTGACCAAACTGGGAGCACCTGTTCTGGCACAAGGCCCCTGGATCTGCTTCACTTACAGGGGCCAGATATCCTTGTACAGTTGGAATGACTCTGTCCCCTCTTTCTGCCCTGTCCCCATTGCCAGTAGAACACAGATCGGTGGTACATAGGGATACGTATCCTCTGCATGGACTTCTTAGATCCAGCACCTCACCAAACAGCGGAGTGTCTGCAAGGCTGCTCCCCACCTGCAATGCCTTATAGCACTTTAAGGCCAGGAATTAGTGCTGTACTCCTGGATTCACACCTCTGGGGAGTTTGATTTCTGCTTAGCATACATTTTATTTCTTGTTTCAAGATCCTTGACATTTCTGTAAATCGAAATCAAACTCATAATATGAACTACAGTAACTACCTACATTTACCAGTCACGTTGCAAGGATAAAAAAAAGATGCATGAAACTGTTAATTAACGTTGAGTCCAAATGAGATACCAGTGACCTTCTCCACCTGCTGTCTCTGCCATTTAAAACATCTGGTAAAATAATGAGCCAGTCCTCAACTGCACCGAGTAGTTAGCTCCCCCCTTCCTGAGGCTGCCAGGAGCCAAAACGTCCCCAGGTGGAACTTAAAGCAAACTGAAGACCTAAGGGCAGAGATCCCATAGAAATTGCTCTAATTGTCTGGGATCAGTTATAGCAAGGTGTGGTCCAGCCTCACCACATACACGTTCTTCAGACATGCCCCTACGGGAAGGTTGGGGAGCAAGATACATAGAGCTCTATCAGCTTTAGGGTTATGGTTTCCCCTATATGCGAGTAGCTTTCTGGCTGCTTTGTACTATCTCAGGAGTGTAGAGTCACTGGAATAGGGGTGAGGATCTGGCCCACTGTATTTTTAAATTTTTTTGTGTAATGTCAAGTTTATTTGTCATGCATTTGGTAATAACTTTTTAACTCAAACCGCTCTATCTCAAGCAATTTATTCACATTAAGAGAAAAATGAAACCAGTCCATTTCTGTGATAGGATCTATTAGGTAAGTTGGTTTTTTTCCCTTGCAATACTCAGGTGCTACTCTAAAAAGTTTTCCTTAAGCAATTACGGACAAAAAATAAATGTGTTGCATAAAAGATGATGTGCTTTGCAAGTACTTGGCTTGAGCAGCTCCTTAGATTTCAGTTGATTTCATGAGGTCAGGAATTAACTGCAGCATAAGCAATCGAAGTGCATTTATATGTATTAATTGATACGCATTGAGCATTTGTGTACCAGGTAATGTTTTGTTAAGACAGTCAAATAAACTCCAAAAGAAGGGAGAAATCAGAAATGGGGTTGCAGTGAGGTGTGATTGAAGTGAGATGTTGTAAGATAGAAGAAGTGAGCAGAGAGATATTTGGATAACATAGTAGGGAAAAGCTCTCTGCTGTCAGCACTCTCGCAGTTATCAAGGCTGGGAGATATATAAAAAGGAGGAGTGAACAGACCGATCACTTTTGATACCAGTGCTTTGCATAAGCACTAATGTAGACACACATGTGTATATGGGGTTATTGTAACACCAGCACTATAGTGATTTCAGATACTGGCTTGGCTCAGACTTATCTGAGTTTCACATAAAATCAGTGGCAACCAGTAAAAGTATAAAAGGAGTTACTCAGATCAGAAGATGTCAGGTGCTGATGGAGATCCTGCTGGACAACAAACTATTGCAGAACCAGTGGACAGCACCTACAGGTACCCTGCAAGGATGTATGCTTTAGAAGCACTTTAAACTAAAAGTAATACTCAGAAATGAACATCTCATTTGCCTTAGTGTCAAAGGCATTAAGGGCCAGATTTTTAAAGGTATTTAGGTATCTAAAGATGCAGATAGACGCCTAGTTGGATTTTCAAATCACCTAGGCACCTAACAATCACTGAACTCAATGGGAATTAGGCACCTAATTCTGAAAAACCCACTGTGCACCTATCTGTGCTTTAGACACCGCTATACCTTTAAAAATCTGATCTTTAATGTCTGTAGCATCAGGTACCACCTGGTCAGTAGTGCTCTCATTAAAGTTTAAGGAAAGAACTCTTAATGTTGCTCTTAAGAGTATTAAGGTACTGAGTGCCCCTTCAGAAATGCATATCATCGCATACATAAGGGTTCTCACGGGTGGAGTGAGTAGATATATTGAACTGGCTTGTTCCTTCCACTTCTTCGGATGGAGGGGACCCAGATCTCCCAAGCAGGGTGCAAAGGGAAAAGCCACAGCTAGTTAGCATCATCTCCTGCTCGCGTGGAAGCCCTGTCATGGGTGTATTATGTGAGTCAACCTCCACCTGTGGTGAAAAAGTGGACAGGCTGCTAGCTATTCTCATTGGCACTATCACGTGGATCCCTGCAGGGCATCCGAGAGCAATTGCTGCTTTGGCCAACATACAATAAATCACTTCCCGAGGGAGGATTCAGGAGCAGCTGTCAGGGGAGCTATGCTGGTATAGGAAAGCTGGGAGGCAATAGGAAGATTCTGGTCTTCACAGATGTTTATGAAATTCAAGACCGTGGGGCTGAACCCTCAGGCAGTTTTGCAAAGGGTTTAAGTGAGACTTATGTGATGCATTGGCTTTGTGCAAGCCCTGTGCCCAGCATTGAATTTCACCCTTGGCTTCTAACTTCACGTGAGCAACGTGGGTGTTGGGAGGTTGTAGAATCCCCACTGCTGAAGGTTTTTAAGTTCAGAGAAACACCTGTCAGGGATGGTCTAGGCCTGAGCCCAGGGGGATGGAGCAGATGACTTCTTGAGGTTCTTTCCAGCCAGGGCCAGCTCCAGGCACCAGCGCAGCAAGCAGGTGCTTGAGGCGGCCAACGGAAAGGGATGGCACATCCGGGTCTTCGGCAGCAATTCAGCGGTGGATCCCTCAGTCCCTCTCGGAGGGAAAGACCTGCTGCCAGATTGCTGCCAAATAATGAAGCGGTGGCGGTAGAGCTGCTGCTGAAGTGCCGCCAGTTGTGGCGCTTTTTTTTTGCTTGGGGTAGCAAAAACGCTGGAGCCGGCCCTGCTTCCAGCCCTACCTCTCTATGATTTTATAACGTTCTGTGTATTTTGCAGGTGCTGCGTCAGTATCACATCAATCTGACCGAGGAAGAGTTTTTTCACATTTTGGAATTTTATGATAAATCATTATCTTCAAAAATTTCCTATAATGATTTCCTCCGGGCATTCTTGCAATAGGAAATGGAAGGTGTCATCAAATGCAAGAAACTATAGATAAGAGCTAATGACTGATTTATAATTTCTGATTTCTCATTAATAAATTAACCAACTACAGCTTTTTTTGCATCAGCAATCTCAAAATACTTACAGTTCTGACAAATACAGTGGCCATAGGTTGTAGAGCAAATCTACATGACAGAACTATTAATATTCACATAATGCATTTATCTGAGAAAAATGATACCACTTAAAGTTGTTATAGTGATGATTCCAAAGACCTTACAGGCATCTGCAAAAGAAATACAATTAAGAAAATCATTTTTGTAATTAAAGTTTTATTAATTAAACCCCCTTTTTAATTTCAATAAAAACTTTGAAAGGCCTACTATTCACTTTTATAAGATATAATAGAAATAATACATTTGGAAAATTATATTATCCTTCCTTATTAGAAAATTGTCTGCTTTACAATCTGTCTTTCCTTCCACTTGATGTCATGCAGTGACATATTTAGATCTCCAGTAGCTTTATATGTTGACATGG
Organism: Chelonoidis abingdonii; assembly: GCF_003597395.2. NCBI lineage: Eukaryota > Metazoa > Chordata > Testudines > Testudinidae > Chelonoidis > Chelonoidis abingdonii. The sequence goes on along the minus strand of NC_133769.1, from coordinate 131,116,337 downwards.
AACAGCTATTATACTCTGAACAGACACACTAGCTGTGCCTTGACGTGTCATCTTTTTCCAATGAAACCTTTCCCCATAATTCTCCCATATTTTAACATAAAAATGGAAGTTAAAAATAAAATTAGAAAGAGCTAATTCACCATTCACTATTGTATGTGTCACTGCAAGTGTGGAAGTGTATACCTCTAACTTGCGTCTCCTCATGTTAACCCGAGGTTTATTTTTATGGATAAACTATTTTTCATAATGTATAGTGCACTAAAAGTAGAATATCCAGTTAGATTTATTGGTTTTGCAAAAGTGAATAGTTTGAGCATGTATTAGAAAATTATGGGGAAAGGTTTAAATGGAAAAAGATAACATGTCAAGACACAGCTAGTGTGTCTGTGGTATATGTAGATTTTAAAAGAGAAAAGATAATTATTTTGACTGCCAATCTCTTTGGTAAGCAATGAACTTATGATCAGCAGGTTCTGTTTTCTGGGTTTATATCAAGATTTAAATGGGCACATCCAGTAACTATTAGGTCAGTATATCTCTTTGTGGCGTCTTGGATCTGTTCTCTGCCACCCGGTCATTTTCACTGATCTACTGAAGAGCTCTGTCATCACAATATGTGGTTGCTTTCCAGGTTTCTTTGCTTTCCTTCAAATCAAAAATAAAGTTATTTTTAAAAAAGGGAAAGAAACATCTCAGAGAACAAATTCTACAGTTATAAGTGAGTCTCTTCACAGTCATTGTCTAGAAAGTGATCTTTGGTAGGATGTTTGAATGAAGGCAGAAAAGGTGCAAACATGTTCTATACCTAACATTTTTAAAGCATTTACAGCAGCGTCTTAAAAAGAGTTAGTAAAGTAGCACCAAATATTTCAATACAAAGCAGAGTAACTGCTAACTGGGGATAATGCACATCCAAACAATTTCTCTTTCTTATTGCTGGTGAACTTGGCAGCCATTGCTATGGGTCTGATCTGAAGAGCGTTGAAGTCAGCTGAAAGATTCCCACGGACTTTAATGGGCTTTGAAACAGGCCTTATCTGAGGAAATAATCTCATCTGAAACTTCAGAAAAGATGTCTGGTGGATTTTAAATGAAAAGTGTTAATGAGACTTGAGGTTGTTTGGCTTTGGTGATTTTTGGTTCTTGATCTCTACTATCGATATGATCTGTATTTTGTTTATCATACACGTTGCAGGAATACTTGTTATATATTCAAGGAATTATACTTGAAAATTGATACACTTGAGATAGTAACACAAAGGATACTTTTTACATTTTCTTTGAAAAGTATTTGCCACATATTAATCCATTCATTAGAACTGCATTTAGTGCTTAGGTATATAACTAGAATGATGTAAGGGGTTCTCCTCTACCAACCCAAGGTGCAAAAGTTCCAAGTTCCATTTACAGGTAATTTATACAGATTCACATAAATAAGAGATTCTAAAATCCATTTAACCTTTTTATGTTTAATTTTATTCTGAAAACTGCTCTCAGGACATTCCTTTTTTACAAATATTTTCCACGCTTAATGTTTGTCAGTCAATGAAATTCAAATGCAATATACCTGTATTGAGTTCTGTTGTTTCTATGCTGTTTGCAGTTGTAAAAGAATTAATTTTCACCAAATTTACTATTTGGAGTATACCTAAACAAAGTATAATAAAAATCAAAATTTGGAGAAATTCTTTTGGAAGTAGGGATGTTTCTTTATTGATATATTACTAATAAGAAAAGAACAAAACTAAAAGTTCAGTAAATTTTCTTTCATGTTCCTAGGATGGGAGTGTGATAATTTGGTCCGATTTTAGATCAAAAGCAATACGGACACCTCCATCTCTGTGCTGCATTATGGCATATAGCACAGCTACTGTGATTCATGTCGGATTCAGGAGTCATCTCCTTGCTTCCAGTCATCTCAGGATCTCTGTTGTCTTCAGGAGAAATGGCTCCGGGAGGGGGCGTCTCAGGATTTCTTGACACTTTATGCCAGTGTATTTTTCATTAGTGCTACTGGCAGGAAAATCAGACTCAACAACTCCAAAGGGATTAAAGAACAATCTTTTTGCTGTAAAAACAAATCAAATCATGCTGGTTTTTTTAGTGAGTTCTTAAAGGCATGGATGGCATTTGCCAACTGTTTATCTAACCTCAAAAACAAACTGAATTTCCACTGCCAGCATTTTGAAATAATCTGAGTAAACTGCTACATACATAAACTTTGCAATAGAAGAGGGTTTGCTGCTTTTGGTGTTTTTTGGTAACTATTATCAGTAAACAATGGTCAGCCATTCAGCAATGATTGGCGGCACTGATTCCATTTTTTTCACTAAGAGATAGATAATGTCAATGGAATTGAACATTATCCCGTGATAATGGTCTACTGCTTCTACATGTAAATGCTGAGGCAAAGCCGAAGCAGTTATGAAAATAAATGTCAAGGCGAAGCTCCGAAATTTATTTTCAAAGCAGAAGACATTGATCCTGTGCCTGTTACAATAGCTTTACTTCTTTTATGCCATCAGCTGTCACTCTAACAGCACCAGTATCAGTCTGATAATTCTACACCAATTGCTCCCTGCACTATTATTGACCTGCTGTATTGACTTACTGAGGTTTTCAGCCAACCACAGTAGCTTGTCCATTGTAATGAGTTCTTTAAAGTATACCCCTCTATAAAATACAAACTAGTTTGTAGGCTGAAGTTTTAGGGCTTGTCTGGCTGTAACAGTGCCTCAGATGCTCTTCTAGGCCACAATTCCCTCTCTGTTTCTCCCTTCCTCCTCCGTGGATAGGAACTTGTGATATCGTACACCAATAGTAAACTACCACCTCCTTCCCTGCTCTCTGTGTTGCACCACTCACTCTCATCAGCGATTGGGAGATATGGAGCAAAGGCTCCACCCATTCCCTTCCCCTCTCAGTTTGCCTTCTCCAATGAGGGAATAAGCAGGTGAGTAGCTGCATTTACACCCACCCAGGTAATCCGCATAGGCGTGTTAGGGTTCTTACTCATACTTGCTTGGGCACATTGTCCAAGTCACAATCTAGCCCGTAACGTTTACCCTGCAATAGATGGTCATCCAGCATCTGATCGGATGAAGAAACCATGATTCGCTAGGTGCTCTGAACTGCTTAAGGTAAGTCAGCAATGCCCATTTCAGTTAGTGGGGCTGATATGCTCTTTGACTTGTGTACTTTTGTACTTGTGTACTGTAGGGTCTTTTTGGAAATCTCCCACCATTGCAGACCTGTGGCAGCAAATGTGGGAATGTCAGTGTAGCCCAAGCTCAGGCGGCTGCTGGTGTTTTCACCACCATGACATCTAGCCTTGCTCAGACAGGTCTAGCAGATATGGCTCCAGTACTAATACTCCACCACTGTTGGTCCCAGGGCAGAAGACTTTCAAAAAAGGAAAGGCTTGGACGGACAGAGCCTTTGAGGCTTGTCCAGGCAGAACATGAAGCTGCAAAGTCATTTACTGAATTTAGGTTTAAAGCAAAGAGAAGATTTTAAGACGTGTTTTTCTTTCGGAGGACATTTTCCAGGTCCCAAGCACAGTTTGACTCTTCCCCACGCAGTCCCTTCCTAGATCATCCAAGAAGACTTGCTGCAGTCTCTCTGTGTTGCTCTTGAACTGGACAGAGAAAGTCTGCTAGAAACTGATGGGAATTCCTTCCTTCAGCCAGCAGGTGAATGTGTCACCTCTGCAATATAGTTTTAATATCAATATGGCTTTTCATTTTTCCTCTTTCTTATCTCCTAAATTATCTGAAGAAGGCCGAGGTGACTGAAATTATAACCAGTGCAAAGGAGAGTAATCAGACCATTGTTAGACTGCTCATCCATCCACCTCCGCTTGTCCTACCGATATGTTCTCCAATCTGTTAAATACAGGCTGAGGCACTGAATCTGCACCAGGTTGCAGCCCCTATTCCAGCTCCTCCAGAACCTCCTGCTGAGGTTCTGGCTGCACTTCTCACACTTGTGTATATTTGCACACTGTATCCATGGCCCCACTAAGTTGAGAGACTGCCTCATCAACCTCCTCCTGGTCCTAGCCAAAGTAGCCATCTACACCACCAGGAGAAGGATGTTAGACGAGGGGGTGCTCTGTGACTGGGACCTATTTCCACTCCTCCCTGGTCTCACGTATCTAAGCAGAATTCCTCTGGGCAGCATCCGCTGGCTCCCTTGATGCCTTCGAGGAGCAGTGGGCGCTGTCTGGGGTTCTCTGCTCAGTGTCCCCATCAGGTTCCCCTCGTTTTGCCCTGTGACCTCACTCCTGTCCCTATTATATCTTTAGTTGTCTCCCATAATTAATTGAGATCCTGGACTGTGTGGATCCTCCCCTTAGGCTGAGGGAGGTCCTTTAGCGGTGGGTGGACTTCTGCCCACCCACTTCAAGGATCCCAACAGGCTGAGGCACTGAATCCACAGAAAAGACTCATGCACTGGAGAGTCTGAAGATGCTTGGTCTCTGCTTATTCAAGACTACTACATAGGAGGAAAAATTATTTAGATATACTTCAATAAACCAGACCCCAAATATAGACTGAAGGGCCGAGCATGCTCAGTAATCAACTGCTCTCACAAGGAAAAATTCACCCCTATGTTGGCAGACAGCACAAGGAGTCAGATTCTCAGCTAGTGTATATCACTGTTACTCTGTTGAAGCCAATGGAGTTACATACATTTACACAAACTGAGCATTTTTAAGGCCTATGCAGCTGTAAGTGGGAACATAGCCATCATCCTGCCCAGTGGTGAATTTCACACACAGTAAGAGTCCAGGAGAGCTGGGCTTTTATCACCCTCAGACAGGTTTCCTAGCTAGTCTGCCAGGCTGGGCTTTGCACTCCCCTGCCTTATGCTTTTCCTAACACAAGGGAGCCGTTAAATCAAGAATTTAACTGTAAACATCTGTTGCTCATTAGCACTTCCTCAAGTTCACCTGCACTGCTCTGCATCTTTATAAATCGTGACCTCAGGCCAGGCTGCTGCTATTATAAATAGGGGCCTGAGTAGTGAGGTGCAAGAGAATAGTTTCAATGGCTATTATTTTAAGCTGGATATGGGGCTTCTGAGTCCTTCCTTTAGAACAGTACCTTAGTGAAAGACAGGAAGGCTTCCTGTAGGAAAATACAAGCAAGCAGGGATGGTTTTCTGGGCTGATAGAAGGGAACTAGGAAATTGGGGATGAGGAAGAAGCAGGAGAAGGGAATTCACACAATCCATGCTGATCACCCATTTCTCTCTTACGTTACTAGCTTTTATTTAATTTTAATTCTAAAAGCTTAGCCTGAAGCCTACCTTCTAAGGACAGAGAAGGAAATGCAGCATGTTAAAATCTTGTACCTGGAACACAGCCATTTCAGTTCTGTTTGATTAAAATACTGAGGTAAGCTAATATATACACATTTACTGTTTTTAGCTGAGTGAGCTAGATTGGGTCACATGTTGTAAGGGAAGCTCCAGATGCTGCAGATAGAAAATCAAATCAAAAATTTTAAGAATCTCTTTGAGTTTCTAAATTTTTCTGTGCCAAAAGCTGTCATGCAATAGAAAAAGCATTATTATGCTGTGAAAAAGAGATATAAAAGGAATTTTGTATTGTATCAATACTTAAAATATGCAAATATGATGTCTTCACAACACCCCAAAAAATTTTGCTTGGCATGAATTCTTAGTAACAATACAAATATCATCATCTTCAAAAAAGCAGGTATAACATGCTGCCCAAGTATCTGTAAAAACAACCTTATCACAGTTTCAGAAACATCCATTTACTATTAGCACTGCTCTAACAAATTTCATCCTTTGATGCAGGTAGTTTTAAATAGGAATAGAAAGACAGGGAAAACAAAAATAAATCCTTTTTAATATCCACAAGTAGTGAGGTCAGCTTTTAGTGGAACTGCTGCATATTTAACCTGATCTAGGAAGCAAGCTGCTAACGTGTATATAGATGCAAAGAAGAGCTGAGTCTCTCATTGTCCAATAATGGATTATCATTAGTTCAGAACTTAAGTGGATGGCTCAGCTAGCTGGTGAAATCCTTTTGCAGTGTTATGGTTTCTTTGCAAGGTACTGGGCATGTTTTAAATACTACCTAGCAGGAGCAGAGTGGATACGAGATTGATTGGCTCTGAATTTGTCAATGAGCAATCCTGTTTGCAGCATCAGCCACTTACGGATCCAGCCCCTTAGCACTGATGCCCATTGGCTAACTGCAGTGTTGTTAAACCCAGAGATCAAAAATCAGAAGAGAAATCAAAATAAACACATGAGATTTATTATTTCCAACCTGAAATATACACACAACCTGCCTCCAGTGCACACCCGCTCCCGTCCCAGCAATGTTCATCATGAGGCCAATGGCAGCAGCCTTGGTTCCAGAAATAAACAAGAAACTTGCAGAAAGCATACCCTGGACAGAGAGTGCTGCACTCCATGATTTCCAGCCAACCAGCACTATGGAACTGCAGCCTTGGCTGGCCCATTGCAGAGTTCTCTGATTTTTAAAGCCAGGTTTGTGAGGGAGTGAACCAGACCACTTACTTTTACAATGTAAAAGGCAAATATGTTTGCCTTTTTTTAAAGCATTAATTTATGTTGCTGCTGGAAAGCTCCACTGAACTGAGTGTGCACACCTCCGTGTGTACAGAGGCTGACACCGTTGGCAATGCCATATGAAAATTATATTTCTAAATGGAAAACTATTTGCCTGTAAAGAGGGTATCTGGGTTTTACAGCCAGGATTAGTTAATCTGCCTCAGTTTAAGGGCGAGCAGGGGATTTTTGGCATCTTGCATCTCTTGCAACTGCCTTCCCAGTCACTTCTTCCCTTTTTTGTAGAGCAACAGAGGGCTAGCTTGTGTGTAGTGGTCACAGCACTGAGTAAAGGGTGACAGGGAACAGCCTCATGTGAGTATAGGTGGGGATTATGCCATTAGGGTGTTTCCTTTTAAGGAATGAGCTGCCATAAGGCTACTCAAAGAAATGCCTATTTTTCATTGCTGTTACTTGAGGAAGTGGCACCTCCTCTGATGACTGACAACACTGGCCATCTCACTTTGGTGTGAAAAATACATCCAGAGAGAGATTCACTGCTTACCTTCAGGCTGGCGAAATTCATCTCTGACATGACTCCTTGGAATTCAGTAGTGTTACACCAAAATTGAATTCAGTCATGTGTCAAGGACCTCTACTTTGTGATATTGACAGTGATATCAATAGTCTCTGGTTCCTGCTGGTTTTAAAGTCTTACACTCTGTCTTGAACTTTCAGTCTTGTGTCATTTCTGTATAGCTGTCAGTGGCCTCTTCCTTTCTTGTTTAGATGGAGCATTGTCAGTTCTGGAGGTTAAGGTCTGACAGGATTTCTATACCTTGCTCCTTCAGCTATAAGGATCATATATCCAATGGCTGCAGTCCAAGGTGTTTTGAGTTTTGCTTTAGCTAGTATCTGTCTTATTACCACACTTAGAGCTTGGTTACAATAAAAAAAAAAAACTATGAAAAAGTAGGTTAACACAATACTCATTGTGCTGTAAATATTCTTCCACACCCACTTTCAGTGAAAATATGTTTATGGGGCTTGATTCTGATCTCATTAAAACATCGATGTACTGTAACTCCATTGACTTTGATGGGTTTACTCCAATGTATATGAGATTGGAATCAGGCCCACAAATTTGATGTTCTTTCTGTTGAAATGAGTTTCTCAGAAAGTAGCCGCTCTTTCTGCTCAAGCTAGCACATGAAGGGAAAGTTGATTTTGCCTCAGGAACAATGCATCTTTCTCTGTACCCTATACTCAGTGCCCATCTTTTTAATCTCATACATTAGAATAGATGTTGAAACTATTCTAATTACCATTTTTAATTTGCATTTTAATTGCCTGTCAGGGTGTAAAATGACATGGTTGGGTAAAAGAACATTTTGCTTAGTGGTTTGAAGTACCCTGGGGGTGGGGGCGGGGGCGGGGAATAGATTGATCTACAATGGTCACCCTTAAAAACTTTCCAGTTTTGTCATGGGGAAGTATGTGCCTGGTCCAAAGCCCAGTGAAGTAAGTTGAGAGATGCCAATTAACTTTAAAGGGCTTTAAATCAGACCCTTACTAAGTTTATTTCAGTATACAATGTCCTATACTTAGTGTCCATGGGGAATAGGGCAGATTGAGGTATCGTATTACTTATCAAAGGCAATCAACTACTTTAAGGAATCACTGAATAACTTCTAAAACAGAATTCTGCTCAAAAGAATGAATCTTTTTCCTTGTTATACAGCTAGTATCTGAATGTTGATGTCACTTGCTTTCCATCAAAGCCTAAATCAAAATGCCACTGTTTAACCAAACAAAAACCAACACCTCAGCTGTCTGACTCTCTTACAAAGATAAAAACCTCATCTCCTTCACTAACAGGAGGGTGCTCGTCTGGGCCCTGCTGCAGAGCTGATTTTTCACTTTGAAGATCTCTCCCTTTGGACTGCTAAAATGCATCCTGGAAAACAGCAACAAAAATTAAACTAGTAGGTAATGTATCTTCAGGCATAATGAGACACAATCTTTCATTAAAAATGATCAGAGTATTTTCTTCTGGAAAGAATGCCATTTCCCTGGTTTGCCAGGAGAAGCGATGCTCCAGCATGTCAAATAGCTCTCTTGAGTAATCCAACCACAGTTAGAAAATGAAAGTTTGCAGAGAGAAATGGAGCTATTATTGAAAAAGTTCCTAAAAGTTGCTTAAACTTCAGTCAGAAAAGTCAACACAGTGGCTGAGTATGTACAGCCTGTTACCCTCTGGGCTTAAAATGTGTTTAGGCACTTGACTCCCATTAAATCCATGGAAGCTAAGTGCCTAGATATCTCTGAGGATCTGGGCCAAAGTCCTTGGGTGAAATCCTGGCTCCACTGAACTCAGTGGCAAAATTCCCATTGACTTCAGTGGGGCCAAGATTTCACACAATGTATTTTTCTTCAATAGGTTTGATTCTGCTTTCACATACTTTTGTACGTTGTAAATCTCTCCATTGAAGACCATGGAGTTACACTGGTCTCAGTGAGAGGATAAGCAGGCTCAGTGGTTTTCTAAATATCAAGTGAGCCTTTAGGTTGTGGTAGCAGTTGTGCAAACTTGGGCCATAAAACCAGCAATCACCAAGAGCCAAACCTTGCCATTCCACTGACAGGAGTAGCTCTTACTCATGGGAATAGTTCCATAGGCTTCAACAGGACTACTTGTGAGTGCATTACACAGGACTAGGAACTGAAGCTAAATACTGGTTTACACTGAAAAACCTATGTAATGTCTAGAAAAGTGGGTGTTTGAAGCTAAAAAGAACTATTTTCAGGAGACTTGCCTTATTTTCTTTATTAAAAAAAAAACTTTGCCTTCTTATTTTTGACTGTGTGTGGGCTGTGATTTCTCTGGTGAACTGAGTCAGACAATTTTAGAAGTTACCACTACACAATTATAGACCACAACCACTGTTAATAATGTGGATGTGGTGACTATCATGACAACAGTGCACTTAAAAGGATACTATCATTTTTAGCTTAGAAACAGAAATGGAGCCAAGAAGCAGAAAATAATGTAAAAGCCACTTCTGTCAAGCCATTTGGTTCATACATTTTGTCTTGGATTTGGGATTTTTTTTATTAATATTACTCTTATATGAAACCCAAGTTTGGAAGAAAGTATTTGTTTTTTACCAGCTTTGTCAATTTTTCCATTGAGCAAATGTTGATTTTGAGCTGGATTTAATATGGCTGCTTTGATTTAACAAAAACTTTCCATAGCTTTAGCCCTAGCACAAGCTGCTTGCTTGCACCACTGGATCAGTGACTCACCTCAGCACAACTGTGGGAATAGCATTATTAGCTTTTGCTGCTGCTCAGACTTTAGAAAGCTGAGCCCCTTCCGTTAAAATTTGAAACCAACTGCATGACCCCTGCAAACCTTTCATTAAAGGCCTATCCAGAACTTTAGAACCGTAATGAAACGTGTCTTTAAATGTTTGCGAGTTAAGAAATGGCAACCTGCGATGTTGTTAGTTAAAACTGAAAGGAAACACCACTTTCCAAATTGACAATAGTATATCAGAACACGGATTAATTGTAATGGTAAGTTGCCACATTAATGTGACCTGCAGTCTGTTAGTGGGATGGATGAGCCTGTTGATGTGGGTCTAGAGTAGATTGTGTAGATCTTGATAATATGACACTTCCTCTCCATTCGTACGTGCTGTTGATGAGCAGTGAAATGGTTCACAGGGCTGAACTTTTTCAGGGCAGCGACTAGCTACTAGTTTCTGTTTGTACAGTGCATAGTACAATGTGGTACTGGATCTTGGTTGGTCCATAGGCCGACTGTTGCACATAAGATAAATCACATTGCATCTGAGTTATCATGCATTGAAATGAATGGAGGCAGTTCACACCTTGCAAGCATTGGTTCAGGCTCTCTGTAAACTCAGGTATGCATTGCTGCATTGACTGCACTCATCTTGAGGGTTTGGTTTGCAACCGTAACCACTAGTGATTTAATTAAAAAAAAAAAATGAAAACCAAGATTCTGGACGAAAATTGAAAGTTCTGTCCATATCTCTTTGCCCTGCATCAGTCCTTGGACTCTCCCCAAGTGGTCAGGCCCTATATTTTGGGACAGCAGAAGTAGAACAAATGATAGTGACTAATAATGGAGTGAGTGCCTTTCATCCCATCCAGAAAGAACCCAAATTGTCTTTTAAATACCTTTGTATCATTTGTACTGGTCAAACATGACTTAAGTGTGTCTAAAGTGGACATAGCCTTGTGCTGGCCTGTATAGGTATTGCACTCCAAACCAATCCCATATCCTCGCCCCTCATTTAGGGTTGCTATCTGGCCGGGTTTTCCCATGATCATTCTTTTCTTAGGTAGCGGTCCCAGAAGAGTTGTGAGGGTACGCAGCACACAATGCCAGCTGTCCGGCTTTATGGACAGCAGCTAGGTGGTCCTCTGGCACTGGGGAATCTCCTGTGTGATGAAGGCAAGAATTGGTGCCACACTATGCCTCCTTCCCCCCATTCCAAGGGTAGGGGAACTTCCTGGCTGGGCTAGTGGCATGGCCGGGAGATGGAAGGGCATGGATAGAGAGCACAGCCCTCCAGGATCTCCAACTGGCAGTCTGCTCTAGCTGACTGAGAGCAGGCCTGAAACTTAGATGTAGTTTTCTTCCCCACCAGCATGATCAGGGGTAGGGGGATGAGGGTCTGGCCTATCATTCTTTTAAAATGTTTACAAAAAATATAAATTTGCATTCATGTGGAGTGTTTTGGGGACAATACAGCTCCCATGCTTTCTAGACACCACACCAGCTATTTAAACATTCAGTAACCTTTTTAGAAGGCAGGTATTTTTGCAAAAATCTCTTTGGTGCCATTCCTGAGTTTAGTGTATTAACAGCTTTCTTGTTTTAACTGAAGACCATACCATACTGAGGTTACCGAGAGCTTTTCAACTAATTGCCAAACTGGACTTTTTAACTACTCAGTAACTTTAAGAGTAAGCATGTGACATGAAATATTGTTGTTCAGCCCCACGGTGCCGTTCTCACAAACAATTACCCATGATCTTAGTTACATCCTTCCACTAGCTAGTGTTTCTCAGTGTCATTTCATCCTTAGCACATTTCACAGAGCATGGCACCTGTAGCTGTGCAGCTGGAAATAACCCACCATAAATCCCTGTTTCTTTTCATAAATAGTGTCTGATGTAAATTCTGACATTTTGAAATGAATGAGCTGTTGGAGTACAATCGTATTGAAATGATTATGCTTAATACATCTGGTGTCATTAAAATAAATATGTATTCTTCCAAGAAAGCCAAACATGGGGAAATAACACTGGGGTGGCTGTCTGGAGACCTTAGCAGGTAAGAAGGCAATGTCATAGCAACAGGAATGACGTATGGTCGCTCACTTTGTGCTGCTCCAGCAGTACTAAGGAGTTGAGGCACTTCCTTCACAAGTGTGCAGTCTGCTGATTCTAGGTGCCAGTTTGTTCTGACACTGGGTGTGGGGCGGGACGGGGGCTCCTGAGTGAACTGGCTGTGATGCTTCCTGGGGAGCATGTGAGGGTTTGAGACTGAAGCTTTTGTCTGCATAAATACCAGATTGTCTTTCCCAGTGTGGTTCTGGCCACATGCCTATAGTCCATGTGGTAAGCCCCACTGGTGACCATATCATAAGCCTTTCTCCCAAATCTGGACCTTAGCATCCAAAATCTGGGTGCTTAGCATGAACCTCCAAGCTTAATTACCAGCTTGGATCTTATCTCGCTGCCACCAGACAGGAATTACAGCGCCTGTCTCGCTCTGGTCCCCCAACTTTCCCTGGAGGGACCCCAAGACCCAAGAAGCTCTGAGGAGTTCCTTTACCGCAAAGGAAATACTCACACTTCCTTCCCTCCTCTCCACCCAGAACTTTCCTTCTGGGCTAACCTGAGAGTACTGATGCAATCTCTTTACATCAACATACCAAGAAGCATAATCTCTCTATTCCACAAAGAAGACAAACCCAAATACAAGGAAACAGAAAGGATTCTATCTCTCTTTTCTCCCCCTCCACCAATTCCCTGGTGCTGCAGAGCTTATCCTCATGAATCTAACACAAAGAATTCCCTCCCCTTGTTCCTTAGACCTACCCAGAGAGAAACTCAACAAGTCTAAAAAGAAAACTTAATAAAAAAAAGAAGAAAAAGGACATCAAAATTTCTCTGTGATCAAGATGACAATAATCAGGATCAATTGCTCAAAAAGAAAAAATGAAATAAACAACTTATTCAAAAGAGATACAATTAAACATTCCAGCAAGTTACACACAAGTACAACCAGCAATCCTCTCAGGGCGGTCCACCAGCAGGTGTGGGTGGGATGGCTGTTTGATCCTTTCAGTCACTCTTATATAAATTGGAAGCCTTTTAAAAAAAAAAAAAAAAAAAAAGGATTCCAAGTTTCTAGCCTCCAACGTGACTTGATTGTGCTCATAGCAAGCGGTAAATTAGGCCACTCCACAACCTTGGAGAAAAAGGACAGCAAAGCATGTTTTGGAGGACAATACATTTAACTCAAGGCTGGAGATGCAGCTGCCTCTGGGTGAGCTAGCAGGGAACAGCTGCACACAATGCAGCACAGGGATGATTCGCCTGGTGTTGAGATGCTGTCACTCTGGGAGGGTCAGCTGAGTAACAGCCACCTAACGATGTTGCCTGGGGATTACTCATCCTGCATTGCAATGCAGCTGCTTCTAGGGCGGGACATGGCACATGTAATACACCCAAAACAACATAAAAGCCTATATTGTTTTCTACCTGTACTTACAAGTTGGAAACAGAAGATTAGAAGATAGAAAGAACCTTCTCATAGCTGAGAGACAGACAAAAGACACAGACGCCAAGACAAAGAAGACCCACAAATTCCCTCCCTTAAGCTTTTAAAAAATCCGGTTTCCTGATTGGTCCTCTTGTCGGGTGTTTGGTCCCCTTTGTTAACCCTTTACAGGTAAAAGAAACATTAACCCTTAGCTATCTATTTATGACACATGTGGTAAGCCCCACTGGTGACCCTGTCCGTGATCCTGCAGGTTGTGATTTCATTCAGTTGCCTTTGTGACCTTTGCTTTGTAAGTTATCACCTAGGAGAGGTGCTTTGTGGTTTTTAGTTCAGCCAGAGGTTTTAGTAAACCCGCAGCACGTACTCCCTGCACTAGCTTGTGACATACTCAGAAGCAGAGGCCTGAATTCGTCAGTGGTGTGACGTCAGTGGAGATACACCAGGGATGAACGTGAGCCACAAGTTGTGAACGATTCAGGTTCCATTGCTCAGAGCTGTTGAATGGCTGGTAATGGAGAGGGCAGTTCAATGAGTTACTGCACTGTCTGCAATCAAGTGTGTGGCAAGCCGTGTGAGTCACAGTGGTGGCTGCACAAGGTGACGGACGATGACAAGAAGGCCTGGATGTGCAGAGCAGAGAAGTCTGTGACAAAAGGAAAACAGTCGGCCTCTGACAGCCTTTGAAAGTAGCTGTTCATTTGGTTTAAAATCAGGCAGCAGATGTCAGTCACAGTGACTTTGCTATGCAAATCCTCCACAAAACAATGCAGTATATCCAAACATGGGTGTGATTCCCTACTGCAGTTAAAGTGCTGTATGCTGGGTAACTTCACTGGTTCTAAGGAGTCTGGCCCAAGATGTTTTGGTGGGAGGTAAAGTTTGCCAAGTCTATGAAACCCTGAGTTACAACAGCATGATCCTACTGCGGCTGGCATAGTATGTGCTTTAGATTAGAATATTCTCTTAAACGAACTTTTCAATCCACATGTAAAAGGCAAGACTTAATGCTGTGCATCTGGAGGGCAAGGCCAAGCTGGAGCCTACCAGTTTGTTGTGTGTGCATTGCTTGTATCTGTGAAAACACCATGTCACTTAGCTGAAATGAAAAATGGAAGTGATGTAGTAATTTATCTGTTTGGTCATATGCTGTTTATTTGTTCTCAATCACAGGGCCCAAATGCACACTCAGGTACCCAGCTATAAACCTAGGGTGGCCAATGGATTGATCCCACATTTACCTCAGCGCAACTGAGGGAAAATTTAGCTGCCAGCATAGCCACACAGGCCTGCCTACACATTCCCATTGTAATCTAAGAAGACACATTTCCATTTCTAGTGGCTAGATCCTAGTCCCTGCTAAAACCCAGCTACACTGCACCGGTGGACCTCTGTTGTAGTGCTTCACTATCTCCATTCACAGCCCCGGGGGTAGGAGGCCTGTTGAGGGGGGTGGTCACAAGCAAGAGTCTTGCCAGGCTGCTGCCGCACAACAGCTGATCCCCACTTGGCCAAACCCTTGAGGGGTTATTACCAACCCATCCAAGTAACCCTGAGGCTGCTCTAAGTGTGCTGGAGCTGAACTGGTGTTAAGGTGACACAGGCCATGTTTGCTTTCTTCTCCTTTGGTCCGGCACTGACTGGTGCTTGCCTGTTCCTGAGGATCAGAGCCTTAACTTATTTTTTTTTATTAATCCTTTCCTTTTGATACAGGCATCAGCTTAATGTTAATATTAAGTTTGTGGCAGCATTTTTATATTATCCAGGATTTTCCCATAAGTGAGCTCACCTTCACCGAGCTGCACATTAATATCAACAAAGCAGAAAGCATTTAAAAAAAAAGACCTCTCTGTAATGCTAGTAAGTGAAATAGCCATCCCAACCTGCCCGTGTCATTAATTCCCATCATTGTTCTACATAAACCATGCAATTAGGCTGGAAAAAAAAGCCATTGCATCACCACATGCAATAATTGACACTAAGTTCTCTGTGAGCAAGAAATCTGTGATTTTCAGCTGACAGGAAACAGCTTGTCAGTTAACGTTAAGCAGGCAGGATTGCATTGGATTAATGCAAAATGGTTTGGTGCATGGAAACAGTGTTCCATTAGCTTAGCTGCTATTAAGTGGGGTTAACTATCATGTGCACAGTTTTAATCCTCCCAGGGCTGCATGGTTTCTGTAAAGGAAAATCCTGCCTTTTTAATCTACTCAATTTTTTTGAGCATGTCAAAAAAGTAGTGGGTAAGAGAGGCCTGGTTTGTGTAATGTATGTGGATATTTGCAAAAGTTTTGACAAAATCCCTTGCAAAATGGGCAGTTCATGAGGGGAGTGGCTGAAGTACTGTCATCAGTTAAAGACTGGCAAAGATGCAGGGAAAAAAGAGTAGAAGTAAATGGTCAGCTTACAACATGGCCAAAAGGCTAACACTGGGGTGCCTCCCAACTTTCCACACTGGCCCCAGGAGTTGTTTAATACAGGTATCAAAGGAGATGAATGGATAGTTGGCTAAACCTGAAGGTGACATAAAATGTTTGAGGTTAATGAAGACTTCAGAGGGTCCAAACAAAACTAGATGAATGTGCAGTGTGCCAACCATCATGGAACCTGAAGGGAGGAGCACAGGTTGTGGGAGGGAAGAGCTTGGAGGAAGCACCAAGAAGTCAGTCTTTGTGCGCATGGCTAGAATGCTAACTTCAGATACAACATCTCTGAAAATAGTTCTCTTAATAAAGAGCTGTTTTACAAATCCTTTCATGTTATTACCTAGCATACAGCACCATGGAAGATGGTGGTGGCAGTCAGTCTAGTGAGATCCACAGCAAGGGACAGTGTGGCAACAAACAAAACAACACCTAGAAACAGAGCAAAAAGCAGCATGGAGAGACTCCAATACTGGGAATGCTGGATTTTCAGACAAAAAACCTTCCATGTGCATGGCAGCAAGAATCAAATCTATATACAGAGCTGACCAAGGGAGATAAGAGAAAACAAAGGTAAATCTTTTGTACTATCTCGTTGGCAAAAAAAGGACAATAAGTGAGACTCTGTTACCAGGAATAATGCCCAAAACACTGGAATGGCTGACAAAAGTATTTCATGAGTTCTGTGTCCCCAGAAAGAATGAGACTGTAACAAAAACTGATATTTTTACCCAAAACCAAAAAGCAGAAGAAGGGATACTTTCATTATAGAGCTGAGGACTCTTCCATCCACATGTAACATTGGAGACATTAAAGATTCCCTAATTAGAGAGAGAATTGTTTATGGACTTTGTGACTTTTATCTTACAGGAGAGATTGTTGAGAGGAACAGAACTCACCCTAGAGAAATACCTCCAAATGCTAAGGGCAGCTGAACTGCATCAAAACCAAAACAGCTGATCATGCAGAACAAGAACATAGGCTCAAGCTAAAGGAACCCAAGAAGCAGGGCAGAGACTGACTGAGAATACAGGCATTATGATACAGTGTATACACTGTTGAAAGCAACACAAAAGGCAGGAAGAGGAATGCCCATCTTATGGGTAGTAGTACTTATGTTCCAGTGTTGCAGCTACCCCGCAAAGAAACAAGCAGCAGTTCACACAATGATTGAGGATGTAAAGCTTTCCAGTGAAGACCAGGATATCTGCAGTGAGCTGTTAGATCTGGAGATGCTTATTATACATGCACTGCTAAAGAAGGCTGCCAGGCATTCAAATAGCATATTTGTAACTATGCTATTAGATCAACAGCCAGTTCAGTCCCAGATGGATTGTGGAGTCAGCTGCAATGCAGTCCCAGAAAATACTGATAATTAGCAATATTAGACTGCAGAAACATGACCAGGTGCTGGTGATGTACAATAAAACCATTCTGAGGCCAGCGGGCAAATGAAGTTGTCAGTAAGAAACCCATGAAACAGGAGACATTATCACTTGGATTTTATAGTAGGCAGCAGAGCAATGCAACCTATACATTTGATAGCAATACGGTACCACAATATCCTGAATGTGAGAGAAGGGAGAACAGTCACCATGGGCCATGTCCAGAATATAAGGACATATTTTGAGGAAATGGACACCTAGAGGGCAAGTGAAGTTAGAAGTGGCCCCCTACACGCAGCCTGTGAGCCTACCAGAATGTAGAGTTCCATTAGCCCTGCTGGAATTGCTGAAGAAGGAACTGGCAAGTCTGCAAAGAAGAGATGTCATTACAACCCTGGAAACTAGTGTAGAATGGATCAGAAGCATAATAGTGCTGGGAAAACCTGCACATAACCTGAACAACCCTCATAGACCAAAAGACACCGAACAGAGCATTGATAATAAGTCATTAACCAGTACCACTGATTAAGAACGTACTACTCAGTGTATCCAGGGCAACAGTGGTCGCTGTTTGTGATGTCAAGAATGGAGTCTGGCATATTGAGCAAGATGAGCCATCCAGCCATTTGACAACCTTTGTCACATCTTTTGGCAGAACAACTGGATATGAATGCCTCTAAGCATCAGTCCGGCCCCAGCGGTGTTCCACCAGGCACAAGAGGGATTCCCAGGCATCAGAACTGTAGCTAAGGGCATAGTTATTGTAGGAGAAAGATGTCAAAAAAGAAACAATACAGGACCAAGCTTTGGCAACTCTTGGGAGCTGTGAGCAGAATACTAGGCTGAATGCAGACAAACTGCAGTAGAGATGAACTGAGGTCCCCTGTGTCAGACATCTGTTGACTTCTGAGGGATTCCAGCTGGACCCTGAGAACTTGCAAGTCTTTAGGGAAATGCCCAGAACAAAGGACGTGAAGGGAGTTCAGAAATTTATAAATCTCTTTCCAGATTCTACACACTCTAATCAGACACCTGTGAACCCTTGGAACAGTTCACACCCAGTAACACTGACTAGGAATAGTCAGACACCCAAAAAAAGGCATTTGAAAGAGTAAAGAAAGTTATAAGTGCAGCACCAGTGTTCCCTCTCATTTTTTCCATCCATGCGCAGAATACATTTTGTTATGTGCACAGAAATGTGTGTGTATGTGCGCCTAGCAGCAGCTCTGGACACCAGTGCTCCAAGCTCGTGCCTGGGGCGGCAGGCCGCAGGGGGTGCCCTGTTGGTCCCTGCGAGGGCAGCAGTCAGACAGCCTTTGGCGGCGCGCCTGCGGGAGGTCTGCCGGTCCTGTGGATTCAGTGGCAATTCGGTGGCAGGTACACCAAAGCCGCGGGACCGGTGGAACCTCCCACAGGCGCGCTACCAAATTCGCAGGACCAGGGACCTCCTGCATGCAAGTCGCTGAAGGCAGCCTGCCTGCCATGCTTGGAGCAGCAAAAAAGCTAGAGCCACCCCTGTGTGCGCTACCAGTAGAAACAAAAAACCTAGCTATAATATATTTTTAAAAAGTTACCATAAGGATAATTACTCCAGGAAAGGTTAGGCATTTTCAAACTCACTACTCGAAGAATTAAATTTAAGTGTAAGAGAAATAAAAATTATGAAATGCATAGACCAGTCAAAGCCCTAAAATAATACACTTTGAAAGAATAAAATTACAGAGAATATATGTGCATTGCAGGAAGTACCAAGAAGTAACAACAACAATACAAGTATGTGTTGGGAGGTGAGTGTGAAAGAGACAGAGAGTGTGTGTGTGTGTGTGTGTGTGTGTGTGTGACACAGAGACAGTGTGTGCACTGGCTGTTGGGGAAGTGTCTGAGAAATGCCATGCGCTATCTCCTTAAGGCACTCACTGAAAGTTCTCCTGCTCTGTCCTGAGCCCAGGGAAGGGGCAGAGAGAGAGTGAGTGTGAGGCCACGTCTACACTACGGGATAACATCGAATTAGCTAAAATCGGTTTTATAAAAGCTGATATAAATTCGATCATGTGCCACACTAGCACAGTAATTCGGCGTTGTGCGTCCATGGTCCGAGGCTAACGTCGATTTTCTGAAGCGTTGCATTGTGGGTAGCTCTTCCGTAGCTATCCATAGTTCCGCAGTCTCCCCCGCCCCTTGGAATTCTGGGTTGAATCATTATTGTCGTGATGGTTCTGGGTAACCCTCTGGCAAAACATCAGCTGACAATCCTTTCGCGCCGTTTTTCCCTGGATTGCCCTGGCAGACCCATAGCACGGCAACCATGGAGCCGCGTCAGTCTTTTTTTTTTCTGGCACCGTATGTGTACTGATGCCACGGACAGAGAGGCGATACTCCAGCGCTACAACAGCACATTCACTTGCTTTTGCAATGATAGCGGAGATGGTTACCGGTCGTTCTGTATCCATCTACTGCCGGAGAAAACTGGCAATGAGATGACGGTTATCTCTCCTCTTCTGTACTGTCCGCTGCTATCATGAGTGCCCTGGCTTGAAATCGCTGGGGGCGCAACACAAAACAAAATTGGGATTGACTCACTTGGGACTGAGTCAATCCCTCCCTTATGGTTTCTAAAAATAGAGTCAGTCCTGCCTAGAATAAGGGGCAAGTGTATTAGAGGACCAGTGTATCAGAGAGAACAGCTGCTCCGTGTCAGTATTCACAGGGGTGCCCCTGCAACACCCCACCTGTTGCTTCCTTCTCCCCCAACCTTCCTGGGATACATGGCAGTGTCCTGCCCATTTGTGTCATGAAGTAATAAAGAATGCAGGAATAAGAACACTGAGTGTTTAGTGACATAAAATGAGGGGAAGGCAGCCTCCTGGCGCGATGATAGTCCAGGCAGGACATTAAGCAGTGTGAGGGAGAGGAGCCCAGCATCTGCTTGCTATGACAGTCCAGGCAGTACAGAATCTTTTCTTTACACAGGAAAGGGAGGGGCCTGAAGGTCCCAGTTGCTATGATGAAGCTGTTATTAGCCGTCTGTCCTATCTACTGGAGTAACCAGCAAGTGTTGGCCTTGATGTCAACATGTTAGATATTCATGAGGACGCTTACAGTCCTATTGCACCGTCTACCACCGGGGAGGGGGAGAGGGAGAGGAGCGGATACTGCTCTTCACTGCTGCAGCATCGCGTCTACCAGCAGCATTCAGTACACATAGGGTGACATTGAAAGTAGTCAAGAATGATTTCTTTCCCTTTTCTTTACGATGGTGGGGGGGGGAAGAAACTGAGGAGCTGTTCCCTGAACCACCCAGACACTGTGTTTGAACCTACAGACATTGGAGCTCATCCAAGAAATGCAAATTACTTTTCAGAGACTGCTGTGGACTGTGGGAATAGCTGGAGTCCTCAGTACCCCCTCCATCCATGAGCGTCCATTTGAGTCTCTGGCTTCCCGTTACGCTTGTCACGCAGCGCTGTGTATCCTGGAGATTTTTTCAAACGCTTTGGCATTTCGTGTTCTGTAACGGAGCTCTGATACAACAGATTTGTCTCCCATACAGCGATCAGATCTAGTATCTCCTGTACGGTCACATGCTGGAGCTCTTTTTGGATTTCAGACTGCATCGCACACCCGTGCTGATCAGAGCTCCACGCTGGGCAAACAGGAAATGTAATTCAAAAGTTCGCGGGGCTTTCCTGTTTACCTGTCCGCTGCATCCGAGTTCAGATTGCTGTCCAGAGCAGTCAGTGGTGCACTGTGGGATACTGCCCGGAGGCCAATAACGTCGATTTCCGTCCACACTAACCGTAATCCGATATGTTAATATCGAATTTAGCACTACTCTTCTCGTCGGGGTGGAGTACAAAATCGATTTAAAGAGCCCTTTATATCGATATAAAGGGTGTTGTAGTGTGGACGGGTACAGCGTTAAATCGATTTAACGCTCTTTAAATCGATTTAAACGCGTAGTGTAGACCAGGCCTGAGACAGAGACCGTGTGAGTCTCGGAGACCACATACTATCTCTTTAAGAAAGGCACTCACTGCCCCTGAGTTGTTCTGTCCTCAGACTGCAGCAGCTCTGAGTCCTGAGCCAGGCTGTCCCCTCTCCCCTGCTCTGCAGAGATGGGGTGCAGGGGAAGGGGGACACCTTGACATCAGCCCCCCGTTCCCCGACTCTGGACAGCCAGCAGGAGGGTCCTGGGAGCAGCTGCAGGAGCAACGCGGCTGCAAAGCAGCAGGGGGAGGAGCACCTATACAAATGCTGCTGGATGACTGTGCGTGCTCTGCTAATCAACTGCATGGCACTTGAATCTCTCTTGGGTGGCCGCCCAGCCATGCAACTTACAGGGAACACAGTGCAGCACCAGTCCTAATGTTTTACAACCCTGTGGTGCAGCTACAGCTACAGAGTGATGCCTCAGAAGGAGCAGCACTGATGCAAAGCCAGCAGCCCATAGCATGTGCTACTAGATCCCTGCCGGACACAGAAATGGGATCAACTCAGATAGAAAAGGAGCTAGCAGGGGCTCCTTGGACAGGAATAATTCTATCAGTTCACCCTTGGGCACAAGGTAGACGTGATCATATTGATCCCATCATTAAAAGTGAAGACGACCTTTTCCCGGGGCGGGTTGGCATTTCATAAGGTTGTAGAGTTTCTCTCTCTCTCTGTTGTTGGGCACTATACTCTTTGGCTCACCTTATGCTGATCCTTGTCTGTGCTCAACTGGGCATTCACACCTGGCCAGAAGATACACGCCCCAGCTCATCTCAGGCATTCTTCTAAACCCAGATGTGAAATGTGTACCCATCTTATGATCTCAGGTCTGGAATCTGCTGAGATTACATCTTGGTCTCCTTTAAATAAAATCCCATCTTGTACACACAGGACATGTCTCGCCTGATAGTAGGGGGCAACCTTCTGTGACTTGCTCATTGAGATCTGGCCAAACCTGGAGTATGAACTGTTTTGGTGCCTGTAGCACCTCATCCTGCTCAGCGCTTGTCAGCTTCCCTCGAGCCTCCTGTAAGAGATATGGAGCTATTGCAGAACTGTTGGTAGACTCTCTCTCTTGTTCTACAGAGCCACTTGTGTTGTAATCTGGAAGGCAGGCCCTGCTCAAGTGCATCTGCCAGCAGTAGTGACTTTCTTAAGTAGGAGCTTGTCTGCATGTCATAGCTCTGGAGTCTCAACATGTGCTGTAGTCACTTGGACGCACTCAGGAATGGCTTTTTCATGATGCTTCAAAATGGCTTGTGCTCAGTAGATTTCTACTCCAGTTTCTGGGAGGTGGACTAGCTAGAGGGCAAGAACTGTGCTCAGGAAAGTGAAGGCAAATTCTGCAAGGTCCAACATACCCGACAGGCTACCCTCAGACAATGGGCCACGGAACATTGCAGCAAGATTCAAATGATTTAGGACCAAATGGGAATTTGAGAAGAAGACAGCTTCCTCTGAGTGCCCACAAAGCAATAGGAAGGCAGAGTTGGCAGCAAAGACAGCCAAGAGACTAACAGACAGAAAGGGATGGCGATCTGGAAATATGGGACCATTGCAATACTCCATCCCAAGGGCCCAGCACAGGCAAAGATGGGCCCGAGACTCAAGACTGTGCTTCCATGAGGGTCTGATGCAGACCAGCTAGAGGAATGATGGACAGAACACAGAGATAGTTAAGAGAACACCAAGCTAAGGGTTAAAGGAGCCAAGGACCTGAGGCCACTATGCACACAGGGGAGCAGGTCTGGGTCCAGCCATCAAATATCCATACAAAGTAATGGCAAAAGGCAACAATCTAAGCTGCAGTGGAACACAGGCTACGTGAGGCAGCTATAGACTCAGGACAGTGGTAGAGACATAACCGAAGAAAACTGCAGAGTAGTAGCAGACAGCTGCCATACCCAGAGAGACAGGAAGGCCAGGACCCAGGAAGACATGGCAAAAGCTTCAGCGATCAGATGGCCTGGTGTCGGATAGTCAGAAGAAACAAGGTCTATGAACTACAGAATGCTACCCAATAGAGTGAAGGCAGAAGTAGAGTGGAAGCAAGTCCTCCACCACCACCAACACAAACAAGAAATAGGAGACTGTTTTAAAGACCTGCACACTTGAAGGAATATGAGGCCAATAGGCTGGTGGTAAAGGCCATGACCCTATAGTGCGCTTTGTACTAGTAATCTCCAGTCCCTGCACATCAGCAAATGCTAGCACAAAAAAGCACAACAGCAAAAAATGGTAAAAGGAGAGAGATAGTAATGTGCATGGAACTTGTAGGGGGGAGCACAGGGTGCAGGCGAGAAGAGTTTGGAGGAGGCACCAGGAAGTCAGTCTGTGTGCACATGGCTAGAATGCTAGTTATAGTTGCAGCATCTCTGTCAATAGTTCTTCTGATAAAAGATCCAGATTAATTTTACAAGCATGGAGTCCTTTCATGCAGGACCACCCTAGACCAAATGGTACCCCCCCACCTCGCATTTGTTAAACTTCTGAATACCTTATTTTTTTATTGCATTTGTAGCCCATTTCATGACTTTGATGAATGATGTGCATGCATGATTTATCCTTGTCAAATAAGATGATAAATTTGCATGCTAGCTTCTGTAAATCTGTATTTATTCATGTATTCATTTATAAGTAAATACAAACATTGTTTCTGCTAAGCTTATAGAAACTTTTTAATTTGAAGAATAACTGAAACGTGTTAACATCAAGAAATTGAACTGTGCACCAACCAGTATTAAATAGTGTTACAGAGGTGACAGCCTTAGGATATTAACCCTAGTCCTGTAGTTCAAAAGGTTGCTTTTCTCGCCTTTGCCCTCACAAACTAAAGCACAGCATCGAGAGATCCAAAGACTGGCCAATGGCATTTTCAAGGGATAAAATAACAAGCCATGTCAGTCTCTTGTTGGCCATCGTTGATCGAAGATATGTTCTAATGAGCCTGAGACTCGAAAAGCTGCGCTCATCAGTCATGACCATGACCGGCAGCATGAGCAGCTAATCAAAGCTACCCACACATTAGGAAAAGTGTCCTTCGGCTCTGCATCAGGAACAAATTGGAGAACTTGGAATTGTAAGTCCTTCCTGTGTGGCAAAATGTGATGGATTTTGTCCAATTTGACATAGAGGTCCTTATCATTGATGTCTGAACATTCTCCATTTGTCAGCATCTTATATACCAGCAAGGGCATGGCTGACAACATTCTAGGAGGTTGGAGGAAAATGAATCTGTATACGGAATACCTGAAACGTTACTTCAGACATTCTATTTTCCTTTTTTGTTGCTAACAACAAAAACAATACCCCAAACCCAGCACCCCACAGCCTTAACTCCAGCCTTGCTTTCACGTTTTCATCTAGCACATGGTACATGAAATAAGTGGCATGATGGCAAAGGGAATTTCATGTTGACAAATGCACACTGAAAGAAATAATTTGAAATATGTCTGCACTTTGCAGGATTCTAGATTAAATGTCACCTCTCAAACAAAAAGACCTGGAAATCATTATAGACACTTAAATGAAACCCTCTGCTCAGCGAGCAGCAGCAGTTAAAAAAAATATCAGACACAATGTTAAAGTGCATAAAACCAGGATAGACCATCATATGGAAAATATTATGTTATAATATAAATGAATGGTACACCTTAATCTGAAATACAGCAATCTGCCTACCTATTTCATTCTCAGAATATACCAGGAATAGAGTGGTTCAGAGGCGGACAACAAAAATGTTTACCGGTAGAGAGACACTTCCTTATGGAAAAAGATTGAATAGATTGTAACTGTATAATTTATATACTAGATGAATAAGAGATGCCATGATCCCGGCAATATGAAATAATGAATAGCATAAAGAAGGTAAATCAGTGCTCCTGTTTTTGCTCACTCTTCATACAAGAACAAGAGGACATTCAGTGAAACTGAGGGGGCAGCAAATTTAAATGGATACAAGGTAATACTCTTTTTTTCTTCCCCCCCAACACCCAGTGTATAATTGGCCTATGGAACTGTGACAAAGTGGGAATGTTCATAATGTTTTCTCTGAATACTATGTGTGTGCCTCAGTTTCCCCTATGTGTTGCACAAGTATCTAGGTCAGGGGTCGGCAACTTTTCAGAAGTGATGTGCTGAATCATCATTTATTCACTCTAATTTAAGGTTTCACGTGCCAGTAATATATTTTAACATTTTTAGGTCTCTTTTTATAAGTCTTTAATATATAACAAAACTATTGTTGTATGTGAAGTAAATAAGGTTTTTAAAATGCTTAAGAAGCTTAATTTAAAATTAAATTAAAATGCAGAGCCCCCTGGACCGGTGGCTAGGACCTGGGCAGTATGTGTGCCACTGAAAATCAGCTTGCGTGCCGCCTTCGGAGCCTGTGACTCCGTGACAGCAATTCACTGCTGGGTATGAGATACCTTTCAGTCTAGGATCTTAGCAGGTTTCAGGAAGGGACTAGGCATTTATCTAGATGGTAAGAGCAGCCACAGTTCCATAAGGCTTCATATCTTTTTCAGAAGAAATACTGAACCCTCAGCCCAACCACTAATTGATGAGGGTAATGAAGAACCTTCCCCATCAGCAGGTTATTCCAGAATTGCTCACTAAGGGGCTTCTTGCATATTCTTCTGAACCATTTGCTATTGGCTATTGCCAGAGATAGGATCCTGGATGGCCTGGACCAGTGTTCTGCACAATTCCACTCTTTCTTCTCCTTCTATACATCTGCATCCTTCCTTTTTTTTCTTGAGCCAAACAAGCCCACTGCTATCTGGCTACCCCTTCCTGCTTTCCTGCCCAGTCCACCGAGTCCCAAAACTGTCTGACTCTTTCAAGGCCCAACCCAGCAGGTCTAGAGCATCACAGCTCTAGCTACCATTTCTTGACATCAGCCTCACTTCCCCAAACAGTTGTTTGGGGCCTGCAACAGTTTCTCTGTGTCTTTGGCTTCAGTTCCTGTTGAGAACCATGTTCTTACATCTAGTTCCCAGGCTTGATACATGTCAGGAACTAACATCAAGGATAAGTGAGTGGCAGAAGGAAGGTGTATTCCTAGGGAGGCGGGGATGGGGGAAAGCAGGTCAGACTGGGCTTGGTTGCAGAGTCTCAGCTAACTCTCTTTCCTGACAGCCAAATCCTTCCCATTCTCCCAAGTTATTAGTTGCTAAAATATTCACTCATCCCCTGGAGTGTGAGAGACTTTAAATCACTTTTGTCCTTAGCCATTAGCCTGTAGTGATATTCCCCCATCCCCACCCCACCCTTTCCATGTTTGGAAAGGAACTGAAATTAACCACAGTGGTTAATAACTCTGCGGACTTACGGTAAAGCATGCATTCCTTCACAAAGTAGGGAGAGACATCAGCACAGCTCTGGGAGTGATGTCAGCTGATTAACTCCCAGTGTAAGTTAACAAAGGGAGCACAAACCATTGCCTTGATGTAGGTGCTAAATATTCTTAATTTTTAAAAAAAAAAAAACCCACACACATTTTCAAAACTGGAGCTATGTAGAATCTTTCCTAAGTAACTAATACTTTGGAATGGAGTTTAAAAAAAGAAGAGAGCACCTTTCCTAATCTCCTCTTTGAGGTCCATACTGACACTACACTCAAATATTTCCAACACTCATACATTCCTCAAAGGATTTTACCCGCATCCTAGTTATGGGCCCCACAATCAAAAGTTTCCAAAGCTATTTTTGCTAAATTAGCCACATTAGCTTTTCCTAAAACACCGCATTGTGTCATAGAAGCATTTCATATGGTCCATCCATGGGGATCTTTAATTACAAGAAACAGTTATTTTTCTCTTGCAATCATTGGTTCCAACTCATTCTTTATTTTTTGCCCTAAGGCAAGGAAGTCTCTATTAAAGTGGTGGCGGCATTAAAAAGGGCACCTTTTGCTAAGCCAGCATGCATAGACATCCTTGCAGTGACAGATATTGCAAGATTGTTTGGTATACAATCATGCACAAGGCTTACCACCTTCAAGCCCAGCTGATCTCCCACCAGTAGATTTTAGGTCTGTATGGTAACTGATCCACAGTATGCAGTGCTTTGGCACCTAACATAAGGGGCAGATGTGCTGTATTTTACAGTAAATATTTTACTACCATGCCAAATGGAATGTCTGATAAGATGTAAACAGAGCTTATTTTTTTTAAGATTTTATTTGTCTAACATGCTTGACAAAAAAATTACAACATCAAGTTATGCCAAAATGATTAAATAACCTTTAAGCTTTCATGCCGCAAGTCTTTTAATGATAACCTTTAAAGTAACAGCTGCTTTCAAATCAATTTTTTCACATAAAATACATAGTATTTTGAAGATACCTTAGGAAATTTTTTTTGTTAAGAGCATGTTTTATGGTTGACATAGAAATACTGTTGCAGCTAATAAAACCTCCCCCCCTTAACATTTTAGTAACAAGTGCTGAGAGTGAATGTAAACATTTCAGACTTCTTTAACATACAGCCAGTTTCCTGCCACACTTGTTTCATAAAACACTTGAATTGTGACAGGTTAAGACACTTTTAGTCTAACAACACACTATTGTTTTTCTTCCCATTGATGGTGGAAATCGGTAACAGGCTATTAACTTCCAGCCTCGCTGATGTGGGCTGTGCCAAACAGTGCTTGCAAAAATAGTCCCATGTAAATCTACTGCAGACGGCTCATGTACATATAAACCATTCACATAAGAAAGGATTACAGGATGGGACCCACTGTTTGCTTTTTAGTTTCAGCAAAGAGCAGCAAACCATGTAATGTCCTAATTCACTGAGCAGCTTACAAGAAATGAGAGCTTTGTGGCATGTCATGTTTTTGGGCACACCAGTTTGGATAAAGTTACTAGGCTCAAACTTAATTGCTTCCCAGCACCAAGTGGGGGAAGAGTTTTTGCACATATGAAGCGTTGGAAATGACCCTACTGTCCCTCCCAGATTTGACTTTGAGGATCAAGCTTTCAGAAATAGCGGCCCTAGTTGTGCATGCGAATACTGTACATACAGCTGCTACATGCAAAGCTCACATTGATGTCGTCACACTGAGGGTGTGTGCAAAAGGGCACTAACATGCACAATTACATGATCTGTGTGTCCAAGTGTGGGCTCTGCACATGCACTGGGTACATGCTTGGTTTTTTTTTTTCTCCAGCATCAGTGTCTGGGTGCCTCACCCATGAGCTTTGCCTAATGTGTGTCAAGGTTATTTAATACATAGAGCTTGTTAGTACCACAGTTCTGAAAATCCATATCCAAAGTATCATACCCAGCTAATCGCAGTTAAGGCAAGAGGTCTCCTTTTACTTTCTTTGAAGTTGGAGAAATTGGGTAAGGTCAGGACAGAGGCCCCTTTTCCTTTAGGGCCTATCTGGGGGGTTAAAATACTTCATGGTTTGCTTTTTAAAGTGAATTTTTGGGCTAGTGTGACGTGCTAGAATGAAAACTCTGCCGCCTCAACTCCTCTATGAATCCATAGACACGGAGCATGAGCAGTGCTAGTTCTCACATCTGGACGGGCCTTATATAGGGGTTAAAAAAGACTTCAGTCTCCTGGGCTCATTTAGTCCTTGGTCTCTACTACAACTGTCCACAAGAAGGCAAATGATGGGGCTTGTAATGTGGACACCTATGTTGGAGGAACTGCCGTAAGCTCACCACTCATTTCACCCATGCTGCTGAACAGCTATTAGAAGGTAAAGGGCCAAACTCAAACTCCATCAAAGTCAGGGGAGTTATTAATTCAGGGATGAATTAGCTCAAACTTTTAATCATTCCCAACCTGGGCCAGATTCAAAGCAGTGGCCTTATGATAGGCTGCCCATCCCTTTACCAGTTCTTTAAACCAGACAGTCCCACTAGGCTACCTTTTAAAACCACTACTCAACAGCACAGCTTTCCTATTTTATTTTAAATCTAATCACAGATCAGCTCTCATGTTAATCCTCATGGAACTTTTTAAAGAAAAAAAGGGAAATGACATTTTTCAGAACTTACAAATGCCTGAGTTTGTACTCATTTACTACCATCTCCCTTCTAGAACATTCAGCTGTTCACCGCACACTGGCAGTATGCACCATTTCCCCTTCCATCTGTAATGCCAGACGTGTTGCAACTGCATTACAGAACAGTGATTAGGACCTTCTCCTGCACTGGCTTTGAAAGCATGCAAGGGCACAGACTTCAGAAGGATTTGCAATAATAACTGGCTTCTTTTAACTGGTTCAACAAAGTACTTGTGTATACTATTTTCATATTTGCCATATTATTCAGCAAAAATATCAACATGATTTGATTTTACCAAATACTCATTGGAAAATGTTTTAAATGGTTACATCCTAGTCTAAACATTCACGTTTAAACTATAAACATTCTTTAAGACATAAGCCTTTGAAAAGACTTTTAATAAGTTTAATATATGGTAGATATAAAAAAAAAAACGAACCAAGTCCCTACTCAAGATGTACGGGGAATGCATTCACTTTTGTGTATTCACAAGTATTTTAATGCTGAAATTTTAAAGTCTTTAATCGGCTTCTGGCAGATACTGGCACTAAAATGTCTTTGCTTCCCATTTATTTTCATCACTCAAATTTGGTTGTGAAGAATTAAAAGAAAAAAATAATAAAGGGTCTTCGCTTCTTCATTGAACAGTTCTTTATCATGTTTCTTAGCCAGCAATAGAAACTTGCTTGTGTGATGGGTACATCATTAAATTCCTATAACAATCATGTGTTCCTTGGAGTAGGTAAGTCAATAACTATAGGTGGATTGAGAGGCTGGTAATTCACAGTGCACACTGATGCATTCACATAGGTAGTAGTTCCATCAGCCATTACCCCATAGCCTACAAAGAAAACAAGTTCTAGTTACTATTCTTATTCACTTATATAGTGCCACAAATGGAAGTGGCACTGAATAGTGCTACATCCAAACGCTCAAGGATTTAACAGGGCCATATTCTGCTCTCTGTCATCCTAGAGAAACTTCCATGAGAGAGTAATAATACCTGTGTAACAGAAGAATTTGTTCACCCTTTTAGATTGTAAAAGAAAGCCAAAGAGAACTTTCCAGCATGTAAACGTAGTGTGATATTATAGCCACTGAAATGTGAAGTCTTCACAAAAAAGTTTAGTAACTTTAATATTTCTCTTTGAAAATCAGTTTAAAAAAATATTCTCTCCAGTTTTGGAAGAGGGTGGGAGCTAGACTGTACTTCAGGCTTTAAAACACACAAATCCCTGATTTGTTGGAAATCTCACATTCAGAATTTGTTGAAACTGTCACCTTTTCGGGCTGATATTTCTCAGGCTTGGTTTTTGCTCAAAGATAAATTTTATTTTATTATTATTTTTTTTAAAAGAAATGTTGAGTGAAATCCCTTCAAACATTTTTGGACTCATGGAAAAGTGAACATATTTTTTTCCATTATAAAAGAATTCTAATCACTTATGAAAAGAAAAAAAGCTCTACTGGGCTTCAGCAAAACCAGCAGAAGCATGAAATCCACAACTTGGCATAGATATAGGTGTGCCATGGCTTAGCATGAAAAAACTGGGTTTGATTTCAAAGTCTGAATATCTGAAAACGATGTGCTCACTAGAAACTGTCTGTAATGGGCTCTATCCTACTGCTACTGAAGATAATGGTGACATTCCCAATCCCTTCAGTGGAAACTTGATTGGATCCAGTATGTGTCGGTGTACACTGAAACATACTAGAGAAGTTCTAGGCATGTATATGTAAGTGCCTGACTGAGCTCCCATTGAAGTCACTGGCAACACTCTCCTGTCATGTCTACACTGCAGTTGGGAGTGAGCTGGGTAAACAGTTGAGCTAGTGGGCCTCAAGTTAGTGCACTAAACACAGCAGTGTGGCTGTGGCAACTCGGGGTCAGGTCACCACTGCCTGAGTCTGAGCTCGCTTGACTGGTTGAATGTCCACTGGAGCCACACCTTTCACACTGCTATTTTTAGTTTGCCAACTCAAGTCAAGCTAGTGTGAGTCTGTCTACTTGGGCTGGGAGGCTTGCCCACCGCTGCAGTGTAGGCATACCCTCATAGACTTCAGTGGGGATTGAGTCAGGCCTATGTACACCCTCTTGGTTCAGGAACTTCATGAAATAACAGCAGATTCTTTTATTTTCTTTATAAAACCAACAAATTTAATGCTACAAACTGTGGGTCCACTAGATGGCTCATGGAAAATCTTACAAGAAGAGGACTTCAGCAAGGATGAAAACTCTGTCAGGTTTCTGTCACAGAGATTTCTCCCAATCATTTGTGGTTTGCCACAGAACAATCATTGGTTGTGAAACATGAACCACAGAATATAAACGTGAATTGCACTTAACATTGCTAGGAGAAGTTTCAGAATGTTTTCTCTCCCTCTCCATGTTCTTAAAACATCCAGTCACCATGGTACCCAGTTACTAAAATGTTAATTTTTGCGCATGATTTATAGTATTGCACTTTTCATTCCTATCATGGAGACTTCAGTATCACGACCCCACCTGAGCTCTGGCAGGAGCATGGGAAATAGGATTTTAGATGACATTACTGTAGGCTGCCTGTCATGGTGACAGGTGGGGCATTTTTGGCAGTAGCAGCAGTTCAGAGGAGGAAGTGGGGAGGAAACAGTCAGTTCATTATTCCTCCTGGATATTTAGTAGATGACTGCTGTAGATGTAGCTGTGTTTAGTCAGGGGAGGATATCATCTGTTCATACCATGCACTCACTTTGCAAAGAGCACATTCATTTGAAAAGGCTGTCTGTGAGAATTTACTTGGGAATTCTTCTCTGAGGAGTTTTACCATCCCACAGCAAAACAGGCTTTGCAATTTCCCATTTGTTTTCTCTGAATTATGATAGTTTACAAGAAATCCTTGTCTCTTAACTCTGCTACTTACTGCAACTGAAATGGTAACTGAAATAATTTATCATTCTTTGAGAGCCAATTTTTTTTTTCTTTGGGCCAAATTCAGACATGAGGTAAGCAGATGCAACTCTACTTACCTCACAGGAGCTTACAACAGGTCACTTACACCAAATTTAAACTTACTTGGCCTGTAATAAACTAAAGGGATAATACCAATTTTAAAACGGGTTTTGTCTGAAAATTGTTCACACACTGTCTTAGAAGTTACTTATAAGACTGCTGTACCTGAACATGATCTAGAGAAGAGTCATTCTCTCTATGCATTCAATTTGTTTACTTTGTACATTTGACAGCACTTTAGAAATCGCCTAGTGAGCAGGAGTGGCTCTAGACATTTCGCCGCCCCAAGCACGGCGGCATGCCACGGAGGACGCTCTGCCAGTCGCCGGACCTCCTGCAGGCATGCCTGCCACCGAAGCCACGGGACCAGCAGACCCTCCGCAGGCCACCTGTGGGAGGTCCACCAGAGCCCTGCCTGCCGCCCTCCCGGCAACTGGTAGAGCTCCCCCTGCAGCATGCCACCCCAAGCACGCGCTTGGCGTGCTGGGGCCTGGAGCCACCCCTGCTAGTGAGAGCCTTATCATTGCAAGGAATAGGCCGTGATTGTACTCGAAGCCGTACACCTTGCAAGATATGAGTAAACACCATAAGATATATTCTTTTCCCTTTTCTTTGATTGTTAATATGATCCAACTATCACTGACTTCAATGGGAGCAAGACTGATTCTATTTAATGATTTATAAGAAAGGAGTTAATTTTCCCAATTGAAAGCCAAATGGTTGAGTGAACACCCTTGGTGGGTCTGGGCACTGAACATTTAACCTGTTTTAAAAAAAAAATCTTACCCCTACAGAGCCAGTGATGACTCCCTAGTGCTCTGAAATACACACTCAGACAAATGCTCTGAAGAAACTATAGCGTCTCAGGTTGCTGGAGAATCCTGAACTCGCTGATGAGGAGATCAGCCTAATACATGGTACATGCAGAAATTAAGAGTGAGAGGAACGTCTAGAGTTTTATGGGGTCTCATTTTAGCTTTGTATTTATTCAGACCCTTCTAACCCAAGATCTCGGTAATTAAGCCTTAGAAATCCCTAAGGATTTTACAGGGAGAGAAAGTGAGACACCGAGAGGTTACATGATTTTCCCAATGTCACACACTGATTCAGTAAGGAGCCACAAATAGAATCCCGCAATCCTAACTTGTAGTCACCTAGTAGACCTCTACCCTTGTTTTGAACCAACTGGATCAGTAGTTCATATGGAGCAGTAAGTATAATCCCTGTTTCACAGATATGGAAACTGAAACAGAGATGCCGAGGCCCAAATATTCATACTTGGATGTTAGACACTTATATGCATCTGTCATAAACAGATAGTTAAGGGTTAATGTCTCTTACCTGTAAAGGGTTAACAAGCTCAGTGAACCTGGCTGACACCTGACCAAAGGACCAATCAGGGGACAAGATACTTTCAAATCTTGGTGGAGGGAAGTCTTTGTTGAGGGACCAGACATGCAACCAGATTTCTCCAATCTTTCTGAAACAGTCTCTCATGTTCAAAAATAGTAAGTACTAGATAGAAGGCGGATTATTCTTTATGTTTGTTTTCTTTATTTGCAAATATGGATTTTGCTGGAAGGATATTTTACCTCTGTTTGCTGTAACTTGTATCTTAAGCTAGGGCGCAAGGAGTCCCTCTAGTCTATGTAAAGCTTAGACCCTGTAAACATTTTCCATCTTGATTTTACAGAGATAATTTTTACTTTTTTCTTTAATTAAAAGCTTTCTTTTTTAAGAATCTGATTGATTTTTTCCTTGTGTAAGACAAGGGGATTGAGTCTGAACTCACCAGGGAGTGGTGGGGGAGAGAAGGGGGGAAAAAGGTTAATTCCTCTCTGTTTTAGGATCCAAGGAGTTTGGATCAGTGATCTCTCAGGGAAAGTCTGGGAGGGGGAAAGGAGGGGGAATGGTTTATTTCTCTCCGTTTTAAGACCCAAGGGAAGGTTTTGGGGGGACAAAAAGTGTACCAAAACATTATATTTTTGGTTGGTGGCAGCGTTATCTAATCTAAGCTAAAAATTAAGCTTAGAAGGGTACATGCAGGTCCCCACTTTCTGGATGCTAAAGTTCAAGGTGGGAATAATACCTTATTCACCTAAACAAGTGGCCTGATTTTCAGAAGTGTCCATTAATTTAGGTACTTATCTTTAGCAACTCAGGTTTGAAAATGTTGGCCATACTGTGCAGTGACTTGGGTGCAGTTGGTTTTAAAAATCAGAGAGAAACAAGCTTGCTGACCTTCATGGATATGTCCAAAAACATGAAGTCGTGGCTGTATTCGTCTCTGGACTGTGTTCAGCAGCTCAACACATCCTACTCTCTGCATTTTCTTAGGAACCCAGTCTAGAAAACCTTTGAAGAAGAAGAAAGATTAATAAACACAGATTTAAAAGGAGAGAGAAAGGAGTCACGTTATCTGTGAAACTTTATACCTGGAAGATGCAAAATCATTCCTGGATTTTAATGTCTCTCTTAGTTTCTAGTAAGTGGCCACAGAATAATCTATTAAAATGAACATCTTCATTGCTCAGTGGAGGGAGAATGAAAAATATTTGAGGAATGAAAAAATAGTTGATCCAAAGGGATGGGATTAGAGTTATTCTTGCCAATATTTCCTTTAGAAAGGAAAGATCCTTGCAAGAGACTTTAAATTAAAACTAATTAAATCATATTTGCTCTATTTAAGGCAAACATTCTAATTTTTATCCATCCCTGCTACATTTTAAGAAGCTTAGAGCAAAATGTTCAAAACTAGTGCCTAAAGCTAGGCCTCAAAACCTACATTTAGGCTTTTAAATCTAGTCAGGGTCTAATTTTAGCACTGAATATTTTGATCTTAACTTATGTAACGTCTTTGGTGTTGCTGATTGTTAAACCAAAACATACTGGCATTGAGGGTTAGATATTTCCATTTTCATATATTAAAATGATTGCCTACTACAGCTGATTGTAAAAATATTTTTCTTTCCCCCTAGAAAGTGCTGACTTTTTAATTAAAAATATAAAAATGGTTTTGGTTTCCATTTTTTGGTTTTGTTTTTGCCTGTATGAAAAAAATCAAAAATTTTCAAGGAAAGCAGGCACTTTGTTAAAGTTACATTTTGTTGAAAACCCAATTTTTCCATTTAAAAAAAATGACAATTGTCATTACCAGCCCTATCAGCTACTTCAGAAAGCAGAAATAATAGCATATCTGAACAGAAAGCACTAAAAATACTCTTTTATTAATGGCACCAAAGTGTTAAAATGATACTAAAAACTATCCACATCTGTACCACCAGGAGACTGATCTAACTCTCAGTTAAGTCATTGGGACTTTCCATTGACCTGATGGGACAAGGATCTGGCTCCAGATGATGGTTTTGGTTGGGCTGGAGGCTGGAAATTTTGATTAAAATTATCTTCTTTTTAAATATCCAAGACTATATGGCAGCTTTGAACATGAGCCCATGTTAGGTGGGGGAATGAGCAAAGACCACACTGCAGCAGGAATCCCTGGAGGCATTGTGGCTGAGTTGGTCTGAATTCCTGAAGAGCCTGTGGGAGCACATGCCAGAGCAGAAACTCCAGCATTCAGCAGCTGAGCTCAACTGGCAAACACAAAAGGATAGCGGGGCCATAATCCAGCCTCCACCTAGTTGCTTTTGGAAAATCTCATGCAACTGCCAGGATCATTGTAACTCTTCCCAAAGTCTCTGCTGGCCCCTTTGCAGAGGCATGCTTGTGTGACTGTTGTATTTACCTGTATGGGATGCAGGGTTTTTGTTAAAGTTATTTTACAATGAAAACCTAAATGCCCAATCTGGACATCAAATTATTGAACGTAATGTCAGAAGGGATGCTAATTGTTCACTAAATTATGGTATTTTCTTCAAAGCGATAGTGTAACCTAACCAGGATGTGACATTTGAAGTGTGAAAACATCATCTCCTGTATATCTGTGTGAAAGATGGAAGAGCAAAGAGTCCAGAGCTGTGCAGGGAAACACTATTCTGCAGTGCAAATTGGAATAATTTAGTTAATTTCTGTTGGTTTGTAATGATCTAATTGTTTTGTGCTGCCACATCTCTGCCACTATCATAAGATGTTGCCTCCAATTTGGGGGACCTAAAACATTTACAATTTTGTACTATCTTTAGATTTATTTATCCTTCCGTTTGCATTATGTGCCTATTGCATATCTCCATAGGTACATTTGAAGGGTGTTGTGATATATTGCATATACACAGGGCTGAGAGGATAAGGATGAGCCAGTGACTTACACATACTGGATGCAGTTTTCAAATTATGGTACAGGGGGCCTGCTCCAACATGGCTAACAAGGAGTTAAGCCAGTAGCTCTCAAACTTTTGTACTGGTGACCCCTTTCACATAGCAAACCTCTGAGTGCGACCCCCCTCTTATAAATTAAAAACTCTTTTTTATATATTTAACATCATTATAAATGCTGGAGGAAAAGCAGGGCTTGAGGTGGAGGCTGACAGCTCGCGACCTCCCATTTAATAACCTTGCGAACCGTTGAGGGGTCCCAACCCCCAGTTTGAGAACCCCTGAGTTAAGCCATTTATTTCAATGAGACCAGAAATGGAGCACTCAGCTGGAAGAGTGCACTGCATGCAAAATGGATATATATGAGCCTAATGGCAGATTCGGACACCCACATGTTTGCATTTCGGTGCCTATTTTTAAAAGTTGGTCTTGGTATATTTTAGGGTTTTGTGACTAAGGGTAAAATTTTCTAAAATGAGTAAATGGCAGGTTCAAAAGTCCCATTTTTAAGAGTGACTAAGGCACTCAGACGTCTGTTTCCTTGAAAGTCAATGGAATCTAGGCTTCTAAGTACCCAAGTCCTGTCTGAGGAAGGAAGGGCACTTTTGAAAACGTTATCCCAGGTCTTTTGGTGTATATATCTTCACAGAAAATCCAGTTACATGCAACTTAATTACAGACACTGATGATCCTCATTAAACTCTGATATTTGATTCTGCTAGTCACTTTCGTCCTCTATGGAAGTTTAAAATTGATTCCAGGAAATAATAGCAGTTCCTTAACACGTCTAAATGAGTTGAGAAATTGTATCTTTCAGAATCCAGTTCAATCTCTTTTTCATGCCAAACAGCTTATAAGCCAGGCTTTTGTTATTTCAATGGTTTGAAACAGTTAATTGTCAAAACGTCTGTGGTGAACATGAAGGCAAAGGTATTTCCACTTCAAAAACTTTACAAACAAAAATTCATGAAATTAACTTCTCCATTAAATTAAGCATTATTTATGTTGAACATGTTTTTGTTTACATGCATTATCACCCTTCTGAAACCTTCCCATATGTTTGCTGCTTATTATACACACCTGACTACACAAACTAAGAATAATTGATTACACCTAGCTAACAATTAGAGTTCATCTTAGGGATTTTTTTATGTTTAGTTATTTGAAACTGGTTTCTGCAACTGTCAGGGAAGTATAAATCTTTGTCACAGACAATCACGCAGACAACTACAGATCAAGACTTAAAGGTGAAATGAAATCTATTTAAAAAAAAAAGAAAAAGAAAGAAAGGAAGAAAAGGAAAGAATGCTTGATGAGAAGCCAAAGAATCCTTAACTTAATTCTTTACATGGTAGGAAACTGACTTTTAAAAAACATGAAATTAAAACATATTCAAAGAAACTTATTTTTGCGTAGTGTTTTTATTGTATTTCCAATATGACCTAATCAAAGGTGTCTCTCACACTGCTATATATCATGACCCAGTAACATATGGTATATCCTCATTAACAGGTGGCTGAGTACAATGACTGCAGATAATTGTAAACTCTTGGGGAACTGTGTTCCCAATACGTGTGTACAGTGCCTGGCACAAGCAGGAGCACATATCCTGATAGTGGCATCTAGGCACTACCACCACAGGTGGCTCTAGGGTTTTTGCCACCCCAAGCAGGCTGCCTTCGGCAGTTTGCCTGTGGAGGGTCCTCTGGTCCTGCGGACCCTCCACAGGCACGCTTGTGGGAGGTCCTCCGAAGCTGCGGGACCAGCAGACCCTCCGCAGGCACGCCGCTGAGGGAAGCCTGCCTGCCACCCTCGCGGCACCAGCAGAGCACCCCCCTGGCTGCCGCCCCAAGCACGCGCTTGGCGTGCTGGGGCCTGGAGCCGCCCCTGACCACCACAATACAAATAATGAAGAATAGTGACTCTGAGTAGGATTTTCAGAAGTGCCTAAGTGACACAGAAGCACAATTCTGATTAAAGTCAATGGGACTTGTGCTCCTGAATCCCTTTGGCGCTTTTAAAATCCCACCAACTTATTTCTCTAGTTCTGTAACATCAGTTGATCAGGAGGGTATTTGTTCTGCTATAGGAAGGGGGTGAATAGAGAGAAAAGTGGATGGTGGGCAGAATTAAGACATACACTTAAGGGAAAAAGAAAAGAGGAGAAGAAAGAAGGACATGATTTCATGAGGCACCAGCTCAAAAGAGGGATATAATCAGTAATAATACTCAACCTAAGAGGCCACATTGCAGCACCTTCTCTTGGACCACATACAGAAGAGGGTAGTTATCCTCTGAGTCATTAAACAGACAGGAACCACCTATTATGGGAGTCTCTAAACCCAATAAAAAGGAGTAGTACTTGTGGCACCTTAGAGACTAATAAATTTATTTGGGCATAAGCTTTCATGGGCTAAAACCCACTTCATCAGATGCATGCAGTGGAAAATACAGTAGGAAGATATATATACACAGAGAACATGAAAAAATGGGTGTTGCTACACAACTCTAATAAGACTAATCAATTAAGGTGGGATATTATCAGCAGGAGAAGAAAAACTTTTGTAGTGATAATCACATCAGCCACACCATCAGAGGCTCGTTCACGCTGCATTGATAATATGCATCAGGTGCCAGCAATGCCCTCTGCCATGTAGTTGGACAAACGGACAGTCCTACGCAAAAGAATAAATGGACACAAATCAGACATCAAGAATAATAACATTCAAAACGCAGTCAGAGAACACTCAACCTCCTGTCACTCAGTTACAGACCAAAAAGTCACAATTATTTACCAAAAACTGCAAGAACAGACCCAATGAGAACTGCAGAACTGGAATAATGCAAACTTGACACCATTAAATTAGGCTTGAATAAGACTGGGATGGATGGGTCATTACACAAAGTAAAACTATTCTCATGCTAATTTTAACACCTACTGTTACTCTACCTTCTTGTCAACTCTTTGAAATGGGCATCCTGATGAGCACTCACAAAGTTTGTTTTCTCCTGCTGATAATAGCCACTAATTAGTCTCGTTAGAGTTGTAAGGCAACACCCATTTTTCATGATCTCTGTGTATATTATCTTCCTACGTATTTTCCACTGCATGCATCCGATGAAGTGGGTTTTAGCCCATGAAAGCTTATGCCCAAATGAATTTGTTAGTCTCTAAGGTGTCACAAGTACTCCTGTTCTTTTTGCTGATACAGACTAACATGGTTACCACTCTGAAACCTCTAAACCTAATGTAACAGTGAGTGTAGGCATGACAGTAGCAGCTCTTGCTGGGTCCCTTGTCGATACCCCATGCAAACCTGACAGCGACCTAACAAAATCTGTAAGTTAAAGGGAAATACATTGAAAATCCATAAAAGGAAATGCTCCTTTTTGCAGCATTATAGTCATACTGTCATAGGAAGTTATCTAAATTGTGTGGCTGAATTTGCAAGAGCATTGGATACTTTTATGTTCATTAATAACATTTGTAGTTATGTAGTCTAAGACCAAGATAATAGTAATCAACTTCCAGGTTAAAATAATTGCCTGTGAAGGTCAGAAAGGAATTCTGTTTCCAACCCATCCATGCACAGCCAAATACATAGCTGGGTGCAATACAGTGAAGAGGTTGTCACTTTCCTTTGGAGTGCCACAGAATGGCTGCTGCAGAAAAATAAATAACATGTTAGGTGGAGCAATATCTTGATCCAACTCATAAAAGGTTTGCAGACCATTCAGCGTGGAACATGAGCTGTCCATAGATATATTAATATAGACAAGACACCAGGAAAATAAAGCAAAGAAATATGCAACATTTTGCAGAAAAGCCATGGAGGATGGTTGAAGATAAAAAACAAAATAGGATAAATACTCAGACTAGTTGATAAGTGAATTACAAACACCGGATATGTAGATATTCTTTGGAATTGACAAAGGATCGTGTTTTTTTTTCATGACTAATCAGAAGTTTAGGGGGTTAAGAATAAAAGTCAAAGTATTTCAAATGTTTTAAGTTGTTTTATTTGGACTTATAAATAGGTCCACCAAAAATCCAATACTAACATTTGGGCTACCATTTGGGATTTTGGATTATCTTCTATGCTAAATGTTTAGGGCTAACAGCTCCAGACCTGCAAGCACTCAGGGACGAATGGCTGTTACCAGTTTTTAAGATCCAAGTCCATCTACGGAATAAATCTGATGACTGGAAGTGAGTTATGCAATGGATTAAACACACAGTCTTATTGGGAGAACAAAGGTTTACAAAGAAGAAACCCCTATCCCCAAAGCTTCAGTGAAACACTTAAAGGAAAAATCGTTTTGTTCTAGTGAAAAACAAAACCCTTTATATACTCTAAATGAAAATTTTGAAAGAGAAGGGGAAAGGGTGGTGGGAAGGAGGATTTTAGCACTTAGTGAAATTGTGGACTGAAAGGAGTCTTAAATTTAAAAGTCAAATTCAGCAGAGCACTTAAGCATGATTTTCACTTCATCATGATTAAATCAATGAGTTTTGAGCATGTGTTTACAGTTAAGCGTGTGTTTAAATGCTTTTCTGAATCAGAGCCAAAAAAATTTCTGTTAATACTTTATTTCCATAATCAAGGTCAGATAACTATTATCAGGAAACATAATAAGCCCACTACTTGTATAAAGACATATTTTCTCTCACATTAATATCTATAAAATGAAAATGTAAAAATGGTTCTTGTTGGCCTACACGTCAGCAGGTCCTCTCTAAAGAATGGGCACTATAAGTATGGCCATTTGGGTTCATGAGAAGGACGCAGAGGTGGCAACTCATGAGGAAAGAAGGGAGAAATAAATACTGGATATTGGATGGAAGGGAATGCTACCATAAAAAGGTGGCAGGGAACCTCTATATAAGAACTTAGGGCTTGATCCTCCATTCCTTGTTCAATCAACTCTCCTCAGTTATTTCAATGGAAACTATGAGTGGGCAAGAAATGCAGGATCAGACCTCTAAATTATGTAAGTATATTAGGCCTGATTCATCACTGTGTCACCCCAATTTTGACACTGGTGTAGCTCTATTGAATTCAGTGGAGTCACATTGGCATGAAACTGGAATGCTAGACGTGAATCAGGGCCATTGTTTCTTTATAATGTACATTAAGGCAAAATATTTCACATCTCTCGCTGAGTTTAGGTAATAGCAATTAGAAACCCTGGGATGAAATCCTGGCCCCAATTCATTCCAGCGGAGCTTTGCTTTTGACTTCCCTGGGGCCAGGATTTCACCCCATGTCCGAAAAGAGCACATAGTTACTATATCATTATTTGAAATATGTAACTAAAAGTGTTAATTTTTTCTTACCAAGAGGTGGTCCATGTGTTATAAGAATATCTATTCCATCTGGAATAAGGTTCCATTTCTCTAATAGTGCTTGGCCTCGTGGAAGATTAAAGCCCCAGCCATAAAACCAAGGTTGCCTGCCAAAAGAGGAGGAGAATGTCTTCAATGCTACTCATATGCATTGGTCATCTAATTAAAAAATGGAGATTGAGTCTCTTCTGTTAAGGAATTTGGGGACACAAATAGCATTAGTTACCTTCTCTCTACGTACAATGACACCGTATCTGCATACAACCATCATTATTTAACGTGTGGGAAATCAACAAGCTTATCAGCTTAAATATACAGTCTATTGTAAAATATTTATTGCATTCTTCTAATCGGTTTGAGAGGCAACAACTGTAGGAGTTGAAGTACCCTACACAGTGCTATACCTAGAGTTCCATTATATCTATTGGACCACCACTCTGAAGTGTGTGTGTGTGTGTGTTTTATGTTACAGCATGGCCCTCTTCCCACTTTGGCCCTGATCTTACAATTGAATGGGAATGGGCAGAACCCTGCACACATACAGATCCAACTACGGAGTTGGGGACAGGGGAGGCTTCGGGCCCCAGCACGCCAAGTGCGTGCTTGGGGCGGCAAGCCGCGGGGGACGCTCTGTGGGTCGCCGCGAGGGCGGCAGGCAGGCTGCCTTTGGCGGCTTGCCTGTGGAGGGTCCGCTGATCCCCCAGCTTCGGCAGACCTCCCGCAGGCATGCCTGCAGAGGGTCCACTGGCCCTGCGGCTTTGGCGGACCTGGGAGGTTCGCCGAAGCCACGGGACCAGTGGATCCTCCACAGGGAAGCCGCCGAAGGCACCCTGCCTGCCATGCTTGGGGCAGCAAAATGCCTAGAACCGCCCCTGGTTGGGGCCATAATCCATAGTATGTTTGGTTAACACTGGAAGCATCACACCAGAACAAACGTTTATTAAATTCATACATACTGTACAATTTTCCTCTGTCATCCACCACATTAATTGTTTATAAAATAAAATTTTACATATTCAAGATTTAGTATCCGATGAGAATTTATTTTAGGGTTGTTTTTTTCAACACATTATTTACGGAACAGCTCATTGTTAAGTGGTGGGATTATAATAGAGGTAGTCAGAATATAATTCTTTTTTTTATGCAATCCCATTGATTAAAAAGATATATTTCATAGTAATATCACTGTGGCAAATTATGACTTGCTGGTGATGCTACAAGTCATGAAATGTGGGGCTAGTTTTGGGTTGCATTTTTTTTTTTTGACTGACTGGTGTTCTGGGCATATATCCACATATGGAGAACAACAAATGGGCTGCTGTGATTTAATAAGGTTTATGATAATTGCAGCCTTAGTGTTTATAAATATGTACACATCAACCAGAGTTCTCCTTCAGATCTTACTTTGTTGAAGAAAGCTTTCCACTCCCTCATGGCATCAAAATGAAAAAGCGAGATTTCTTTTAAACAAATTCTCTGAACTACTCTTTGCATCATGTATGGCAAAGACAAAAGAGAATGCTCATGAAGCTATTATTCTTCCTCTTCCTTTACTGACGCTTGACTACCACTTCAGAAATTAACACGTTGTCTGCAATCTTCATGATCATCTATTTTTCACATCTCCTTTCTGAATGCTGTTAGACATGTGTATGCTGAAAATAACTGAAAAACACTGCATACGAGGAGCAATAAAGGAAAACAGGCTATCCTAGGAGGGGAATCAAACTGTAGCAGAAGAGCCCTCTAACAAGCAGAGCTTCTGTGGAAAGTTCCCTCTCCTTCCCATAGGTTAGAGGCCCAATTTCTCTAGAGCCAAAGTGTTGGGACTCTGCAGTACTGGTTGAGGGCGGTGTCAAGCTAAGAGTCCATATCATGGTTCTGCGTGGCCCGTTCTCCTGGCTAACTGTTAGCCTTCCATGTGAAAACCTAACTGGAAGTTACTACTGTTGCAGCTGTGACCACCAATCTCTCTCTCTCTTGGATCATTCCAGTCCCTGTGGTGAGAGACAAAGAGGGTGAGTGCAGGAAGGAAAACGAATGGCAGCGAGGCTCCATTAAGAGACATGCTGACAAGAGTAGGGGTTGGCTAGGCAGCTCTACCTACCAAAGGGAGAATCAGGCATAGAACAGTGAGTTTCAGATCAGAGTTTTTTGATGAGTTTTTACCTTTCAGCAACTTTTTCCTTATGGGTACTCTCCCACCAGGAAGAATAGCATGTAGCTCTAAGGTACATGGTTCCTCACCTTCCCACTGCTGGGATGGGAACTCTGCATCTATTCACTGGCTTATTCTGCAACAAGCTAGTAGTGATCTCTGCACCTTATTTACAGGTAAATATTGATTTGGCTGCCTTGTGTTAAGTTACTCTCTCCCTTGCCTTGCTGCCAGCATGCATAGTTTCTCCAACTGTGAGAAGACTGGAGTCAACTGCCTCTATAAATGAAGGAAGTCTTATTTATCCAGAGAGAAGAAGGATGCTCCACTGGTTCAGATACTAACTAGAAGCCCAAGTTTAAATCTCTGTTCTGCAAAAGATTTCCTGGGTGAACTTGGTGAAGATAATGAAGGTAAGTTCCCTACCTTACAGAAGTGTTGTGAGGATAAATATAATAAGGATTGTGAGCTGCTCGGCTGTTACAGTAATGGAGACTGTATAAGTACCACAGAGCAGTGCTACTCAAAGTGGTGGTCCGTGGACCGGTGTCGGTCCACGAGCCATTGGCTGCTGGTCTGCAGCGAGTTTCCAGGAAAGAAAGAGAGAAATAATAGTATAATTTAAAAATCACACTGGAATTCTACCAAGAATAACTATCAGTCGATGAAAGTCAACAATATTAAATAATACTATGTTTTCAGAAGCACATATTATAACATTGATAAATAAAAT
This sequence comes from Chelonoidis abingdonii, assembly GCF_003597395.2. Taxonomy (NCBI): domain Eukaryota; kingdom Metazoa; phylum Chordata; order Testudines; family Testudinidae; genus Chelonoidis; species Chelonoidis abingdonii. Next base: position 131,071,632 of record NC_133769.1, on the reverse strand, counting down.
AAAAAATGTCTGCCAATTATTTTATTCATTACATTGTTTGATATAAATTAAATGTTCAAATAATATTTTCTTGGATCTAGTCATTTTATACTATCCACCCAGATCCACAGCCTTTCAGTCAGTCTTCAATATATTTAAATGGGAACATCTCTGCATGTACGCCACACTCCCATTCCAGTTAATACAGTGAAGAATGTTAGTTTTTCTGATCTGATGTGCTATGTGCCTATGCAAAAATGATAATAATATGGCACAAATATGGTACTGGTCCCTGGCACACTGGGAAAAAAACCTGCCAGTCTGCCACATCAGATAGTTTGAGAAGCACTGCCATAGAGTGCTCACAGAGTTTTGGCCTGTTTCTTTGAAAAAAAACACAAGGCTGCAGCCCAAATCACAAATGCCAATGGCCTTCCTTCACTAACACCACAAAGGGAATCCTAATATGGCTTGTATTCTGGTCTAACACTCAACAAATTTTATTTAGTCAATAAATAATGTTTAGCCAAAATTAGTTTTCCACAAATATTCTTATGAACAAAACTTCACTTGCAAAAAGTGACTATGAAAAAGGGGGAAATGTGGCAATTCACAGTTCAGTTTCCAACTGACCTGAAATGTTCCTGAGACATTTTTCTCCCACCCCTCCTCATCCAGGCCCTAACCAATACCCTTTGGAGTTAGTGGGAGTCTTTCCACTGACTTCAGTGGGCACTGGATCAGGCTTTCTATTCCCATGTTCTAGAGAGATCATCAATGATTGTGGTGCACAAACAGGAAGCAAAATGTAACACAACTGCTGTGCTCCCTGAGAAACAAATGGAGAGAAAAACACCAGTATTTGCCAAAGAGAAAAGGTAAGAAATCAGTATAGAAAAAATAATTATTTTAAAGATACATTGGAACATTAAAAAAAAAAAAAGAAATAATCTCGACCATCAAAGAACTTGACAGTGTCTAGTTGATGCCACTGAAATCCACAGGCTTATGAATCATATATATACATGTAAAATATCAGTGGTTTGCCTGCCTCTATTAGGCCCATTATATACATACTCACTTTTTTAAGTGTGTTTCTCTTTCTGAATAGGCATGTTCTGCAGCTTATTTAGACAAGGAATATTGTCCCCCTTTCCTCTCTCGCTTTGTGCCTGCAGTGCATATATGCTTGAGTTAGGGTTTGGTGAGTTATGCATGCTGGAGCTGTTCTTTTGTGACTAGGAAATGTTGGAACTTGTGTGATTTGCCATTATGCTGTCTTTTATGACAATCCCAGGAATGACATAAATGTCTGGAATATTTCTGGCTAAAATCTGAAAGGATTCAGTACATAATATTAGTATTCTTTACATTAAATAAATTCATGCACTTCAATGCCCAAACCACACAAAAGTAAAAGCATTTTTATGTTCAGAGGGATTTTATCCCTCAGGTCTCTTCTTGCAAAATGTTATTACAAACCAGCCATCAAAGTTTCTGTGCAGAAAAAAAAATCTACCCATATACACACGAACAACTGTCTGACCTAGAAATCATGTAAAGGCAATTTTGTCTACTATTTCCATCCTTCACAGAATGTGGAAGCAAAGTTACAGAGTTAAGATCTGATGCTTTTTTGGATCGCCTTTCTTAGAGTTTACTCAATGAAAGTATAACTTTTTTATAAAATAGTTCACATGACTATCTATTTTACATTAACATACGTAGGGAGAAAAATCTGCTGGTTCTAGAAAAGAAAGGTGCAAAAAATGTATTTGACAATTAAACACCTATACCATTAATGTACTTCATGTTAGGAGCCAAGTACCCATGATTAACAGTGTACTTTGATTTAGGTTTTGCCTTCTTATAGCAAACGGCGTATGTCTCTCAACATCTTACTGAAATTCAGTGCTTTTATTATTATGACAGAAAAATGACTGACCACATAGAAGGCTGTAGGGAGAAAAGTATATTGCAAGTGAATACGATTACTGCACAATTAAGCTTGTGTTAAAAACACATGAACAAGTTTTACAGGTCAACTCGTCTTACGTACAAAAATGCCTGGATTCTCAAAATTTGTGCTAGCAATCGGATGTTGCTTTCTATACTGAATTTCTGTCTTTCTGTTCTAAAGAAACCATTGGAATAATTTTCTTACAGAATGATGGTTGCTATGACAACCATAGCAAATTTTTCCTTTTCTGAAACAGATGTCTCATTTAGTTGAAAATTAGAATGTGAAAAACCCATGGGAAAAATTAATTCAAACTTTAACAGAACACTGACTACAATGTAATCTCTTATAGGTTAACCCCTTAACATCTTTCTGCACTCCTATAGTAACCTTCGAATAAACTCTAATTAAACTATTTTAACTTCTTATAAATGACCTTCTTAGCTATCATTGGCACTTTAGTATTCTTTGAAGTGTGCATTTCTGTTACCATAATAACAGACAAAAGTGGCATTAAAAAAGCGGTCAAACACATTACTCCCTTAACTATTTATCACTGTTTGTTCTTTTATTCAACCACCATTGGAAAGAGGAACAGCGCAGTTTGAGTGTTCTATTCTATTCTTCTGTCACTTAAATGGGGCATAACTTAGTTTTACATGTAATTTACTGTACAGGGCTGTGATGCATTACATAAATCTGATCTGTAATTTATGTGAGAATTGAGGGTTTGTGTTCTTATACTGGTATACATCTCAAATTGCTTAGCAAATGTACTAATTGGGTAAGGGATACACAAAAAGGGTACCAGAGTGGGCAAACCAAGCAATATATATGTATTCTCCTATTAGAAGAAGTGAGAGACTGAAATGTGTTTCTTTGTGGCTTTCATTTAACTGCTTGACTAGAAGGACCCATTACTACCTTCATCTACACTTAGTAACTGAACATAAAATCCACGATCATTGCAGGTCAGTTACACATGCACATCTCTGGAATTAGTACGCAATTAAAAAAACATTCCAATTTATCGCATGACCCCCTAACTCCTGGCGGGCTGGTACAGTGTAAGAACTTGGGGACTGCAAATTTTACTGCAGTAACTTAATCAAGAATGTGCAGTCAATTGAGCCCAATTCTGCGACTGTTAGTTACACCATTGGTCTCAATGACATCAATGGGATTACTCACACAAGTAAGGGTCGTAGGATCAGACCAAGTGTCTACAAAGATGTATGGGTGACACTTTTCTTTTCTACCATTGCAGAATACTATTAATCAATGAGTAGTGTCTTGAGTACACCGTACAAGCAACAACAACATGTGCTAAAATTTCCGCTATGATGATCTCTTCTTGACTGACAGGCATTTCTGTGTCCCATTCAAGCAAGAGATTGCTCTAGTTTTCTCTTTGCTTATGATATATATTTTAAAGGATCACAGTGAAGTGTTACTCAGATTGATCCCCTGCACAGAATTGCTATTTCTCTGTTGTAAATGAACAAGTAGGTATTAACACATCTTCATACAGAAACTCATTAGAAAAACAAATTGCTCAAAGTTAATCCACTCAGCTCCACTCCTATATATAATTACACAACTGCATATCTTGAACATTAAAAGATTGGCCCATGCCTCAAGCCATACTGGCAAAAAGTACAGGTCAAGGAACATGGGCATATGATGTACAATTAACATCCTTGTTGGCAAAATTGCAGCCAACAGGCCAAGGACTGAATCACAGAAGATAGAACTGGAAAAGACTGCTTCCAGGCAGGATTTTCCCCAACAAGACATTTTTTTAGTATTTTGTCTGGTCTTATTGGAAATGTGCCAAGCAATTGGGGTTTCCATTACTTCCCATAGCCCAGTACTACTCCATAGCCCAACACATTTTACTGTTTGGAAATTCTGACTGATATTCAGTCTCAATTTTACCTTTCTCAGAGCAGTCTACACTTACTACAGTGGCACAGCTGCACTGCTGTAGCGCTTCACTGAAGATGCAACTATGCTGATGAGAGAGCTTCTCCCATCGGTATAGTTATTCCACTTCTGTGAGAGGTGGTAGCTGTGTCGATGGGAGAAGCCTTCCTGTCAACGTAGCGCTATCTACATTAGGTCAGTATAACTCTGTCACTCAGGGGTGTGGATTTTTCCACATCCCTGAGTAATGTAGTTATACGGCTGTAAGTTTATAGTGTAGACCTGGCTTCAGTTTCATCTTATTATTCCTAGTTATACCCCTATAAACTATTTTAAATATTGTCCATGATAGCAGGGAGTTTATACCCTTCAGATGTTTGTAGTCTCATGTCCCTTACCATTGCATTAGTTGTCTTTTAGCCAATCTATATGTTTAGCTTTTTAATCTTTCCTCAAAAGTCCTTCCAGTCCACTAATCATGTTTTTTGTGCTCTTCTCTGAACTCCTATCTTCAATTCTTTTCCGTGGTTCTCAAAAGTGCCTTCATGATCCTGTCACATCATCTTTTGCTGGGGTTGGTTGTTCCCACAATGACTGTTAATGGGAAATCCAAAATGTTCTTACTGTGCTATCACTTGACCTTGTACCCAGAGGGTAGAAAACGATCTTGAATGGGCATGGTGAGTAAAGTAGCTATTCATCACTTAGAGATAAGAAACTTTGATAGGGCAGTGTTCATTTATAGGCTTTTTAATGGCATGCATCATCTTAGTACATGAATTCCTCACAAACGTTCACAGAAATTTAGGGCTGGAAGGGATACTTAGAAATCATCAAGGCCAGCCCCCTGCGCTGAGGCAGAACCAAGTAAACCCAGACCTTCCTGTCAGGTGTTCGTCCAACCTGTTTTTAAAAACCTCCAGATATGGGGATTCCACAACCTCCCTTGGAAGTCTATTACAGAGTTTAACTAATCTTATAGTTAGAAAGTATTTCCTAATATCTAACCTAAATCTCCTTTGCTGCAGATTAAGCCCATTATTTCTTGTCCTACCTTCAGTGACCATGGAGGACAACTGATCACAGTCCTCTTTAGAACAGCCCTTAACATATTTCAAGATGTTACCAGGCCTCTCCTCAGTTGTCTTTTCTCAATACTAAACATGCCTTGGTTTTTTAACCTTTATCCTCTTAGGTCAGGTTTCTAAAACTTTAATCATTTTGTTACTCTCCTTTAGACTCCGACCACTTTGTCCATAACTTTCCTATATTGTAGTGCCCAGAACTGGACACAGTACTCCAGCTGAAGCCTAACCAGTGCCAAGTAAAATGGCGCAATCACCTCCCATGTCTTACATATGACACTCCTTTTAACATACCCCAGAATTGTATTAGCCTATTTAGGAATTGCATCACAATGTTGACTCATATTCAATTTTTGATTTACTATCCTTTTCAGTAGTACTACCACCTAGCCAGTTATTCCCTAGTTTGTAGTCATGCTTTTGATTTTTCCTTCCTATATATAGTACATTGCACTTATCCTTATTTAATTTTATCTTGTTGGTTTCAGATCAATTCTCTAATTTATCAAGGACTTTCTGAATTCTAAACCTGTCTTCCAAAGTGCCTGCAACCCCTCCCATCTTGGTTTCATCTACAAATTTTATAAGCACTCTCTCCACTCCAGTTCCCCAGTCATTAATGAAAATGTTGAATAATACCAGACCCATGGAAGGCTCCTCTAGGTTCCCACAAGATGTCTAGTCTGACAGTGAGACACTGATAACTATTCTCTGAATATCATTTTCAACCAGTTGTGCACCCACCTTATAGTAATTTCATCTAGACTGCATGTCCCTAGTTTGCTTATGAGAATGTCATGTAGGACTATGTCAAAAGCCTTACTAAAATCAAGATACATCACATATACTGCTTTCCCTATCTACTAGGCCAGTAACTCTACCAAAGAAGTAAATTAGGCTAGTTTGGCACAATTTGTTCATAAGAAATCCATGCTGGCTATTCCTTATAACCCTATTATCCTCTAGGTGCTTACAAACTGATTGTTTAATAACTTATTCTAGTATCTTTCCAGATATTGAAATTAATCTGACTGGTCTATAATTCCCTGAGTCCTCCCTGTTCCCTCATTTTAAAGATAGGCACAACGTTTGCCCTTCTTCGATCTCTGGGACCACACCCATCATCCATGGATTCTAAAAGATAATTGCTAACAGTTCCGAGGTTGCTTCAGCTAGTTCCTTAATATCCCCAGGATGAATTTCATCAGCCCTGCCTACTTGAATATATCTAACTTATCTAAATATTCTTCAACCTGTTCTTTCCCCTATTTTGGCTTGTGTTCCTTCTCCTTTTTTGTTAATATTGTGCTGAGTATCTGGTCATCATTGATCTTTTTAGTGAAGACTGAAACAAAATGGGCATAAAGCATCTCAGCCTTCTTGATGTCATCAGTTATTAGCTCTTCCACCCCTGTTAAGTTGAGGACCAACAAGTTCCTTCATCTTTCTTTTGCTCCAAAGATATTTAAAGAACCTCCTCGTATTGCCTTTTATGTCCCTTATTAGGTGTAACTCATTTTGTGCCCTAGCCTTCCTGATTTTGTCCCTACATGCTTGTGCTATTATTTTTGTACTCCTCCTTAGCAATTACTCCATGTTTCACTTTTTCTAGGATTCCCTTTTGATTTTCAGGTCATTAAAGATCTCCTAATGGAAACATATTTGCCTCTTAATATTCTTCCTATCTTTCCTTTGCACTGGGATAGTTTGCAGTTATGCCTGTAATATTGTCTCCTTCCAAAACTGCCAGCTCTTCTGAACTCTTTTTTCCCCTTAGATTTTCTTCCTATGAGACCTTAGGTACCAGTTCTCTGAGTTTGTTAAAGTCCGCTTTTTAAAAAATTCTTTATTATTATTATTCTACCGCTCTCACTCCTTCCTTTCCTTCCTGAACAGGGTTTAGCAAATAGAAATAAATGAGGTTTAGAGATGAGAGATGAGAATGATTGGAAACATAGAAAAATGTGCACATGAGTTGAAAAGACTGGGACTGTTTACATTTAAAAGGAGATTGATAAAAGGGGACATGTTAGGGGTATACAAAACAGTTCACTGTATTGAGAAAGTAGATCAGTCAATCACTTATATTCACTATCATAATTCACTTTAAATTCAAGAACAGAACATTAAATGAAACTGAAAGGCAGCACATTTAAAACTAGTAAGGAAATACTTTTTTATACAATACATGATTGGCCTGTGGAAATCATTGCCACAAGATATCAGAGGCCAAGAGGTCAGCAATATTCAAAGAGAGGTTGGACATTTATATATGTACCAAGAACATCTAAAATTACAATAGAAAGGATTAAAATAACAGGATCATTGGAAGAGATTAAACCTTGATGCTTCAAGGCATAAACCAATCTCTAACTGGTGTACTTTAGAAAGGGAGTTTTCCTGGGGTAGGTTATTCCATAACTACCTCCTGCAGGGTTTCCTGTACCTTCCTCTGAAGCAGCTGGCTCTGGCCACTGTTGGATTCAGGATACTGGACTAGATGGACAATTGAACTCATCTGGTATGGCAACGCCTATATTTCTGTGTTTGCAATATATCCCCGTACACCCCTATAAAGTAAGCAAACATTATCATACTCATTTTAAAGAGGAGGATCTGAAACAAAGAGAGAGTAAGTGACTTACCCAATGCCACAAGGAAATCTGTGACAAAGCAATGAATTCAGGTTAGATTTCCTGAGTATCAGTCTAGTGCCTTAGCCACAACAGCATCTTTTTCCCATTGTGGAGAAGCTTGCAATACCTCTGTTTTTGCTATACATGCTCCACGGATCAAAAACTACAGTATCCAGGACTGTCATTTCTGTAACTCTCAATATAACTGATTTAAAAAAAAAAAAAAAGAGGAAAGGAAAGGGGAAAGGGAAGGGAAGGGAAGGAAAGCAGTCCAAAAATTGGAGTAGGGCCCTTTGTCAGTAATTATTTTTTTCATTTCTAGTTACACGTGAAACCATTAATCTTTTGCATAGTGAAGGACTTCAGACATCTCTGACTGGAAAGAAGAAAGACTGAATAGTGACCAGTATGAATTGATCATTTCTAAACATGAATCTGTTATAAAATAAAGAAAAATAAGATGAAATCTATTTTATCTCCATACCAAGAAAAAGTAGGATAACAGGCAAGGAGAAAAATTCCTGAAATGCTGATTTTCAAAACAAGCCAGTACCAATGGAAGTAGATTCTTTCATTCTACTGGAAGCCAAATGGAAATCTCCCAGTTGATGTTAAAAAAAGAAAATCACTCAAACTTTCATGATGAACTGGACTAAGCAGCAAAGAAATTCAACACTAAAGATAAAATCCTATCACTACTTAATATCGGGATGTCTGCTCACCCTGCTAAAGGGACTGTCCCGACACTAGGGGCTTTGTTTTAGATACGCACTTACACCACTCCGCCTTCTCTGGGAAAAAAAGGTGTCCTGATTTTTCAAACTTGCAGTCTGGTCACCTTACTATTTAGTGACTCAACACTGTGTAGTGGACTGAGCATAGGACTAAGAAGCTTATTTCCTGAAATGTTAGGAATTGTTTCCTCAGTTTCTCATCACCAGAGAGTTAATCCCAATATAAGAGTGCAGCCAGGTCCTTGGGGCTACGCACAGCAAAGTGGGAGTTTCCTGTGGAATCATTTCCATAGCAGCATAGTAGCAAAGGGAAACAAAAGCAGGAAAAGTGGAGCAGTACTATTTTTTGAGGTCCCACAGTCCACTTGGAAGTTACCATCTTGTTTTAAATGTAGAGCTCCTCAGGAATGAACCAATCAGCAAGGGAAGACAAAATCAAAATTCATCCGTGCGTGGACCCTTTCAAATATTTTTTTTTTCATTGCTAAAAGAAATAACCTCCTTCCCCATTTGGAAGTCTCACAGAGTAGGGTTGGGGTCTCCTTAAAGAAGTCTACTATAGACCTCTCTGGCCTTTTTCTTAAGGGCTTCTCTTGTCCTTTGTATAGCAATCGAGCTGAAGAAGAGCCTCTGCTCTAGAGAAGGGTGAAGAAGGGGGAACACTTAATGAAGCATCTATCACAAGGTGAAACTCACCCCTGTGCAAAGGGCCAGAAAATTACTACTTAAGTCCCATTAATTTAAGTAATGCCTAGGCCTTGTGCTGACCCATGGCACAAGGGTAAATTTTATCCACAGAGAGGAAATGTGACCCCAAATAAAGATTAGCCTTTGTGGCTATAAAGCTCAAAGTACATGTGAAACTTCCATGGACTTTTGAATATGACAAACAAGATTAAGTGTATTCAAAATCCACAAAAAAAGGCCTGAACAGGAGCCACTTTTCAGTTTAGAAAAATGTAAATCTCACCAGATTTACATTTTTACTTTCAAAATTCCAGGAGTAATTAGACCATATGGACCTGCTCCCTGCCAATTCTGTTTTTTACAAAAATCAAAACTCATTTTGAGTTAAATGAGCATAAAAATGCTTCCAAAACCAATAAATAATGAGTGCATATATATGTATAAAGTATATCATTTTTAACACATAATTTTGCAACAGCTGAATTTATTTCCTGTAAAAAAAAAAAAAAAGGCTCCTATGCTGACACCTTGTGTGCCAAGTTTCCACCTGAATTGAACTAAAAACAGCTCTATTAATAATTTCCTGAAATCTTTAATTCACCCTTATGTATGGCAGTGCAAAATGATAATTTTCTGTACCTGCAGCTTATGGCTTCAAATAATCTTTTTATAAAGTATACAAGGATGTTCAGCTCAGCTGGCTGGGAATTCTGACATATCCCTTTGAAAAAGAAACATATGTGCAAGACCTTCGCCTGGTGTAAATCAGACAGTTCCATTCACTTTGGCAGAGCTATGTGGTACCAACCAGGTGAGGATCTGGCCCATAATGCTTTGCAACAGAACTTCAGATATTCTACTGTCACGGCCAGGGAAGAAACTGTTAACAATGATGGATTTAAATTTTATCAAAATAGATTTTAAAAGCCCCACAGGATGCTTTATGATATTGTTGTCTCTTTCCTGGATGTTAGCACAAGCAGGCAGAGTCCCCAGAATGATGACACAGGCATGAGCTCAGTAACAGCAGAACACGTAATTGTTACTGTTCCCCTCCAAGATCTGATGCTACTGACTCCAAAATCCTTCATCTCTCCTGCCCTCCCCGCACCCCCCAGCAGAAAACACTCCTCCCCCGCCCTCTCTCTCAGGGTTACTTGCAGGGTCAGGAACTCTTCTAAGGAGGAGCCACACCCTTTAGAGACTGTCTGTGGATGTACCCCACACAGGCACACGTAGCCAGCACAGTCACTCTGTTACAGTATAAAACTGTTGCTCTGCTTATTGGCTACACAGGAAGGGGTAGACTAACGTTCCCCTCCTCCAAAGCAAGGGCGGGCAGGGAAATAACTGGTATATGATGCATCAGAATTTGTTCCTTGGTGGGCTTATGGGGCGGTGCAGCTAAGCGCTGTCTTTTACTCAGGGTGGATTGTAAAATTACCATCTAGACACCAAGTCTGTGCATTGATTGTGCCTGAATCTAAGGAGATGTATACAAGCTGTTGGGAACAAAGTAGTGGTGGTGGTGAAATAGAAGCAATCCTCTGCTAGGGTAAATCTTTATAGCTCCATCAAAGTCAATGGAGCTGAGACAATTTACACCAGCTGAGGATCTGCTCCCAGGAGTGGTATGTCTGCAAACCAGTTATCTGTTTGTGTTTTCCTTACTTGGAATATTGCCAAGGGGCTCCACTGTTCCCAAAAAAAGACAAAGCACAGTAGATTAAGGCTGGCAGTATGTCGGGGGCGGGCTGGGGGGAGGGGGGGGAGGTTACATCTTGCTCTGAAACATCCTGCAGTAGCGGCTGTCGGAGGCTGGAAACCCGACTGCAGATGGGTCACTGGGAGCTGGAAGTTCTTTTGTTAATGCAAAAATAAAAACACTTAAAATCAGCTCTTGCTCACAAAATTAAACTTTTAAGTAAATGTGAAAAAGAAAAGAGAAAACTGCTCTTGGGTATTGCTGTTTCACTCTTGTGGTTTATGAACTGCGTGAAAGGGAATCATCCCCTGTAGTGAAATTACAGCTCTCTTATTCTATAGGTCTTAAATTAAAAACTAGCTGAATCCAAAGTGGACTAGTTTACTGGATCTGAAGAGTCAACTATTTCTTTTAAGTAACTGAAATTGAACTAATTTGCCCAAATACATTATACAAACAACAATTATTGTCCAAGAAAGGATATTTCCCCCAAACTAATTAAATCAGGGTAGTATATTTTTCTGCTATCCTCAAATTTAATTAAAACTAAAGATATTTGTACTGAAGTAAGCAAATGCAAATTTTGTTCATGGAAAAATCTTACAGAATATTAAAGTTACCCAGTGTGGACAAAGATATTACAATAAACAAAGTAATTTTAGCATCAGAAAACATGCTCTGAAACTAACTATAAATGATATAACTATATAGAAATATATAGTATGTACACACACACATATAATTGTCCACTGACTTCCACTTTGTGCAATCATTTGTAGCTGTAAAGTGGGTATAAAATGCTACCATTCAGATTTGGTAACAATTTAAACTCACTTTGCACACATGTAAATGACTCCACAAAGTGCAGCACAGTGAAGCTGTGGTAAACGTCTGTCCCAGATCTGGACCTGTGCGTACAAAATCTGGGTGCTTACTGTGAACCTCCCCCAAGCTTATACCCAGCTTGGATCTGATATCGCTGCCACCAGCCAAAGTTTTCCAGGGTTTCAGCCCCCTCGGGTTCCCCAAACCTTTCCTTGGGGGACCCCTCCAAGACCCAGAGCCCCTGGGTCTCCTCTATCTCATCCCCCAGCTTCCCCCCCTT
>NC_133769.1:131056569-131059277 GCF_003597395.2 Chelonoidis abingdonii | reverse complement strand
ATATTTGAAAGAAGATGGAGTTAGAAGAAAAGCTTGTTTACTCACAGCCGAGGAAAACAAAAAGGCCCCGAGTTTCCAGTTCCCTCCCAGACTTTAAAAAAAATCCAGGTCTCTGATTGGTCCTCTGGTCAGGTGTTTGGTTCCCCCTTTGTTCACCCTTTACAGGTAAAAGAAAATTAACCCTTACCTATCTACTTATGACAGAAGCATCAATCCCTATCTATAATACACAAATACATGCGGGTACATAATCTGCAAGGTGGTTTAACTCACTGTTTTCACTGTTCCAGTACTGAGTATTACCAATCCTCGGCCTTGGACTAATGTAATTTTGGATAGAAATCTTGTTTGGGAGGAAACATTTTGTGGCAGATTGATTAAAAAATAAATAACAGGTATTTGAAGCTTCTCAGAGGCTTGAACTCTTATAATAAATCCTAGGGGAAATATAATAGTGGGCAGAGTGCAGCTAAAGTGCTCAAGAGTGCATGATAAAAGTGATTTATCATATGGTTCTGCAATTTATCTCCATTACATATGTGGTATATGATATGTATAGTATTACACATATACAATCACTCATAGTGTATATAAAAACTATATGCTAACACCCGACATGTTCATTTAACATGTAATGGAAGACTAATCTTGAGTAATGGGAGTTCAGTTTTTTTTGTTTTACATTTTTTTTCTTTTTCTAGCACCGCAAAAGCAATTTTTTCTACTGTACATCAGTCATTTGACTGAATACTACAGTAAAAATTAAGGATTCTATCCTGAGTTCTGAGGAACAACTCACATCAGTTAAGGAACTCATGTGTATAGTCTTTGTAGGATGGGTCCTGTATTTCCTACATTTTCAAGTTAGAGCATGGAAAAAGATTTCCAAAAAAAGTTTTGCTACTCAAAATGCATTAGTTTTAAGCAATATGCTGTTAGCCAAAGAAACAGATTCAGGCAAAAACTTGTTTGTTAGTTTACACAGTTATAAATACAGGCTACATGCACTTCTCAAATCTTGCTTTCTGCCATTTGAGAATCTTTTACATTTCAAGTGTTATTCAATATGAAAAACCTGAACATCTGAATTTAATAGCTCATCAAAATCATTTTTGCAGGAAGTACCATTTGTATGATCTTCCAGATGCTGCAAATTAAACTATAGTGTTATGGCTTTAAGCATTTTTAGACACAGCACTTTCCAAAAATGGATATAGTTTCTGATAAGTACAGAATAGGGGGAAAAAAAAGTCACTCCATCATTCCATTAAAAGAGCGGTTCTCAAACTTTAGAAACCCAAGGACCCTCATTTTGATTTAAAATTTTTCATGGACCTCCAAGTCAGCTTCTAATTTTCCCCAGGGGTGCTCAGCCCCCATTCAACCCCTTTCCCCACCCTACCACTTCCCACCCCTGCTGCTCCTCTTCCCTGCCTATTTCCTCCCCTTCCCTGAGCATGCCCTGTCACTGCTCCTCCCCCTCCCTCCCAGCACCTCCTGCACACCGCTGAACAGCTGTTCCATGGCATGCAGGAGGCACTGGGAGGAAGGAGTTGATCACTGGGGCTGGCAGTCCCGGACATGATTTGTGGACCCCCTGGAGTACCCTTGCAGACCCCCATGGGTCCGTGGACCCCAGTTTGAGAACCGCTGCATTAAAATATAATTAAACCTGGTTTTACTTGCTCCAGACTCTAATTAATATCTTTTACCAGGATGATCAATTTTGTTTTCTCTTATCTAAAAATGTTCCTATTCTTTATGCATCTGTCACATGTTCCATTTACTGAACACCTGAAATAAAACATCTTCAGCATTCTCACCATAATGCTACAGAAGTATCAGGTTTAAGATGTCAAACCTTGCCCCAAAACACCAGTATATATGATATGCCTCAATTTGCAATAACTAGGGGAGTCTATTATTCACACTCATGATTTTCATTTTACTGGAGAAGCATGTCAGTCTGCCTAAATTACTCATTATATTGCATACCTCCAATGGATTGGTTAAGAAACAGCTCCAATCCCATGGCTTTTAACGACACAGAACATTCATCTTTTTAAAAAAAATATTTCTGAGCTATCAAAACCTAGCATCCTGTAACAGGCACTGCCAGAGCTAGACATTAAAACATGCAACTAGCTTAAAAATCTAATTAAACCGAGATCTGCAGGAATTTTAAATTGCTTTTTTCCTTTTGCTTAAGGTAACAGTACAGAGGTAATTCTGCTCTGATTACCCCTATTCTAAATGGATGAAGAACTGAAGGTGGGGAAGGGGGATGTAACATAAGATGAAAATCTCCTTTTTTGTATAGCAGCTTCTGTGCCATTCTGCCCCAGACCACAGGACGGAGAACCCATTTATGTATGGGTGTGGGTGTGTGACAGAGAGCATAAAGAAATACGAGAAAGAGGTTTTCTCAGATCACTTTGCGTATGTCTATGCCACAGCTGGGACTGCGGCTCTCAGCCAGGTAGACAGATACGCGCCAGCTCCGCTCAAGCTAACAGACTAAATATAGCCATGGGGATATATATAAATATATCAGAGGGGTAGCCGTGTTAGTCTGGATCTGTAAAAGCAGCAGAGAATCCTGTGGCCCCTTATAGACTAACAGACGTTTTGGAGCGTGAGCTTTCGTGGGTGAATACCCACTTCGTCAGACGCAGGTAGTGGAAATTTCCAGGGGTAGGTATATGTAT
>NC_133769.1:130967445-131056502 GCF_003597395.2 Chelonoidis abingdonii | reverse complement strand
TTTCTCCTCCCTTGGTTTTCACACCTCTACTGCTAGAACAGGGCCCCATCCTCCCTGATTGAACTAACCTCGTTATCTCTAGCTTGCTTGCTAGCATATATATACCTACCCCTGGAAATTTCCACTACCTGCGTCTGACGAAGTGGGTATTCACCCACGAAAGCTCACGCTCCAAAACGTCTGTTAGTCTATAAGGGGCCACAGGATTCTCTGCTGCTTATATAAATATAGACAACCTTGGACCCACAGAGTAAAGTGGGATTGTACTCAGGTGGCTACCCGGTGCTTCAATATCCACACTGCTATTTTAAGCCCACTAGCTCAAGCAGAGCTCACATGTGTCTGTCCACTCAGGCTGGCAGACACGCTCCAGGTGCAGTGTAGACCGACCCTTTGAGGCAGAACAACAATTTGAGTATTTTAGTTGCATTTTAGAAATATGAGTCTGACATTTACCATCTAATATTGCTGCTGCTGTACCTGTGAGCCATATTCCCAACGGAGGGAGTGGGGGACGACTAATATTTAACATGGTGTGTTAAATGGAGTAAATCTTTGATTTTAATACAATTTCATTTTAATTGATGTGCACCTCAGTGACTGTAAAGATTTGTACAAGGCCTGGCAAAACAAACATTAGATGATTCATCACTGGCAAAATGAAAGTGCGTCCCTCTTGTGAAATGAACCTATAAATCTCTGTTACATTATTTTACTGATGGAGACCAAGCTCAGTGAGGAATGAAAAACTATGATAACTGTTTGGTAAGGTGGAGAGGAAAGACAGAAGGCACCAAAATGGAGAATCAGATTGCAGAAGGGTGTGAACTGGTGTAAAGCAAAAGCAAGCTGGACTAGTTTGTCACTTTGCCATTTTTACCTGAACGATTACTGTACAACTAAAGTTACCATTCCCCTCCCTGAATGGATGTAGCAGAGTACCACACAACAATCAGAGCTACAAACTCAGGACTGCAATGGAATAAATAGTTAGCCTGAATAAGCCAAGCAGGACTTGGCTCTCAATATTACATTAGGGGTAAACTGAATCAAGAGGAACAGTAACAGCTAGGACCAGAATTACAAATTCAATGTTAAAAATAGTGGAGTGGGGATTTTGACCATTAGTGTTGACCATTAATGGCCAGATTTTCCCCTGTGTTGAAGTTGTTTTTGCACCAGTTTTACAGCTGATGTAAAGTAAAGCAGCCTGAAGACTGCTCTGTTTCATGGCACGGATCAGCCACACCACACTCCTGGGCTTTACTAAGCACAGCAAAGGACCTTGACCTACAGGTTATTAATTTATGTGCCACTGAATGCCCATTACCAAAACAAAAACTCTTTCCCATGTACTGGTGTGAGAGTGTACAAGAGCTGTGTTGCTTTCTGAAAATTGGTACAGCCTTATCCAGTCAATGTGCAGTAGAGGCTTGGGGGAGAGAGAACAAAAAATTGAAGTCTACAATGGATGGGCATCTCTCATTGCAGATCAAATGCTTGTGAAGGACTTCCTAGGGAAAAGTAACCTTCACCTTCCATCCTCCCCACAAGAGTAATGAAAGCTTCTGAAGTTCCAGATGGCCTGGAACAAAAGGATACAGAAGCGGATAGGAACAATACACATTAGAAAAATTTAAATGCCTCCAAAAGGAAAATGAGGAATCATTTCACAAGGATAGACCTCTGCAACCATTCCTACACAGGCAAAAATCCAGCCTTCAGGTAACCAGTGCTGCAAAAAATCCCATGCTGAGGGCTGCTTCAAGCTATCTAGAGCAATATATCATTCCGACTAATGAATCTCTAACATTTCATAATAGTGATTTCCCCCCATTTTCCACACGGGATGTGTCCTGATGCCGACATACAGAACTCTTTTCTGCCACACTGCCCATCTGGGTCAGGACAAAAATGTTCTTTTATGACCCCTCTACAGCATTGCACAATTGGTCTGGGACATTATGAGGTTTTAGTGATTGTGGTACTGTTGGCTGGTAGTTTATGGGTTGTTGTTATTGTTTGTTTGTTTGACATTTCTCATCTGATGGATCAAGTATTGCCAAAGGTGAGATCTCAGTGATGGATAGTCTGATACGTGTGTCAAATCCTATGTTTTCCAAAGGAGGGAAACTTGCACTTAGGCTGCACACAGACCACAACAGTGTTGCTTTAGTCTAGGGGAAGCTTTATACTACAGCATTGTGGCAATGGCAGGGTAGTGGAAAAAGTGAGAGCATGGGCATAACTCTTCTCATCTATAAATGGATTCTGATTTGAGAAAGAGCAAGAGAGAGAGAGAGAGAGATGGGGCTAGAAGAGGACCTTTAGCATACTTAAATCCTGCCTCATCATGGAGAGGAAGGACTAGAGGATCTTCTGAGTCCCTTCAAGCCCTACATTTCTATGAACCTTTGATTCTATTATTACTGATTCAGCGAATCTCCAGCCTGCTGCTACTCACCCACTAGTTATACAATACATGAACAGAGAATGGTGTGCTCATCCATTGTGTTCTCAGGGAAAAACCTCTATATAATCCACAAAATCACCTTCAACTAAATTACAAGTATTCTCCAAGGGATAAGCACACTTTTAAGGGAAAGGATGGCACTGAAGAGAGAGGAAATCTCTTATAAAAACAGGAAACTTTATTTATAGTTAGGGCTCCGTATCTGTCATGGAGGCTGCATAAGTCACGAATTCTATGACTTTCCATGACTACTGCAGGGGCCAGGGTGGCTGACGTCACAGCTGCCCCAGCAGCTGGCTCCAGGGCCTGCTGCTCAGGTGGCCCCAGGACAGCCACATCAGCCACGTTTGCAGCAGCTGAGGGGACAGCCACACCAGTCGCTACACTAGCGGCCCACAGCAGTGGTCCTGGGGTGGCTGGAGCAGCACCAGTCTGCGGCCTCAGGCAGTGGTCTCCAGCTGGAGCAGCCACGGGCAGCGCCCCTGGATAGCGGTCCCCGGCCAGCCAGAGAAGCTCCGGTCCATGGGGCCAGGCAGCTGGCGCTGCTGGCCCCGGGCACCCCGCCCCCAGCAGTGGCCCCCTTGGATCACTCCCCTCAGCAGCAGCTCCCCCATGGCCCTCCAGCCCCCTATCCCAAGATTTAATCAGATATTTTTGATATAAGTCATGGACAGGTCATGGGCATGAATTTTTGTTTATTGCCCATGACTTGTCCATGACTTTTACTAAAAATACCTGTGACTAAGTCGTAGCCTTATTTATGGTCTATTTAGCTCAGAACACATTTTACTCTCATACCATTGGAATCCTGTACAGTAGAGAACCAGCAAGATCACACATGTGAGGGTAGGTCAAGCAAGATTTGTTCATGTTGATATGAAAACCTACGGGCGCCAGTGGAGCTGTTTATTTCCACATGGTGCTTCTGTCGTGGATACAAGGCAATTCATCCAAGAAAGCACAGTAAGGGCAACATTTTCCTGATATAAGACCCAGTGCAAGGCCCTCCTCAGCACTTCAGAATCACATCGGGGAAGAGGATGACACTGACAAAGTGGCCATGCAGGTGGAGGCCTCTGCTCCCCCTTCTGCCAGCCCAGAACAACCAGTTTCCCAACGCAGTAAAAAGGACATGGCACATACACATCAACTTCTCCAGGGTATTCTGAGGATTAAATAATGTCTGTAAAACTGCTTTGTTCATATAAAAAACCAGGCACTCTAAACAATCAGACCCTAAGTGTCTCAAGTTGGGTGCCTGATCACTGCAGAACCAGAAATTATTGGACATTTTTGAAAAATTTGGCCGTAATTTCTCTCAGATTCTAAAAAATGGGGATAAGATAAGTTACTGTGAAGAGAAATTCATTGACGTTTCTGAAACACTCAGATGCTATGGTGACAAATGCCATAGAAACGCTCACGAGGCAATTAATTCTGTATTCAACGTTGAGTTTGTTTGGTATGTGGTAAATAAGGCAGTGGCCACAAATCTCAGGAATGATGAGGATATAAAGAAATACTGAACAGCTACTTCACTCAGTGAACATCATCTATCCTGTGCACTGAATGAAGCTGGGGCTCTCTAGAAAAAAACAGTATGTGACCATCTAATTAAAGATAGTATCATAATTACTCCTGGGGTAATTCTTTGCCAAAAAAAAAATCACAAATTCTGTGCCAAAAAATTACAAACTCTGCACTCAATATTTTAAAATTCCCTAAATTTTCTGCATATTTTATTTGTCAAAATAACACAATATAATCATGCCAGTTTCAATTATTTTGGCAATTTATTTCAAAATACCTGTCAGTAAGTATGTCTGTAACAATACAGACAACAAAAAAGATTCAGGAAATGTTTTTTGACAAATAGCTTCCTTCCTTGGCATATTAATACAGAGCTTTGAGTAATAATTCATTTAAACTACAATACCAGAAACTAGGGCTGTCAATTAATCACAGTTAACTCACACGATTAGCTCAAAAAAATTAATCGCGATTGAAAAAATGAATCGTGGTTAATCGCACTCTTAAACAATAGAATACCAAGTGAAATTTATTACGGATATTTGGATGTACAGTGCTCATTTTATATTATTATTTTTTATTACAAATATTTGCACTGTAAAAATGATAAACAAAACAAATAGTATTTTTCAATTCACTTCATACAAGTACTGAAGTGCAATCTCTTTATCATGAAAGCGTAACTTACAAATGCAGTTTTTTTTCTGTTGCATAACTGCACTCAAAAACAAAATAATGTAAAACTTTACAGCCTACAAGTCCACTCAGTCCTACTTCTCATTCAGCCAATCACTAAGACAAACAAGTTTGTTTACTTTTACGGGAGATATTGCTGCCTGCTTCTTATCTACAATGTCACCTGAAAGTGAGAACAGGATTTTGCATGGCACTTTTGCAGCCAGTGTTACAAGGTATTTAAGTGCCAGATATGCTGAAGATTGATATGCCCCTTCATGCTTTTGCCAGAGAACATGCTTCCATGTTGATGATGCTCGTTAAAAAAATGAGGTAATTAAATTTGTGGGGGAGAATTTTATGTCTCCTGCTCTGTTTTACCTGCACTCTGCAATATATTTCATGTTATAGCAGTCTTGGATGATGACCCAGCACATGTTGTTCATTTTAAGAACACTCTCACAGCAGATTTGACAAAATGCAAAGAAGGTACCAATATGAGATTTCTAAAAATAGCGACAGCACTCAACCCAAGGTTTAAGAATCTGAAGTGTCATCCAAAATCTGAGAGGGATGAGATGTAGAGCATTCTCTAGAAAGTCTTAAAAGAGCAACAGATGCGGAAACTACAGAGCCTGAAACACCAAAAAAGAAAATCACCCTTCTGCTGGTGGCAGCTGACTCACTCAGATGATAAAAATGAACATGCGTTGGTCCAATCTGCTTTGGATTGTTATCAAGTAGAACCCGTCATCAGCATGGACATATATCTTCTGGAATGGTGGTTGAAGCGTGAAGGGACATACAAATCTTTAGCACATCTGGAACGTAAATATCTTGCGACACCAGCTACAACAGTGCCACGTGAACACCTGTTCTCACTTTCAGGTGACATTGTCGGGCAGCGTTATCTCCTGCAAATTGTAATCAAATTTGTTTCTCTCAGTGATTAGCTAAAGTAGAACAGAGTGGACTTGTAGGCTCTAAAGTTTTACATTGTTTTATTTTTGAATGCCGTTATTTTTTGTACATAATTCTACATTTGTAAGTTCAACTTTCATGACAAAGAGATTGCACTACAATACTTGTATTAGGAGAATTGAAAAATACTATTTCTTTTGTTTTTTACAGTGGAAATATTTGTATTAAAAAATAAAGTGAGCACTGTACACTTCTATTTCAATTACAACACAGAATACAATATATTTGAAAATGTAGAAAACATCCAAAAATATTTAAATAAATGGTATTTTATTACTGTTTAACAGTGCAATTAATCAAGATTAATTTGTTTAATCACTTGACAGCCCTACCAGCAACTTATTTCCCACACTCCTCAGAAGCAATGCAAAGGCTTGGGGGAATCGGTGGTAATGGAGGAGCCAAGGGAGAGGGAAATAATTGCAGGGAAGGAGCCTGGGAGCGAACCTGGAGGGTTGTTGGGTGTTGGTGGGAGAAATATGGAACAGGGACTGTTAGAGAGTTGGGGAGCCTCCCCTGTGCAGATCCTGGCTGACCCCTAGCCTCTCCCATTCAGTCAGGCACATCTGCCCCTGTCCCCCATGTGTCCCTGCACCCCCACTTAGCCACCCCCTATCCCCAGGTAGCCCTGCACCCCATTAATATCCATGTATCCCTGCACCCCATTCAGTTCCCTCCTGCCCCCTGTCCCCACGTGGCCCTGCACTCCTATTCCCATTCAGCCCCTGCCCCAGTCTGTCCCACCCACTAGCCCTTCTGAACCCCATTCTGTGTGACACCTGCAGCAGTCCCACGTGACCTGCTCTGTCTGTCCCTCCCCATCCTGTGCCTCTTAACTTGGCCCCACAGGCAGGGCTCTGTGAGTAACACAGCTGACCGCTGGCTACTACTGCCAATGAGCCGGCAGTCCCTGTTGGGCAAAAGGCATAACTGCAGCATCTCTCTGGAAGAATGTATTTTCTGCAGAGAAAAAAACTGCATTAATTCTGTGCATTTGCAGTGGCGCAAAATTCCCCCAGGAGTACATAATACATATGCACAAAGGGTTGAATACAGGTTACTCAGGCAACCTTTATTCTGGAATTTCTCAATACTTGAGCACTTGCCTTTGCACAATTAACAATATTCTTTTAGTGTGTCACAGAGTGGCACTGGCTCTTTAAGAGGGAAGAGGCCAGTGCACCTAGGACTGGTCAGCTGACCCCCACATATAAGAGAAGGTGCCTGGGCCCTGGGGAGAGCATGGGTGAGTCAGGCATGAGATGCAGTCAAGAAAGAGGCAGAAAGATACAACCTGGAGCTCTTGCTTTCTGCTCCCTGGTACTGTTGAGACAGGTCAGAAGCAGGTCAGGGTAGTGGGAGCAGGAACAGCAGGAAATTCCCTGAGAGTGGCAGGCAGAGTGCCTGGGAGAGGAGGCAGTAGGAATGTGGGGAAAAGAGAGCCCTGGGGGGATAGGCTTAATTAACAGAGATTGGGAGAACCCTGTCATGGGCCCTGAAACATGAGAAATTGAGAGAGGTAAATGGAAAAATCATCAGGGAGCTACAGCCCACAGTGGGCTGAGGAACTACGTTTGACAGGTTTTTGTGTACTTTTGAGAAATAAAACTGCCTGCAAAAAACCCAATCTTGCACCTTGAAGTCAATGGGAGTTTTGTCACTAATTTCAAGGAGAGCAAGACAGTGTTTTATTTTCTTTATAACTAGACAAAATAATTCTCTTTTAGATTATATTGGAGGTCAGATGCAGGGCCAGCTTTAGGCCGATTCCCCGGAATCGGGCCCCGCAGCTAAGAAGGCCCCACGGCTAAGGCGCCTTTAAAATTTTTTTTTTTTACTCACCCAGCGGTGGTCCACTCCCGGGGTCTTCGGTGGCATTTCGGCAGCGGTGGGTCCTTCAGTGCTGCGGAAGACCCAGAGTGGACCTCCCCCGCTGAAGTGCTGCCGAATCCCCAGACCGCCGCCGGGTATTCGAATCGGGCCCCGTAGTTCATAAAGTCGGCCCTGGTCAGATGATGTTAGTACTCAAGTGCAACTAAAAATATTAACTACCCACAAGTGGTACCGGTTGAAAGGCTTTGGGAGACAAGCAAGATAAACAAACCAATCCAGCTTTCACACTTTACTTTGTAACTAAAATAACATCAACTTCAATTTGTACAGTTGAGGATCTGTATAATGTAAACAATAACAAAAAATTGCATTTCTCTAGCACCTTACATCTGAGATTCTCAAAGTACTTTGCAAACACGAATTAGCCTCACCTACCTCAGAGGTGTATTTATACTCATTTTTAGAATAGTTCTAATGGAGGCACAGGGTTAGTGATAGAGCCAGGAACAGAAACCCACGAGAGTACTGACACTCAGTCCCACTTCTAACCACTAGACAATGCCTCCTTAAATCAGATTAAGTGGAATGAAAAATGAGTAATTTAGTCCATCTATATTCAGAATAATAACTGATAAAAGATTTCTTGTAAGGGTTTTTAAAATTAAAAGGGCTCTGAATTAGACAACATATATCTGTAAACAGCATATGGGAACATTAATTGGGAGAGATATAACCAAACCATTTTAAAAGCTAATTTATATACATAATCTCAAGAGCTGGAATTATTGAAAGGAAGTGTGTTAGGAGACTCAGCAAGAATCTATAAGAAATTCAGCTTTCTTGTTGAGCTCTGTGGGAAAGTTTTAGGAACTATTTTAAGGTATCAGTGAGGTCTTAGAGACGATCAGGAACATAGAGTATTGTGGTGCAAGGCAAGAAAAAAATCCAAATAAAGTTTTCACTAGCCTCCTAGCACTCTTTTGAGATTATCATTACTATTGTGTATAAAGGCACTGAGATTAATTTCCCAGACAGGCTGTGACAAAGGTTCCATGTCAGAAGGTATAAAGTTTAAAAATAGGAATAAACTTTAGCTAACTTTTAATTTAACATTCATAATTATTACTCATTAAATTATTCATCACTTCTAGGCAGCTATTTCCCCTGTCTGGGGTCTGTACAGCCCCACTGGAGGACAAGGCTGGGGAGGGTAAAGCTGTGCCAGAGGAGCTGCCAGCGCAGGACACTGGCTCCTGGGAGTGGCAGCCCCATATGCAGCTCCTTTCACTGCTGCGGTTCTTGGGAGAGCCCTGCAGTTCACCGGATCCATGGATATCTGCATCCATGGATACAAATTTGTATCCACACAGCGATCTAGTCATGGAACATTTTTTTATGAGGAGGGTCAGTGTTGCAGGGTCGGTACTGTACCAGTAAAATTTAAAATCTGTTTGCACCACTGGCCTCCAGACAGGTATTGAATCGGAGGACTCCGAGGCACATGGTCTATGCCCCATTTTGGGCACCAACACCAATTGTTGATGCTCTGTTGCACTGAATTTTTGTCGTCATGTCCCCAAGAACGAGGTTGTGGTCACTTTGCCCCTCTGTAACCTAGCCGCCTGGCTGAAGTTCCACCATCAGTAAACCCTGACCTTTTGTATAAGGCAGCACAGACCTTCAGTTAAACTTTTCTTGCTTATCCTGTAGCTGAACTGACTCCTTGGATCTCAAAACTGTCAAACAATGAGGAAGTTTTGATCCAGTTCTAACACTACAGTTCAGAACTATCTTTAGAATAAATTAGTACAAAAGCACTTAGGAAAGAGTAACAGAATGAATGGGAAGCACCACAGATTTGCAAAGAACAGGTCAAGCCAGACAAACCCGATAGCCCACAGAACTTGAGCAAAATTACAGGGTTTGTGGACAAGTGAAAAATTTAATTTAACCATAACATTTTGTGTTAGTGGGTAGGCAAAGATGTCCCCAGGAGGCTTTCACAGATTTTCATAGGTACAGGAAGTTCAAATGGTTTCCTTGAGCCTCTACTTAGTTATTTTATAGATAAATTAAATTTTTATACATAAAAATCTTGTCTTTTACTGAGACTTTTGGTACATTATTGCTGAAAAATTAATACTAACACTGGAAATATGGTGACTGATTAGGATTATTGTAGTGAAAATACTAAATTGCCAGACACACTGAAAACAGAGCATAGTTACTGTACTTAAACTTAAATATCAAACTGGGAAGAGGTGGCAAGCGGCATTCTCCAAAATTTTATATTGCGACTGATACTATTTAATATCTTTCTGAATAATTTGGAAAACAAAGTAAATTGTACATTGAATGTACAGGAGATACAGGATTAAGTGAAGCGTCAACACAGCAGGTGGGTAGGTTGAAAATAAAGAAATATCTGGAAAGCTGAGAGAGATGGGCGTATTTAAGTGGGATGAGATTTTAATATAGATAAATGTAGAATAATCAGCTTGGGAAAAATTAACACCCAGCTAAAGCAACCAAATGGGAAAATGCCAATTTTCATTAAAAAAAGTTTCCAATACATTTCACAGTTTATTCACACTGTGAGAATTCACACTGGGTATATGCATCAGGTCTGACAATTTGTTTGCTACATTCCAGCCTGATGTGATTTCAAAAGGAAGAAAAACAGATTCCCTGAAAACCTACCTTTTAAAATAGAATATTAATTTCCTTTAAATATGCATATAGTGTTCATGAAATGTATCAGATTTACAACTTCAGTAACAGACGTGTAAACTTCATTTTACTTATCCACCAGTGAGACACAGAGGGACCCCCTGTAGAAGGGTAGTTCAGTCTGAAACCCAATGGAGAATTTCTTCTTTAGATGAAGTAGTAAGGCCCTTTTCTCCTTGTTATCACAAAAAAGTTCCAAGTGGCCTCAGAGTACAGCAGAGGGAAAACTGTGAAGTACTGGTTAGCCACTGATCGGTTCCTATAAAAGCCAACATTATTCCAGAAACTAAACTGCATCTTGATGAATGGTATTAATATATAAAAGAAAATAACATTCTGAGGGACAGCAGCTTATACTAAACTAAGAGAGAGAGAAAGAGAAATAATATATTTTCTCTTCACTGAATGATAATATATCTAAAATAGTGAGCTTTCAGTATCAAAGGACAAACTCAAAAGACATATTTGCAATGCACTCAAATTAAACTGTAATAATGTAAACTTGTTAAATTGTATATCCTTTCCACATACCAAGTTAAAGTTACATGGAATATTTAAATATCTCGCTCTTGAATGAGTGTCTAAAGGACACATTATCTTATCTTTGTCTCATTGATTTAATGATCCACATACTCTTATAGTCAGATATTTTGCCAAAGGAAAGATGAGCTACAACAAAATAAAAGTTTATAAAACTGAATATTACTCTTTTATTCATACACTAATCAAAATACGACAGAAGGGCATGAAATGGCTGGTGTGGTAGTAATCAATGCTATAATTTTATTTATTTATGTTAAAGAGCAGCTTACCAAGGAGAGCCATATATTCTGAACCCCCTCACCGTCACTTCAGAGTCTTGAAGATAGATGCAATTTGTTAGAAGAGACTGCACATTTTCATAGCTCTCTGGTTTCAGCTTAGACACAGAAGGAAAATAGTAAAAGTCTTGCTTGATTAAGTCTGCCATGAACTCTTGGTCAAAGGTCAATTCATGATTTCCTGCTATCACAATCTTGTATTCATATGGTAGGCTACCTAAAATAGTGAAAAACAACAACAAACCTCAGTTATCTTTCAGTTTCTGAAAACTGAATAAAAGAAACAAACAAGAAACACAAAACAGTACCATACATCATTCTTACACATTTGAAACAACCAAATTCTGTCCTGAGATATGTGAACATAAAAACCATTGACTTCAATGGTAGCGACATGCACTTTTCCAATAGCAGAATTTGAATCTTAATATACATGGAAGTAGTGTGATGACTCTGCCTTAACTATTTAATATTTTTAAAAAATTATGCACACCTCTGCATGGTATTTACTTACCACTGGTTACAGCTGCCACTTGTCATGATGACAATAAAACTCTCAGACAAGTGTTTGGGTATAAAAGCCACTGATCATAACCCTTATTAAAATAAACACCAGCTTTAAATTTCCTGCAACCTGTTAGTGCTTAAATATCATTTCATACTAAAGAGGCCTTACATGTCCAAAGCTTCTGCCAGACTAATAGACCTCCTTTGCCACAATCCAGAAGCCAAACATTCAGCCAAGATAGGGGTCAGGCTTACCTATTGGGATCCTTTGTATCTGTGCCCGATTTGCCTTCCCCCATAGCCTTTACCGCTACCCATTTTCAAACCTGTGTCCAAGTTTTGGGAAAGGGGTTAAGACAACCACGGGGCCGGGGGGGGGGGCACTTGCCTTCAAAGCTGCAACAATAAAACTGCAAAAAGCTAAGATCAATGTAGTGTAGAAAACTCCTGCCTACTAGAAAAATTTGTGAGTGCTTGCAATGAAGAATACTAACAAGATAACAGTCAAAGCAGTGAACTCCTCAGACACAGTGAAGAGTGTTCAATATTATACCCGGCAACTCGCTCTGAGCATTGATCCTCACAGCATATTACCACAGGATGGCAAGAACTCCTAATTCCTCTGCCCACAAACTCTTTCTCACACATACTCCCAAGCAGCCGCACTACAACAGAAAAATTCCTACCTGACGCCACGTGGTTATCAGCTGGACCCTGTACTTGAAAGAGGGGATCACCTGAAGGACCCTAACACAAACCTTTTGAATGTGTCTACAGAGGACAGAGAGGAGACTACAAGACACACAAGGAAGAGGAAAACACTTTGAATAAGGCTGCTTCCAGCCAGAATACGGGCAGGACCTAACACTGCTTTTGTACTAGTGATGGTGGTTTGGGTGGGGAGGTGGGGAGGAATGACTTCATTGCAAATGCATGGTAGTTAACTAAATCCACAGAAACCTAGTGGCTTTTAATAAAAAAAAAAAATCTGACAAGGTAACCTTACATAAAACTTCACTGATAACTCTGAGCCCAATTCAGAGCAAGAGTAATGAGTGATACAAATCATCATGTCTACATAAAATGGCATAAAAGTTGGCATGGGTAGGACCGGGGAATAAAATGCACCCACATGGGATTTACATCTAGTGAAACAGCAGTTAGACAGGGTTGGTGATTGTATATAGATTATGTGGAAATGGGGAAAAGAGGTGTGGCTTACCAAAGCCCAGGATGTACAGTCTAACAGCTGTTAAACTGCCCCCGTCTGATGTAACACAGGTAGAGATTACACCAAACACATCCATATTCTTAGCAAACACTGCAGAGTTACCACATTTCCTCTCCTAGACAATATCCCACAGAGCATTAGGAGAACAATTTCAAGTACAGATAGCTGAAATTAACCCAACAGAGGAATAGGAGAGGCCTCCAAAAAGGTAGGCTTGCCACCATCTTAATTCCTGAGGTTCCAAATGGACAGATACACCCAATAGCACTTGTCTTGGAGTTTCACAGGCAACTCCTAGAAACCAACTGAGGACATACAAAATTAATGTCAAGCCCTCTGAACATTTATCAGCACAGAACAATAAGTGCTGAAATGCTCTCTTGGTATTAGAACATGTAACTCAGGGGTTCTCAAACTGGGGGTCTGGACCCCTCAAGGGGTCAAGAGGTTATTACATGGGGGGTCGTGAGCTGTCAACCTCCACCCCAACCCCGCTTTGCCTCCAGCATTTATAATGGTGTTAAATATATAAAAACGTGTTTATAATTTATAAGGGGGGGTCAGACTCAGAGACTTGCTATGTGAAAGGGGTCACCAGTAAAAAAGTTTGAGAGTTACTGATGAAACAGATACTCAGCGGAATTTTGTGGTAGAGATCCATGAGCTACAGCAGAGTTCAGCAACCTTTCAGAAGTGGTGTGTCGAGTCTTCATTTATTCACTCTAATTTAAGGTTTCACGCGCCAGTAATACATTTTAATGTTTTTAGAAGGTCTCTTTCTATAAGTCTATAATATATAACTGAACCATTGTTGTATGTAAAGTAAGTAAGGTTTTTAAAATGTTTAAGAAGCTTCATTTAAAATTAAATTAAAATGCAGAGCCCCCCTGGACGGGTGGTCAGGACCTGGGCAGTGTGAGTGGCCCTAAATCAGCTCGTGTGCTGCCTTTTGCACACGTGCCATAGATTGCCTACTCCTGAGCAAAAGCATCAACTCCCCAAAAAATACCTGAAGTTTGCACTTGATATATGCAGAATAAGGAGGACTGGGGTGAAAAGTTACCAGGGTTTCACAGATAGCCCATAACCCTTGATAGTGTATGGGGTAGCACAATTTAAAGGCTTGGGGGAGGGGCACATGACTGACCCACACATTGCCTCTGGGTCCTTTCCCATGCCCCTGAGCCTCCCACACCCTCCAAGCCAGCATCACTTTCCCACCACCCCCCTCAGAAAGTTCCTTCCCCACTCCTCCCATTGCCTCCCCACTGTGGATGTAGCATGGGCCAGAATGGGCTCTGGATACTTATCACCAAGCAGGGAACTGTGGCTGTGGGTGAGAGGAAGGGATGGACTCAGAGGACTTGCCTGTGCCCCCTCTGGTGGAGTTGTGCTGCCAGCCCTGTCTCTCTTCCCTGTTCTGGGTGCCTCCTAGTAGGGCCCAGCAGGAGCGCTAGAAGCTAGTGCATTTCCCAGGTACGTCCCCCTCAGTCTCGTTCAGCCCAAGTCCCACTCTGGCAGAAATCTGGGAGGGTACGTGACCCCGCATACACTCCCCATGCATCACCACTGCAGGGTAAGATGTGTGTTTTTGGCAAGCAATATAAGGATGCTGGCAAAACACAAAAAGAGGCGCTAGAAAAAAATGCTACATTGAGTGGTCTGCAAGCACAAATTAATACATGAGTACCCGGCAGAACATATCCCATTCGCTTACCCATACGCAGGCACTGAAGTGGGGTGGATGCACTGGCTGAAATCAAGCACTTAACCGCAAGTCCACTCCTGAACACAAAGCATCACCTCAGAGATTAGGAATAGAAAGATATGCTGAGTGTCCCAGAGCTAGATTTCATGGTGCTCCTGGCATGAGCACCTTATGTGCCAACTCTTTAAGCCTGCACAGCGGAGTTGTAACAGTTCTGCAGCATAGCCTTCCAAAACCACAGTACTGGGAGCAGAATTTGCTCCTCAGTGCAGCAAATAGTAGTGAAAACATATGGAGGAGGCTCACCATGTTCAAACACCCATGGCCAACACAGCTACACATCACACTGATGGCATGCTCCTACCGAACCTTTGTTCTGAGCAAACAGCCCATTACCATTTTTTTTTACCCTAAAGAGAAAGAAAGCTGATGATCATAAAAGTACTCTTTGGTCAAACGATTTCTTCCCCCACTCCCAGATCAGATGCATATTTAATCCTGGTTAATCTTCATACATTCTCCTATAAATAGGATTTTTTTAAAAGAAAAAAAACATTTACACTTAGTATCACCTCTGCATCTTTGGGAAAATTTAAAAATAGGATATCAGGATGTTGGGTTTTGGTACATTATGGAATGCTGAGCTAACATTAAGAATAAGTTTTGTACTCTGTTTTTATGCCAATATTATACTAATATTCAATTCTTTCCTGTGGACTATAAATGCAATTTCCCAGTGGCAGATTCCTTAGCAGAAACATTTTTCTAATTTATGATTTTCTGGTACATTTAGATGATGAATGCTGGAGAGTCAATTAGTTATTTTAAGCATTTTTTAAAATTAAAATATTTTTATTTCCAATTCTGAAGCGCTTAACATTCTGCAGAATGTCTAACACATGTCCATATATCACCTACACACACAGGCTGCTAATGTAACATAAGTATTACAGTATGTTTAGGCATTCACAAGTATGATACAGCAAAACCATTGCCTTTGACAAATACTGAAGAAAATTGCATGCCATCATTTTGTTAGCAATTCCATTTCTATTTTCTAACTCTTTTCCAGCTCATCTGGTCCATCCATCTACTAGCCAAGAACCTGTATGAGCTGGTTATAGTTGTTGCTTCCGCTAATGTATTTATGTCATGTTGCTGTCTGTGGGTGTTACTTAGGCAAATTAGCAAATTACTCTAAACGTACAGTTACATTTATTATAGTGGCGGCCAGAATCTCTGCTGTAGTTACAGGTCTGTCAGCTTTTCAATTAACAGCTCTGTTTTTGATGAGTTTGCAGCTCAGCTTTCTTTCTTTCATTCCATACCTAGCTAGAACTTGCTAAATCTATTTCCCCTGCTTATCTCCGCACCTCCCACTCCCCACCTTGCCCCCTTCAAACCCTCTTTTCACTTAAATTAAGAGGGACATTGTTTAGAAAACAGTAAAAATAATTGATTTTCACAGTTTTGTTACCATCTAACAAAATCTTTAAAGCCTGATCCTGCAAAGACTTATGAATGTGCTTAACTCATCATACTGACTACTCATGGGGTGTAAATTTAAGTGCATGTGTAAGTCTTTGAAAAATCAGGCTCTTCATTTGTATCTGATCGATTAGGGTTTAACCATAGAAATGTGGATATAATCTGCAACAGACAGAAGCACTGGACCATTCTCAGGGCTGCGGAATATGGTACTCTATTACTGTGGTTCCTTTCTGCCTTGATCTTATGCTCACTATTCGACACTGCTCAATTTACCACAGATAGAGATTTTCTCACAGCCCTATGTTATTTTTGGAGCACTGTACAAATTTCTCTGCCCTACGGGCCTGATGCTCCTACCTTTGAAGTCAATGGCAAAACTCCCATTGATTTTAGTAGGAACAGAATCAGGCAACATAAGCTCAACCCTGTGAGGTACTGAGTGCCTCCTGAATGCCCTATACTGCAGGACTGAGCACTTGGCAAACATCAAAGATCACTTATGTGGAACATATTTAGGCATTAACCATTACATTAAATCAGTAACTTTCTTGCTCACATATGTTTAGCACTAAGATTATCCTGAAACAAGCCCCTAAAATCTTTGGATGGATTTCTTGTTACACGGTTATTTTCCTTGATTGTTATCATTTTTATGAAGTTATATATTAGATATGAGGGTTATCTGAAAAACAACAAAGAGAGGATTTTTAAAAACCTGAAATGCTGATAATTAGAATAATTCGCATTTAAGGTTATGAGTACCATTTCTCATTTGACCAATAGATCATTTGGAAATTAATCTGTATCTTAAATGTATTGACAATTCTGCATGGAATTTTCTGGCAATTTGAAAGCTTTGATAAATCATAGCAACGTAGGGGTGGAAGGGACTTCAAGAGGTCTTCTAGTCTATCCCCCCAGAATGGGTCAGAACCTGATTCACTATGTCGTTACACAGCCTTTTTTACTATTTTCACTAATAACTGATGTAAATGAGTTTATATTAATGTCATAATCAGAGATGCAACATTTCCGGAAAACAAGTTGAAAAGCTATTGTCACTGAATGTACTCTCTCTTTAACAGAATAACTCCACTGCAGAGAAGCAATTTAATAGG
Organism: Chelonoidis abingdonii; assembly: GCF_003597395.2. NCBI lineage: Eukaryota > Metazoa > Chordata > Testudines > Testudinidae > Chelonoidis > Chelonoidis abingdonii. Next base: position 131,039,404 of record NC_133769.1, on the reverse strand, counting down.
AAGAAATTATACATTCTACTTAGTGCAGTAAAAGTTTCTCATATACCCAGTTGCTTTTAAAAACATTGGTATTAGTGTTTGGCTCTGCTAACAGGGAAGCAGCAGACCTGGGATGGAAAGGGAGCTAGCTGTGTGTGTGCAAACAAATCTGAGACCATATACTGTTTTCACGGGAATTCTGCATATGGATCCAGTACAAAATATAGCTCCCATTGAGAGTATAAGCCATATGAGAGCACATAAGAAACAGATATGCCATTCAGGAATGCCATAACGTAACATACACAACATGTCCGGTGTGACTTACATATGTATTTAATGCTAAAGGAAAAGAAGGAAATCTGCAATTTTGGGAAATTATATATTCTTATGACTGCTTATTCTGGTCTGCAAAACTCTCAAAGACTCCCCCTAAAATGCACATGTGCAGCTACCCTCTGCTGGAAAACACCATATACTGTGCAGGGAAAATACTAGCTAGAGCTGGTAGCAAAATTTTAGGCTATATCTACAGTACATCCTATGTCGGCATAATTTATGTCACTCAGGGGTGTGAATAAACCACACCCCAGAGCGACATAAGTTACACCGGCATAAGTGCTCATGCACCCAGCGCTATGTCAGTGGAAGAGCTTCTCCTGCTGACCTAGCTTCTGCTGCTTGTGGAGGTGGTTTTTTTATGCCAATAGGGAGAGCGCTCTTCCATCAGCATGGAGTGTCTTCACCACATGCGCTGCAGCAGTGCGGATATATTGGTTCAGCTGTGCCGCTGCAGTGCTGTACGTATAAACATGGTCTTTATCAAAACGGTTTTCCATCTGAAAATACTGTTTCAATTAAACCAATTTTTTGTATGAAACCATATGAATTTCTAACAAATTTCCCATGAGAAAAAAGTCAGAAAAAATTCAAAAGTTTGTTTTGAAATGAAATTTTTAATTTTTTTCTTAAATGAATTTTTCAAAATAATTTTTTCAGAATTTTCTGTTCACTAAATATCTACAATATTTGGTTTTAATCAAATTTGGAATTAAATTTTGAAATGTTGAAATTTTGTAAAAAATGGAAATTTTGAATTTCAAATAGTTCTAATTTCAGCTACTGGGCTCTGGAGCACCTTCTCCCCAGGCAACTTCCAGGACCTCCCACCCTGAGAGGTGGGGCTCAATGCTTCCTTTTCCCTCAGCCATTTACAGTGCTACTGGTTGATGGTGGGGATGAGAACTCAACAGTTCCCTGTTCCCCTCCTCCTCTCTCTTTCCCTCCGTTTTTCTCATTTCTTTCCCACTCCCCACCCCCAAGCACATACAAATATGTTGGAGGTACACTGGCTTGGACCTAAGCCAAACAGTTTCTATAAGAGAAGTACTTTTTATAAATAGATATCACCACAAACTCTCCTATTCGACTATGGGGACTTGGTACTTAAAAATCTGGGTGATCATATTTGATTCACATGTAGCTGAAAAAACTGTCACCTCCCCTCACCCTCCAAATGACCTTTACACATTGTTTCAAGAAAATACACATTTTTTCCAGTTCTGGCAAATGTTCATCAAAAAGTATCTTATTCTTTGTTCACTTAGTGCAAAAAAATTATAATAGCCTTGGTAATAGAATAGAATCTTACAGTTACGAAGACCTTGAGAATGGAGGTTGTTCCGTAATTCTGAAATGTTTGTAACTCTGAACAAAACATTATGGTTGTTCTTTCAAAAGTTTACAACTGAACATTGACTTAATACAGCTTTGAAACTTTACTATGCAGAACATAAATGATGCTTTTAACCACCTCAATTTAGGTGAAACAAGCACAGAAACACTTTCTTTACCCTGTCAAATCTTTTTTAAACATTCCCTTTTTTTAATTTTTTATATTTAATGTACAACTATACTGTATTTGCTGCTGGTGCTTTTTTTTTTTTTTTTTTTGTCTCTGCTGGTGCCTGATTATGTCCTTCCAGTTCCAAATGGGGTTTGTGGTTGACTGGTCAGCTCATAATTCTGGTGTTTGTAACTCTGAGATTCCATTGTACATGTGTGTATATATATTTGATTAATAATATTTTTGTTTTTCTTTCATTACTATAGATTACTAATTAAGGAAATCAACTGAATATCTAATTTGTTATGTGCCAATACAAAATTATTATAGCAATTCCCAATTTTCAAACCACAGCGGGCCCCTTTTATAGGGAAGATCATTTTTAAAGAATTACCTGAAGTGCTGGTTCACTGTCACTTGAAAAACAGACTGCATATCGGAAAATACTAAAAAACCCTGGGACTTTCATTTTCTAATTCACTGTCTCAGAGTTATCTGTAAATGGACTTTGTATGTATTTAAAGGTGAATCATCATTTGGCAATGCTTTTTTCTTCTTAAATTAGATAAAATTGCAAATAATCCAAAAGCAAATGCATAGCTTTTATACTCCAGACTTCTCTTGTACTAAAAAGTTAGGAGTCTTTATCATTTACCCACTTTATTCAACAAAACACACAGACTTACAACTGCATCCCCATGCAACCTCAACAAGATATATGCAAACTCCTAACAGCAGCTGTGCTTTGCTTGTCTATGGGTATTGTGCTAAGCAGAATTTTTAGTATTCTCTAAAAGCAGTGACAATCATACAAATGCCCACTTAATGTCCCCCCCCCCTCATTTAAACCTTTTAGAATACAGCAGTGAGTGATATAGTAAAAAGACTGTGTAACAGTCTCAGATTGCTTTTTTAGCATCTCTTTGACAGTTCTGTGTTTAAACACTTGGCTGATGTCTGGGAAATTTACATTAACATACTTTTTTGTATGGTGTACAATCTTGAATAACATTGTAAATCAACACTCTTCCTTAAGTCATTTGTAAACTGTTAGATCTAGCCATTTCTGCAACATAAAAGTCAGCAATTAAATCAAACACTAAAATAACAAATACACGATTTTTCACCGCTACATTTGCAAAATGGGAATTCTTTAAATACTTTGATAGATAAATAAAACTAGGAACATGTTAGAAAAAAAAATCTGCTAATATTCATGTATATATACCAGGATACTCTGTGACATGTACAGTAATTGAACAAATTTATTTCTAAAGGAAAATGGACCACCTTCCAGCCTAGGACCTTCATTTGCAGATCCTTAGTTCCTGCTTTAAACCATTTCTGCCTATGCAGAACTAATGCACTGCCCTCCTGCATACAGGAGTCATTGTGCAGCATAGTTCAGCCCCTAAGCCACTGGATGAATTTTACTCTGTAAGAGTATTCTCTTTATATTTAAGCTACAGTATGAAATTCTATTCCTGATTCTACCTTTAAAAAACAATTCTTAATGGGGATGAAAAAATTCTACAGTAAGGTTTTTTTTAACCTTTTAAAATAACATATATATCTGAGGGACAATGAAAGGACAGGACACAGAGAACTGTATAAAAAAGTAATAGTAAAAATCACTTCACACTTACTACAAGGGTTTCTTCACAATTTGGTACTGATTCCAATTCAGATCAGCAAAATAAACCTCAGTGTCCCCAGGTGCTCATCTTCTCAATGGGAAGACTATGAAACGGTGGGTACTATGTCAGTATATGCACACCACTAATAATAATGTTTTATAGTTGTGTATAATGCTTTATGGTGTATGTTCAAAGCAGTGTACAAACAGTCACTAATTAACATCTCTGTGTGCCATGTGGCTAGGTATTATTGTCCCTATTTTAGGAATGGGGAACAAGACGGAGGCTGTGATTTTCAAAGGTGTCTAATAGAGTTAGGTGCCCAGTTCCTACAGGATGGGATTTGGGTGCCTAGCTCCTTTAATGAAAATTCTAGCCAAAGGTCACAGCCATGTCAGAATTAGATTCTGGACATCTTGCCTCCCAATCCCACCTTTGGGTCTCCAGACCCCACTGCCTTCATGAAAACCTCCACTAAAGCCAATGGAGTTAAACACCGGAGTAAAACATGTGAGTCCAGAATCAGATCCAGTGTTTGTAATAACAGAACTAATTTTTAGACAAAAGGTGGGGGGAAACCATGCCATTGGGGTATTATGGAAATAGGAGTCATTCTGCAGTTCCTACAACAGGAGGAATCATAATTTTGACTTTAGGAAACCCACCGCTGTAGAATGCACACTGACCCACATTTCAAACTGCTGTGGTACAAAAGGCCCTAGGTTGCTGCAACCTGCCTTGGGAAGATGACCAGGTGTAACAAGGGAGACCCTCTAGTATAGCAGCACCTACATCACATGCTCCCCACTGCCAGCACAGGAGGTGTGGGTGGAAGAAAGTGATATAACTCCGCTTCCTTACACTCTGGTGATCCCTAGCTGCCTTGCTGGCCCTTGAACCTACCGGCAGCTAGTGTAATTTACAGAAGTCTTCAGGGTGCCCTAAGATAGACCAGAGGACTGGCCCAGCGCAGATAGCCCAGAATTGTGAGAGACTATAAATTCATCTTTGCACCCTTCCCTCCTGACCTATGCTGTGTGCTCCTCAGTTGTAGCTAAGGATCTGGGACACTGTATGTTAAAGAAGTGCAATGAAAACCAACTTTTTTTTTTTGTATGCCTAGTCTTTTTAAAATGACATCTGTTCTAAATCCCTCTACAGCTCAGTGTTTCTCACTGCATTTCCAAAGCCATTCTTTTGTAAATAGATAATTAGTACTTAAACACCCCTTTCAAGGGGTTTCTATATTAACATAAAAATAGTATAATTACTGATGGTCAAAATGGCAAGACTACACTTTGTAAATTCTAATTTCTTTTGCCGCTCAGAAGGATGAATTTCTTTTCTTCTTTGCCACCATTTTACACTGTCTTAAATATGAATATTATTGCACCCTAAAATATACAATACCTGTTAAAACAAGAAGGAAAATATCTACCGTCACTGCAGAAGATTCCATGTTAGAAAGGACCTGAAATTAAGATTGTTTTCTTTGATGAAGATTTGTATCGTAAAACAACAGAGATACTGACTGTTGATCAAAATTAGCTGATTTTTATATAAACAGCAATGCTATAACAGTCATAAACTGTGTGTAATTACAGCCACGTAGAATATCGGTATAATTCTGTCAAAATAGGCATTTTCATTCCAAAACTATTTTCAGGTGACTTCAATTATTGGTGGGAAAAATTTAACCCTTTGTGGTGAAATTTCATATGGCAAATCACAGCCCTGAAGTGAATTTGTGTTGAGAAGTTTGCTAAAATTCTGCTTCTCCATTTTCGCAATCTGAAAATAGGAATAAAATGTGGTTGTCACCAATTAAATGTTCCAGGTGTGTTTCATTTTTGCACTGTAACTCTAAGCCAGCTTTATTTCAAATTTGGCATGAACTTACTCCTCAAAGAAGAAGAATGCCTTTGACACATTTGAGGAAACTCCATTCAGAAATAATGAATGGAGGAACATTAGAAAATGCACAGCATACTGAAGTAATCTTCTAAGTCTACACACAAGAGTACAATGCTCCACATACACACTCACACAAGTGGGTGTAGAACTGGCACATTGGGAGGGATAGTTCATTGGTTTAAGCACTGGCCTGCTAAACCCAGGGTTGTGAGCTCAATCCTTGAGGGGACTATTCGGGGGCAAAAATCTGTCTGGAGATTGGTCCTACTTTGAGCAGGTGGTTGGACTAAATGACCTCCTAAGGTCCCTTCTAATCCTGATATTCTATGATTGAATATTTAGCTCAAATGTCATTAGTGTAACTCAGAGCCATGTTGTGCTCTAGGGGACATTTGGAAATATTCACGCAGGCTGGAGCAAAGGGAAGCATGAAGGCTGCTGAACCACACAAATCTTTACCAATACCATCATTAAAGAATGTATGTGGGGTAGGGTTGGGGCATTGCATGTATAATTTGATGGCTGCACTAGGGCAGAGACAATGGCTACGTCTACACTACCCGCCGTATCGGCGAGTTACTATCAATTGCTCGGGGATCGATATATCGCGTCTCATCTAGACGCGATATATCGATCCCCGAGCGCGCTTATATCAATTCCGGAACGCCACCAACCCCAATGGAGTTGTGGAATCGACAGGGGGAGCTGCGGACATCAATCCCGCACGGTGAGGACGGGTGAGTAATCCAATCTTAGATATTCGACTTCAGCTACGTTATTCACGTAGCTGAAGTTGCGTATCTAAGATCGATTTTCCCCCGTAGTCTAGACCAGCCCAATGTTTTTTGTGTTTGTTCTATAAAGCACCTTATGCATTTTTGGGTGCCAAATAAAAATAAATTAATAAAATAAAACCAGTGAGAGGACTGAGTGCAGAGGATAACCACAGCACAGCGTGTCCCTAGTATTCAAGGATAGGATCCAACTTAACCATCCTGCATTATATATTGATGATATGTAGGCAGGAGGGCTCTGGATTATTTTGAAATGCTTAAAGTGACATCAGTATGTGGGGCACATTGAAAATCTAGTATATGCTAAAATTCTCTTCCAACCCATTCCTTATGACAGCATCCAAAGGCTCAATGGTCTTGTGACCCCACAACACCATTTATTTCAAATTCGGAACCTTGTGAAATCCCAAATGCACTTTGGGCTCAGAGTGTTTCAAGAAAAATGAGCTCATGGAAGAGACTGGGACAAAGAGAGGAAAACAACAGAGATAACAGTATCAGAAAAAGAAAAAAAAACGGCTTGAAGAAAGAGAGAAAGAGCTTTAAATCTGCTCTATTTGCATAGCACTTAAGCACATGTTCAACTTTAAGCATTAGCTTAAGTTCTATTAAAGTCAGCACTTTTAAAGTAAAATATACTTGACATCAAAGACAGAGAGTCTGAATTTGATGTAGAGAAGAAGGAAAATGGAGAAGCAGCCATAGAATTTGATCGGGTGACCTCAGAAAGGTTGAGAAGAGGATATAGGCAGAAACTAAAATGCCAGGGATCCAAAAGAGTATGAGAAGAGATGCCAGCATCGCACCCAAGAAATGTGGATATAAAGAGAAGGTGGGACATGGAGATGTGGTTTGAAAATCGGGTGAGCAAAGGAAGGCTTTCTAAGGATAGAGGAAACTGTCGCATGTTTGAAGACTGAGGTTGACAAAGTCAAAATAGAGAAAATGAAGATAAAGGGAGAAGAAAGGGAGAGCTAAGACTAGGATGAAGGAGAGAATGTAGTCTGGGAGGGAGCAGGAAAGGATGTGAGAGAGAGTGAAAGATCCTGGGCAAAGAGGGAAGAGGAGGAGGTGGCTGAGGAAAGGAAGAGGCTCTAATGGTTCTAGATGCATTAGGTATCAGAGGGGTAGCTGTGTTAGTCTGCATCTGTAAAAGCAGCAGAGTGTCCTCTGGCACCTTATAGACTAATAGAAGTTTTGGAGCATGAGCTTTCGTGGGTAAATACCCACTTCATCGGATGCAGGATGTGAATACGAAGTGGGTATTCACCCACGAAAGCTCATGCTCCAAAACTTCTGTTAGTCTACACGGTGCCACAAGACTCTCTGCTTCTAGATGCATTAGTCAATAAGGACGGCAAAGTACAGCAGGTTTTCAAAGAAGATGGATGATTTTTTACTTTATTTATTTAAATTAAACACATAAAAACACCCACCTATTCAAATGCTCTAGACACCTTGACAGAGATTTAAAATATAAAACCAGAAAATATAATATATAAATTGAGTCCCTTCAACAACAAACAACTATCATTAAGCATAACAAGCAAAACATTCTCAACCCAGATTACACAAAAGTGCACCGCATCTTAGGAATCCTGCCCCCCATCTCCCAAAAGGCCCTATAGCTTGAAATCCCATGCCCCACACAACTCAATCCTCTCCAAGTGACCATTCAGAGAGATCAGTTTGGCAGCAAGCCTTAAGGATCAGCAAATTCTCAGACTATTTTGGAGCAAGGAGAAAAACAATTCCATTCACGAGGCCATCATGAAGAAGGCCCTGCCAGCACTCCCTCATCTATAAACTGAGGGGATTTCAGCTTGAGGACTTCTGCTGATCCCAGCGGGGGCAGTATCATGTAGGAGGGCAGGTAGTCTGTCAGGTAGACAGGAACTCAGCAGCAACTCAGACATGCAGTCCCTTTCCCTCCTGACTAACAATGCTCTAATATGGCTTCCCTTCCACACTACTGGGTAAATATTGATTTTGTGTATAACAGATAACCATGGGGTTTGGAACAGTTTTTGTGCACTAATGTTTGTACATTGTTGCAATGTAGTGTGAAGATTCAGAGTGAAATTGAACATTGCTTAAAAGTGTCCTATTGTTCTGTAATGCCTGGGCACAGAAAGGTTGCATGGAAGGTACTGTTACAGATTTCACTGAAAATGACAATTCTTTTGTGTGTGTTTCCACCTTAATGCATTGTAACTTTTTTTCTTAATTATTTTATGTTGGGCGTATTATTGGGCTTGCAGAGTTGAATCAATATTTATTAGCATGAGTCTTCCAAAATTAGGATAAAGGCTTGATTGTAAATTTTTTTTTGAACTAGAAAGACCTGACATTTTTCTTATTGCATCTCAGTCTCCATGCTTCTGTCAGCTTTGTGCTGCTCCTAGCCAATTCCACACTGGGAAATGCCATAGCACGTAGATAAGAAGACAGGAAAATATAAAGAAAAAAGCACAGTCCCTTAAAATGTGTACTTCCTGCAGAAGTTTTTTTAAAGCCACTCACTCGACCTGCAAATTTTTTGATAATCAGAAACAAAAATCTGTGTTTATGCTAAATCCGGGCACCAGCACAGTAGGAACACAGACCACGATTTTTCTCTGGAAGCAGCATACTCTTTCCAATTTCCACTGTAATTTTCTTTTTTTTTAAGCACATACATAACATTGTAGAAGTGCATGTAAATCACCACTTGCCTGCTCAGTGTAACAGAATTTCAGCTATCAATGCCAACACTTGCCTACAGAAGGCATCTACATCTGGTCTGCCACATCCAAGACAGCAACCACAGACACGCGTTTTGCTTTGTTTGGAATTCATCGCTGCGGTGCAGCTGAGTCTCAGACAGGAAAACTATCAGCCTCCAGGGTTAAACAGACAAATGCTTTTCTCACCACAACTTTTTACGGGGAGGGAAAACCATAACAATATATGTAAGAGTTCTTATGCAAATCATAAAAGGCCTAGTGACTTAAATAGCAGCTAATGCCAAAAGTTGCTTATTGTCCATTTTCCTCCTCTTAAGAGTAGAAAGGCAGAATGGATGAATGATCACATGAATCTCATTTGCTCAGCTAGAAAGAACACAATATTTTTAAAAAATCCAAATTCTAAATGTTGCCATTCAAACAGAAAGCTAAATTAATATTAATCATTCCTAAGTGCACAATGTTTTACTAGGAGACAGAGAGGGTTGGTACATTCATTAAATCACGTTTATTTCCGAAATGGCATGTATTCTGATACTTACCTAACCATTCATTGAATTTTTTAACTTCACTAGGAAGTCCCAGTTCAGTGAAGTCACCAGCATGTATTAAAACATCTCCATAGGGCATCTGGATTGGATCAGTTCTTGAGTGAGTGTCAGAAATACAGACAAATCGGGTATATCCTGGAGGTTTGGGGGCATCATGGGGCACAGGATCCACCCTATGGGAAATGCATCATGATAAGGTTACATAAACTTTTTAGTATTTACTTTGCAATTCCAATACAATTTTCAGTGTTACTAAAGATGATGTATTCTGGATCTGTGTGGCGAAAGTCACTTACTAGAAGAAACTCACAGAATTAATAGGAGATATAAGAATTTTGGAGTTCACATCATAGAGCTTTCAATATTGGCTGGGTAGATGTGTTAGTTTAAAGGGATTAAGGAAAAGAGATTATTTCAATGTTATTGTCATATTTCAGACACTTACAAATAAAACAAAGGCATTTCCAATTTCAAAATAAGAATACTGTCCTGTATTCATTGTTTAAATAAGATTGCACACTATACTGAGAGAAGCATTTTATCACATATATAAATACATTTAAATGCATTTTCCTAATCATATTTTTTCTGCAGGTTATAAATTCTAACAAATTTAATTACCGCATTTTTTGGAGATATGGTTCAGTGTGTTAATGCACCGGCAGATACGAACTTTACTGACAGCTTCTGCAAATGCACATTCTAACCTTACTATTGTCAGGACAATTGTGGTAACTTTCTGGGCTTAATTATACTAAGTATATCAGATGCAGTAAGGGGTGATGCTGCATTGTATAGTGCCCAATTTCACGACTCAAACACCAGGAAAAGAACTGATCTGACCCACTTTTATGAAGCTTCCTCATGATTTAGGTAAGGAAGGCAGAGAAAACAAATCTGCTGCATGAGATATACTTATTTGCAACTTATTAAATTCCTTCACCCTCAACACATTTCATTACAATATATAGAAGTATGTATGTGTAAGTGTACCATAGTGCAATTTCAGTGCAGGTAATTTTGGTGAGAAAAAAACAAAAAAAACAGAAAGAGCTTTAATATCAGTAAAATCTCAGACAGAATTATAGTTTTATACGAACAATTTAGTTCGTAAACATTTGTCATTAAATGAATAACAACATTAATTTAGTTCATTGTTATGTATAATTTGGATCTTCCCCCATCTGATCTGCTTGTCTTCCTGCTCAATTTTAAAAATTTAATTAGGAAAAAATAAAGTTATAGATCTTTATTATTATTAATGCTAACACTTTGGTGTTTATGGGAAAAGATTTCAGAGGACCTCAAATTGTTTAACAAACATAAGTTAATCTTCACAACATGGGACAGATAAGAATTATATCCATTTTACAGATGAGCAAACTGAGGCATCGATGTTAAGTGACCTGATAAGGTCATTGTGACATTAGTGAGACAACCAGGAATAGAGTCCTGTTCAAATCATTAAACAACACTTACAAAAATTCTCATTTTACCATTTGATAAAACACATTTAAAAGCTAATGTATGAGGATATTCTCTTTGTTCTACTATTTTTCTATACTTTTCTGGGAGGGTGTATGTCTTTTTAAAAATCATTACATCTATGGGCAGGTTCTAGCAAAAGTCATAACTTTTCAAAAGTTTTTTTTTTTTTTTTACTTTACTAAATCCAGGGAGTAATAACCATTTAATTTGAGTGCTATACAGCAGGAAGTATTAAGCCCAAGTTTCCTAAAATTTCATACCTTTTGTCAATTTTTCAACAGAAAGTGACCAGAAAGGAAGGCCAAAAGTTGGAGCATGAAACAAGCACAAAAGCAGAAACCTGAGGTCTTACATCTCTGACTTCCAAACTTTTGCTCTCCCCATCCTTAACTCCCAAATATAGGCACCTCTCCATTATACAGTTTTAAATTATGGGTACTTCTCAACTGCAGAAGAAGGTAGCCAGAAAAATAATGTACTTCCCCAGGGTTCTCAAGTATTTGTACATGATAAATAAAACTCGCTGATCTGAATTTACATTGCTGGGTTTTCAGTGTAGCTCATAAAGTGTATCCCTTGAATATGCCTCTTTCCTCTTACCTATCACTGAAACAAAGCCAAGGGCAGCAGTAACTTGTGCATCAAATAGTAACATAAATTTCACATGGTCCTCCTCTGGAGTTGAATGAAAACACAACAGACTTACAATGGCAATGTATGTAGCACACAATACATATGCTTTTCCTTATGCACAGTTTAGAACTTTATTTTGTGGAAAGCATTTTCCCGATTCACACTGGTCAGCCAAGGTATGTATTGCTTTAAAACCTTGTACAAAGGGCCAAAAAATGTATTTGGTATAAATAAATATGATAAATAAATAAAATGTAGATCACAGTGTCACAGAAATATGCACACATTAAGGATGTGTGAATTGCTTTTGCAGTACAACAGGGCAAAATGTCAGGTTTCACAAAAACACATTTAATTGTACTGTAGGACACAATTTCTTAAGGCCTGAGATTGATGTCCCTGAGTAGCACCTGATTCCCTGAGTAGCCCCACTGATGTCCAATGAACTGCTTGCGCTGTGAGTAACGGAAAAAGAAGAATGAGGACCTTATGGTCTATGTTATTTTTTTAAAATAACATATAAACTTGTATATAAATTGAAAAAGCAAAGTTAAATTTCAGGTCAACACTGGAGGTTGCTATATGCACAGGGCTTCAATGGGGTTTCATACAGGAGCAGAGGTTTGCCTGCATACAGCCAGGATCAAGACCTTAAATCTTCAGGGGACGACTGTCATGATTTATGTCTTCTACAGCTCTGATTGCACTGTCAGTGCTTAACAAACAGTAAATGACAATTATCATAATAATAAAATACATTTGCCAACTGTGGCAACCCAAAGCACCTTGCAACAGAGGAACAGGAAGGACAAAGATGGTGCCAGGAAAATGCTGTGAGAGGTTGGGAATACTCCTAGATGGTGCTGTTAAGGTACTTAAGGTAAGACAAGGAGTGCAAGACAGTACTGAGGACCAGAAAAACCATGTACTAGCTGTAAGGCTGAAGTCAGAAGAGCCTTTGGAGGAGAGCCAAAAGCACTGAGGAGAAAAGCATTTGGGGGTGAGTAAATTTATATGAGGTTTATTCATTATTATTTGCAACATCACTGAACTAGGGATTTTACAAACATATAATTCACTAATAGGGTGAAATCCTGGCCCTGCTGAAGTCAATGGAGCAGCTACTATTGACTTCAATGGGGCCAGGATTTAACTCATAATATTTATGGGAATAAAGGAGATGCAAGATTACATTTCTCACCATTCTGTTAATTTGTAAAAGCCAAGAACAATATCAATACTGTAGGTATTCACAAAAATTCTTCAAGATTTCTACTGTTTAGACAAATAGAGTTGGTCAAATTACTCTTATGAATATTATTTGTTACAACTTAGCCCATTTTCTGTTTGCATGAATGTTTTTCAAATGTATTAATTATTCATGAGTGTTGAACACTTTTGGGGAACAATTTTCAGAGAATGGCTTGTTTGTGAACTGCTCCCTTTAGAGTATTCACTGTGTTGTGTGGTGGATCACCAAAGTCACATGCTATTGTATTCACTCACTGGCTGGGTGACTGCAACATTAAACAAGAGATAATGAGTAGCAAATAGGTAATAATGAATAACTAATTTCCAACCTAAATTTTGTGATGAAAACCCATACACACAACTTCTGGGATTCGCAAAAGTATTCATGAATGCCCCACAGCTATCTGAATACTCACAAATAATGAATAATATGCCCCACAAATCTCAAAGATCTGAACTTGGCACTTCTGTTTGCCAAAATATTTGTGAATCAATTTTTTGTTTGTTTTGTTTTCTGTTACCATTTGCCAGCCCTGCAAACAAAAGATGTTCCCTGATGCAGATATTATATTTGTTTTTATTCATTATTTGTATTGGGACACTACCTAAAAGCCCGAACTAGGGGTAGGACCTGCTCCAGAGAGTGTTGTTTACACATTCAAACTCTGCCCACATGTAGGCATGTGTCCACATTAGCCTTTATGTTTCCTTTCTATGGTGTACAATTTGTACCACAATTTGCATATAAAATATCACTGAAAAGATGCATACCATTCACTCCTGTTTTTTTTTTTTTTAAGGAATCATTCCCTATGTTTAGAAATTACCAAAATGTATTAAATGTAGTGGATGAAAGTAAGCCAATTTATTCAGTCCTGCTAAAGTAAAAAGTTTTTTTTAATGAAAATCAATTCTCTGATCAAAATATGTTTGAGTCTCTTTTTAAAGAATAGAATAAAATATGTTACATTTTGATTTCCTATAAAATATTTTGCAATGGATTTATATACTTAATTTACTTGTAATGGCTTAACAGTTTTGCTTTTCCTTCTGGCTCTCAACTTTATGGCAAGTTTCATTTTGTAATTATGATCCTACATTTGACATTAAAAGTAAATCACCATTTAGAGCAGTTAACTTTACTGATGTCATCATCACATATAAAAAGTCAAAAACAAACACATTATTTTAATTACTCTTTAAGCACTCCATATCTTTCACACAATGGTATTAAAGTAGGTTGTTGGATGGGCACCCACACTATTTTATTTGCTGCTGCGTTTTTATTTTGTAGTACAAAGTGGTAGTATAGCTAACCAACAACAGGAGAATGTTTATTCTGAATACCGAGTTGGTATTTCAACAGCTATTTACCTGAGATGCAAGTTGAGAATATGAGTTCACAAAGCTGATTAATGCTTCTAAAACTGTGGAAAATATTATCTATATGAAACTTCTTAGATTATAAAAAGACAACAATAACAAGCAATGTAATTAAAGACCAAATTGTGCTAGCACAGCGATTCCTCATCTATCCTTTAAAAAAGTACCTACGCTTCCCCAATGGACTGAATTGTATCAGTAATTATTATTAGAAAGACAGCAGAACATTGTTCTCTGATTTCTTTCTGACTGGTCCAACAAATACCACACTGACAAGGCAATAACAATTCTGAAGGCTGTGTTAGAGCAATAACAAAACTATAATACTTACATTTGCACATGTGGGGGCTGAAAGCGTCCCTGGTTAATGTTGTAGAACGTGAACGCCTGTGTGGGGTTTGAGCTGTACTCATCCACTTCAATTATGAGTCTACTGTGTTGATGCCTTCTAGCAGCCATAATATGCGACTGGGCGAAAGCCATGCTTGCGCTGTGTAGTACAGCTTTTTCAGACAATCATCTGTGCTATCTTTCTACATCGACAGAAGAAGACCATGTCGTCTCCTTACCTCATCAACGTGCTCCCCTTCTGAAACCTAAAAGCAGATTGAAGAGATGGAGCATAACCGTTTGACAGTTAATCTGTTTTGGATTTCCTTTATTTAATGTCACATGAAGATTTAAAGGGGGTGGGGGAACACTTACAGCTCAAAGAACTCATTACAAACCTTTCCAACTCAGTAATTTGATGAATATATTGTAGTCTGAGTTTGGAGGGGAGGGACACTTGCAAAAGAACACATGGCGCAACATGTTCAAATAGTTAAGACTTTTAAACACAAATCTAGCACCATGCAGTATTGGTATTTCAATTTTAAGGTTTTGTCAACACGATTATTTACTCCCCCTGCCATTGTATTAGTGAATATTTATATCACAGCCCCTTCAAAAATGTTCAGTTGACTGTCTCTGAATGACTAAAGTGCAAACACATTTTTAAGTTCATTTTAAGGCCTGTTTTTCAGTAGTGCTGTGGCATTCATGAAAGGTATGTGTTGTCAAGCGATGCTTCCTTGAGACTAAGAAACAGGTATCAAAATGGGTTTCCGATTCACATTTTATTATATTATGCCTGGCTTTGTAATAATTTCTAAAGGGCCTCGAGTGCAGATATGAAAGCTCAAAGTGCTACTGCTCTACCTATTACACCTCATATCCTACTGTGAGGTAGTTTAGGCCCAAAATACAGGATTCATTGGAAAATGGGGTGTTTCACAGCCTTATACAAATAAATATGTTTTCATTAAGTTTTAAAAAGAAAATCAATTGAAACCATTTTGGATACTCCTCACAATGTATCCAACCCTAAAACAACAGCAGTGATTGTTTGGAAAGTGAAACTGACTGACTGAAATGCTAAAAATAACCACTGAAAATAGCAGACAGTAAATTAGATTAGATTTTTGTCCATCCCCACACCCCAACCCCAGCTCCCAGTTTTAATAAACTCTTTCATAACAGGCAATAAAAGTAAGGCTCTTTTATGAGATTGTTAGTTTTTGTTTACTTATTAAAAATGTTTTGCTTCAAAGGAACTAATTTTATAAATATTCACATTAGAAAATAGTTATTCACTGATTATATACAGTCGCTGGACAGTGGTACTGAAAGTATCTTACAGATGGTCAATGTATCTCAGTTCCACTCTGATGGGACCACCTCTAAACATGATGGGAATGCAGTTCATGGTCTTTAATCACTCAGTCCTTTGCCTAGCTATTAAGACTGCCTACCTGAATGCCATATCTGATATTAGTTTTTGTAAGGTGGAAGTCTGTCTTTTGTGAAACTGGGATGAGACCTTTTGCTCATTTCATTACATGGCTGTAAAATGATGACAACTTGCTGTTATTACCAACCTACAGGGACATAGTTTGAGGATTTAAAAAAAGAGCATATTTCTTCTTGACTCCACTAGAAATGCATGGTAAGAAAATAGTAGAAAAGCAGCCAAGGAAATTTTGGATTTTAAACACTCTCCGATGCAGCGTGCCTGCTATGGAACAGGCAGCAGAATGGAAGTGTTTGAAAGCAGCAGGAGGGAAGAGAGAAATGATCCTTGTAAAAATAATAGAGTACAAATCTTTGCACTTATGAAATAAGGCCTGATCTACACTTAAAATTTAGGTTGACATAGCTAGGTTGCCCAAGAAAAAGAAAAATCCACACACCTGAGCGCCATAGCTACGCTGACCTAACTCCTAGTGCAGATGCAACTAGATCAATGGAAGAATGTTACCTGTCACTGTAGGCAGTGTCTACACTATGGGGTTATGGCAGCATAGCCAGCATAGTGCAGCATAGCCAGCATAGTCCCAGTAGTATAGACAAGCCCTAAAAGATTAAAATGGCAGATATAAGGTCTTGTCCTAGAAGCACTGTGTGCAAAATGGTGCATTTTCAAAGATGTTCATATGGACCATGTATGTCCAAGTCAGAGATTGTATATTGGACCAGCTGCTCTGAATAAACAGACATCTATTTGAAGTAACCTAATATAAATGGTGATTTTTAGAATAAAATTCAGCAGAGTTAGTAATTTGCAATTCTAAAGTGTTTACAAAAGGGTCTTGCAATACTTTATAAAGCATTAAGTTTCAACAACACCTTGGTGCGGTGTGTACAATTTTTCCCATTTTACAAATGGCGAACCCAAGGTTACAGTGAGCTGAGACAAATATTTTCAAAATTAGGAGCCTAAAGTTGGGCTCCTAAATATATATATTAAAGCACCTGCCTGATCCTGAAAATTGCTGAGCATCCAAAAGCTCCACTGACCTCAGTGAGAGCTGCTGCGTGCTCAGAACTTTTGAAAATATGGCTAAATACGCTTAACTTTAGGCTCCTGAATGATTTACCTAAGGTCATACAGAGAATCATTGGCAGAATCAGCCCTAGAAACCAGGAATCCTCGCTCTGAGTTAGATGCTGTAACTACTTCCTCTTCACTGGACAAGGTGGACAATAGCACTTGCTAACTCCATTAACATTAGCTGCTTTTGATAGAATTCATTACACTTTGTTCCCAAACACTGAGAAAAGTGTACCAAATATACTGCTCTGATGGCACTTACTGTAGAAGGGTTTTCGTAAGTGAGGATCCAGTGTCCTCACACATGGGAGAGCCTATGAATCACAGCACTAAGCCAGCCTGCATGGATGCTAGCCAGAGACACTCAGCATGATGGTCACCCTGTAAACAGGCAGAAAATTAGAAGCCAGCATGTCTCACTTGACAGGAAAAAACTGTGTTATCGTTGCGCTACTGAACCCTCGACCAAGTGACAGCCATACAATGTCCACCCTGGAGACACATACAAATTGTCCAGGATAGGAATCAGGTTTCAGAGTAGCAGCCGTGTTAGTCTGTATCAGCAAAAGGAACAAGAGTACTTGTGGCACTTTAGAGACTAACAAATTTATTCGAGCATAAGCTTTCATGGGCTACAGTCCACTTCATCGGATGCATGGAACATACAGTAAAAAGATATTTATACATACAGAGAACATGAAAAGGTGGAAGTACCCATACCAACTGTAAGAGGCTAATTAAGAGAAGCTATTATCAGCAGGGGAGAAAGAGAACCAAAATGCTGGATCTTACCCTAAAAATACAATAGCTATCAATAACATGAACAACTAGTCCTAAACAGAAATCAGAATAATATAACCACAGTACATAACTAACAATATTAATTCAACAGGTTAAGCTACTGTCAGCCATATACACAAATGTCTTTGATCCTTACCTTTCACTCTCTTGATGTCTTGCTGAATAAGTGGCTGGCTGGCTGCTATCATTCTTGGTGACTGATAGAGCAAGCTGTCTCCCTCCAGCCTGACTGCTATCCAAACTGACACTAGTCACTCCCCTTTATTTTCCTTTACAACATTCCTTAAGATTTTTTAAAAATAATTTGAATTTCCCCCCATAACCGAAAACAGGGTGTGACATGCAATAGGAAAATAATTACCTGCAGCTGTACCATGTAAGTTTTAAAATCACGGCCAACACTACCAACATATAGCACTAAGACTCAAATCCCCACAGCAACAACATGCTAACCACTCTCTTCCCCCAGACTTATGGAGCTATGGGATGGCTGCCAGGGAGACACAGAGAAATGTAAAAAAGGTTTCATGAATATGAATATTAAAATAAAAATCACAATTCTGGATGTTAGTTCTTTTTCAATCTCCAACATGTATGATTCTATTTTTAAATGGTCTATCCATCTTCTTACCAGTGTAGGAATGTTCTCTGCATAGTAATTTTTCTAGGACTTTATCCAATTTACTTTTAAATGTTGCCAAAGGTCTGATCCAAAACCACTGTACTAAACAGAAGTCTTCCCACTACCTTCAATAGGAATTCCACCACTTCCACTGGGAGATTATTCTGCAATAGGACTACCCATCTACTTGAAATTTGGCACGTTCTTAAATCTCCATTGAACTGGAGCCTTAGAGAAATTGTATGGAGTTTTCCTGATTTTTTTTTTCCAGCCCTAAAATTTTTCTTTCTTAATGTCACCCCAATTGTTCTCTTGTATAGGTACCAAACAAAATAATCCCAGTCCATCTTTTGTGTGTTATCTTGCCTTTGTTTAATTTAACCTCTTTCTCCTTCACTTTTGCCATTGCAAACCAACATTTCACTTTAATCTCCTTTCCCCATCCCCACTTTGATTCTGGATCTGCCTTTTGTTCTTCCTCCAATTCCTATCTTTCCCTGTCCATCGTTCCTCAACTAACTTACTTCATTCTCTGTGCTACAGTCCCCACTACCATCTATTTTTTGTCAGTCCCATGGCAAACATCTGTTTTGAGACTTTCTGATAACCTTCCCAGGTACTGGACAAGAGCCTGGATCCAAATCCACCACGGCTCAAGTACAGTAGTTGTCATCTTAAATAATACTTAGGTTGTTAAAATAAAATAATATAAGCAGAGGATAGAAATTAAGAAGTAAAAGTGTGAAGAAGAGATATATTGTGAGATGAGCTTTGCAAATATATGAAGTCAATGAGACAGAGAAACATATGATGGCTATTCCAGATCGTAAGAGCTGCAGAGGAGCAGTTGCAGCTCTTGCACTGACAGTAGTGAGGTAATGTGAACAGCAAGAGAGACAAGGCTAGTGGTAGATGAGTGTGAACAGTGTAGACAGAGAGAAGATATGTGAGGCAGGCTAGAGTTTGTTCACGGAGAGTCTGAAGAACTGGGATTTGGGGATGCAATTGAGAAAGAAAGTGCAGTAGCAAACCGAGAGGAGATTAAGGCATTTCCATGCAGCTTTAAAATAGTGAAGCCCACATTTTTGAGGGAAAGAGGTGCTTAGAAACACAATAAATTCCCTTAAAGAAGTATATGAGAGTTTGTGATAGCTAGTACAGTCATACAGTGTGGCTGCTTATGGTGCAAATACATCTTTGCTGGAGTAAATAAACTCAATAGTGCTTGGTGGAGAGTTCAAATCTTCCTCTGCACTGCAGGCAAAACTGCTCTCATTGAGTTTCTGTCTCAGGAATAGAAGTAAGTTACTTTAGATGAGGAAGCAAAAATCTTATTTGTTAAAAAAAATCCAGTGCCACAGAGTGTTCTACAGTAAGGGTGCCAACTATCACAGTAACACTACTATCCATTATTACAAAATACTCTAATATGCTTTTGTTTTAAACAAGGGATGGATTGATGGAGGTAGGCCAGCATTAAAGGAATCTAGTGCTATCAGTAAAGAAACAATTATTTAATTTAATGTGGGAAATGAACTGGATGCTCTAATAGGTTTTCCCTCTAATTTGCAATGTTTACATAATCCTGACATAAACTGGTAAATAGGATCATTTTGCTGCTCTCAGTTCTGCCACTAGGAACTGGATAAATGTTCTTCTAGAAGAAAGTTTGCAATTAAAAACTGTTTCAAAGGAATATGTTCTTTGTTTGTTTGCGAAGACAAATAATGACACAAATGCTGGCAAATCACGACTATTAAGCAGTTTCTTCTGGTTGGTTTGAATTTACCTTAAAATGAGAGCTCAAATGTTCTCAACCTATGTATGGACTTTAAAACAAAGGTAGCACGATTAAATGTCAATTAGACGCTGGTAGCTGTTGAGGCTGATCATGTACAAATGTACTTCTGGAACCATTAGGCCTCAAGCGCGCCCTGTGAGCCAGCAGTTTGTTGTATAAATGCATATTTAGGGAACTTTTTAAAATGTACGTTTTCTAAAGACTATAATGTGTAGCACTGAAATATGCACTTAAAAGTCTACTCTTCCCAATGTGAATGCGTTATGTACCTGCCATTAGTGTCAATGACAGTTAAGAAAGCATGCTGAAAGGAGAATAGATTCCTTGGGGATATTTAAGTTATAATCTGTAGTGTCATTTAAGGTGTCTTCCTCCCCCTGCAAGCTCCCCAAAGACTTCTGTGTTATGAATTAGTGATCTAAAAGTTCTATTTAGAAACCTAACCCCATTTTAGTTACAGAAGCACTACATTAAATGGCACCATTAACTTTTTAAAATGTCAGCTTAGTACTGCTGAAAGGTGCCAGGGTGACAGCCTTGCAGACTGAAGTCCTCTGTAAGCTTCCCTGAACCACCTTTGTTTCTCAAGCCTGCCTGGAGATACTCGTTCTTGAGGGTAAGAAGGGTAGTTCAGACACCATTCCCATTCATTCTATGACCATTTTGCTGTAACTGCTAAGAAGGGTGCTAATTATGGTGATTTTTTGTAACATGGATACCTCTCCACTGGGAATGCCACTGAGCACTCATGAGATGGCACAGGAGTTTTATAGTGTAAAAATTTAGAAATTGATCTCATCACAGGTTTCACAGTCCAATTCTCAATCAGAGCATATACCTTAGGGCAGGTCTGCAGAACTCGTAAAGTGGCGAGGACCACAACAGCTGAGGGCCGAAACCCCCCCGCCCCACGGAAAACATCCCCTCCCCAGGACCTCCTGGACCACGGAAACACCTCGCCCCAACACCGCCCAGCCCTGCAGAAACAAACCCTCCTTCCCCAGCACCGCCCCACCAAAACAGCTGGGGGCCAAAAAGAAAGGTTGGGGGTGAGGAGGCGATACTTGATTTTAAATCAACCAGTGGCTCCCAGCTGAAGAGGTGGCTGGGAGCCCTCAGGGGCAAATTAAAGGGCCCCGGAGCTCCGGCGGCTGGGGGAACCCGGAGCTTTGCGGGGCTGGGGCAGGGATTTAAAGGGCCCAGAGCTCCTGCCGCTGAGGGGAGCCTGAGCCCTTTAAATCCCAGCCCCAGCCCATCCACTGGAGCCGCAGCTGGGATTCAAAGGGCTCTGGGCTGCCTGCAGCCGCGGGCAGCCCTGAGCCCTTTAAATCTCAGCTGACGCCGGGATTCATAGGGCTCTGGGCTGCCCGCAGCCATGGGGAGCCCTGAGCCTTTTAAATCTCAGCCACGGCCAGGAATCTCTGCGGGCAGCCCAGAGCCCTTTGAATCTCAGCTGCGGCTGACATTTAAAGGACTCTGGGCTCCCTGCCGCTGCGGGCAGCCCAGAGCCCTATGAATCCCAGCTGCAGCTGAGATTTAAAGAGCTCTGGGCTCCCTGCCGCTGCGGGCAGCTCAGAGCCTTTTGAATCCCGGCTATGACTGGGATTTAAAGAGCTCTGGGCTCCCCGCTGCAGCCGGCAGCCCAAAGCCCTATGAATCCTGACCATGGCTGAGATTTAAAGAGCTCTGGGCTCCCCGCCGGTGCAGGCAGCCCAGAGCCCTTTGATTCCCTGCCACGGGCCGCACAGTGAGCCTCCGCAGGCTGCATGTTGTGCAGGCCTGCCTTAGGATATAACTGTAGCTATGCTGGCTTAACCCTGTGGTGCAGATGCAGCGAATATCAACAGAAGGGGTGCCGGTACACCATCTCCCCAAGCTATGGTAGCTAGGTCAACAGAAGCATTCTTCCACTGGCCTAACTCTATCTATGCTGGGGGCTACGTTGGCATAGCTACATCACTCAGAGGTGTGGAATTTTTTTACTCCTCTGAGCAACACAGCTATGTCAACCTAAATTTTAAGTGTAGGCCAGGCCTTAGACTCAAAGTCCTTTGCTTCAGGAGCGTGTCTAACTGAAATAGATCTCTAGCATCCTTCTTTTTAAACGTCACTTCTCAATGGTGGATTTTGATCGTTTGGTGTGATGTCATCCTCATGATCTAACAGAACTTACCATCTCATCAAGCCCATTATTTGTTTCCACAGATCTGAACTACTTTGGGTAATGTCTGATTTGTAATGTGGAATAATGTGCTTTGGTGACTCAATGAGACCTCTTATTTCACTTTAACTGAAACTACTTCAACCATTTTTAAAAAATTCAAATTTTCGTCCCCTTACTTAAAACAAACACACACAATTATTATGTCTTGCTGCTTATATCTACCTGTCATATACTGTGTAAAAAAAATCCTTTATTGAAATTAATTTTCTTCAAATTTGTTTTCCTCCACTGATCACACATACAAGTAAGTTACTACACACATTATTGTCATTATTTTAGTTTTAAAGAGCACTGAAGCAGTTGTTGGGTGAAACTGTCACAAAAAAGATTATATAAATATTGTAAATAGATATAAAAGGAGGAAATAAGATACATTAAAGTCTGTCTCCTTTTTAAACTATGCCTCCTTGCCCACTTCTGCTGAATTTCATCAATGGAAATGTTTTACTTACTGTATGCCACAATTCTGGACAGTCCTGTGGACAGACAGGCACACATGGAGGGAAGATGAATGCAGTCAAAATACACTGAATATTAAAATACTTCACCAAAGTAATCTAATAGCTATACTGATTTAATACGTTTACTGTTCAGAAACCTTTTAGAATGTATCATTTTGAATTATGACTACATGATTGCACTTTCTAATTCTCTTATTCTAACACCCACAAAATAGCAGTTGCTTGTTCTTCATTTTATAAAAATTTGTTTCATTTTTAAATTATTAACTATACAACTTACTGGATCATGTCCTGGGGTACTTGCTCACTTATTCTTTTCATTCTTAAATACAAATGCAGCACAATAATACTTCTGTTTTCACTTCAGACCCTGAAGAGGCTCTATTTTACAATACATCATGAGCACCTAGTATATCTTGGAGACAAGAATATTACAGTGTTTGCATACACCAATGTACTGAGCAAAGAGAAGATATTTATTGAAACTAAATAAATTATTATGATTCTACATTAGATCTTGACTAAATGTATCCAACATATCATACTTGAGTAAACTATTAAAGTGGCCACATTTTCTTACCATATAAACCAAGTCCTCTTTCAAAAAAATAAACAGTTTTGGTTTAAGGTTATTTATATTAATCCTAAATAAATTACAGGAAGCTAATCTACATAAGTAAGTCTAGTCAAGAAAATATTATATACATACATAAAAGCTGCAAATCTCTTTTTTCTCTCCTAACGTTCATCAAACTTCATGATATTATTACTGGAAGTTAAGGATATGCAGTAAAGAAAAATGACATACCAAGTCAATGCTCAGTTTAAGGAAAAAAATAACTGTAGATGTATAAAAGCCATGAAAGCATCAGCAAGTTAGTGCTGTGATTATTTAATTCTACACTTCACTCTGAAATTTGGGATTGTCATTTTATCTAGCAATTAAAGTATGTTTAAAAAACAAAATATTTTGTATTTGAGAAATTTGCTAGTAAGTATTAAAACATACATGCAACAAACTAGTACTTGGAGTGTCTGGTTTAAACTCATAATTGAAAAACTCTGTTCTCAGCCATCCTTTGATAGTTTTCATCCAGACACTGCATCAAGTGAGTTATGCTCCAGACAATTGGCCAAATCCTGGCCTCTGAACATACATATATGCAATTCCCCATGGGCCAAACCCTGTTTGCCCCATTCACACAAATAACACAACTGACTTCAGTGGGACTACTTACAAGAGTAAAGAAAGCAGAACTTGTCCCACTAAGTTGTGCACACATATCTGAGGGCAGAATATGGCACCCATTAGCCACTGAAGAGACATTATCTAGTAGTTTTGCTTATCTCCCTCACACTAAAATTAAGGTGGGAGTGTTACAAAGCCTGATATTAATAGAAATGCTATAATTTTTAAGCGTTCAGTTAAATTTGTTTGTATTTAAGCATTCAAATTTGGTGTTGACAACTCAAACACTGCAGCATTACATTAGTGCAAGAGAATGAGAAAGTAAAACTTAGCAGTCTATTTGTGTTGCTGAAAGTAAGGGAAATGCAAAAAAATAAGAACAGAGTTTAAAATGGGGAAAAGTAAAGTAGAATTTTAAAATTCTCAGGTTAATAACCTAAGGTGCTGGCAGTATTTTTTTTAAATGATCTAAAATGAATCAACAATGTTTTTTTAAAACATAGCATTTCTCTGTACTGATAGGTAAAAGATAAAACTGTACTGAAGATAAAGCACATTGCCCGATCAACCACTGAGCCAGGTCATCCCCTCCAGTGGTAAAACTTTTGGAAGAAGGAAATCTCCACAGATATCCTCTCATATCATCCCTCTTAGGAATGAAAGGACTGGGGTAGCAGGATTTGCCTGTAGAAAAAGCCACAGGATCAGCCCCAAACCTGTCAGATCTCCAGGGATCTGCTGGAAGCCACAGCCATCTGTATAAAGACCCTGCATTTACATGGGAGCTGCACTACAAGACTTCTACCAGGGAAAATATATTATGGGCTCAGACCATGTTATCTTCTCCAGGTAGCCTCCTTGGGCTGGACAAAATGTGTATCAGCTTTTGGGCTCCCTCCCCTCTGAACAAACTCCAGATTCACATGGTGCCCTCCATAAGGGCCATGGGAGAAGGGAGGATGCAGAGGTATGAGCCCTCTTGCCTTTCATGTCAGAAAGGGGAAAGCTGTGCATGGAGGAAACCCTCAGGGCATGTGTCTAAGGAAGCTGAGCTGGGGCACTGATTTCTAATCCTATTACACAAGTGTTATAAAATGAAGCTGAAATTTAGGTGGCTGTTTTGTATATTCCTTATGTACCAGCATGACTGAGTAGGGATCCAATCCCGCAACCCCTTCCTCCAGTGAGGAATGACAAGTCCCACTGAAGTTAATGGGGCTACTCATGTAAGAAAGGACTCTCAAGATCAGGCGCTACATATAAGTCTGAGAAAATAATTTGTTAGTTTATGACTGTAGAACCAGTAAGTAGAACTTGTGTGTTTGGGCATCCACTGAACTCACTGTTATTATTAATATTAATTATGTTTATTACAGCATGACCTAGGAACCAACCCAGATTAGAGCCTCATTGTGCTAGACACTGTACAAATAGAGCAGTAAACAGTCCCTTCCTCAAAAAGCTTAGTCAGCAATGCCACATTAGTTCTTTTACTTGGGTGGGGGGAAAGGGGAGTAGTGGTTATGAAGGGATTAGCTGTTACACAGAAGACATGGGAAGGAAGAGGGGTTATAGGGACAGATCAAGTGAGAAGAAGGAAGGGATGGAAGGTAAGATGGGCAGGCATGGAGTAACACTGAGGTGAAGCAACTGGAGGAGGTTGGAGCAAACAGCCAAACATAAGACCTCCTTGGCTTAAACACGAGATCTTGCATGACCTACAAAATAAAAAGGAGTCATATAAAAAATGGAGACTAGGTCAGATTACAAAGGATGAATATAGGCAAATAATGCAGGGGCAAGATTAGAAAGGCAAAGGCACAAAATGAGCTCAAACTAGCTATGGGAATAAAGGGAAACAAGAAGACTTTTTATCAATACATTAGATAAGAAGAGAAAGAAGCGAAAGGACAGGGAGTAGTCCACTGCTCAGTGAGAGAGGGAGAAAAGTAACAGGAAACTTGGAAATGGCAGAGAGCGTAATGACTTCTTTGTTCGGCTTCAACTGAGAAGTCTGAAGAATGTCTAACATAGTGAATGCTTCTGGAAAGCGGTAGGTTTAGAAGGATAAATAAAAAAGAGCAAGTTAAAGATCACTGTATAATAAGTTAAATTGGCAAGCACCAGGGCCTGATGAAATGCAGCCTAGAAGTACTCAAGGAGTTAACAGAGGAGGTATCTGAGCCTCTAGCTATTATTTTGGAAAGTCATGGAGAGACAGAGAGATTCCGAGAGACTGGAAAAGGGCAAATATAGTGACCATAAAAAGGGAAATAAAACAACCAGGAAACTACAGACCAGTTAGTTTAACTGTACCAGGGAAGAATGGAGCAAGTAATAAAGAATCATCGAACAAACATAAGTGGATAAGGATAGGGAATAGCCAGCATGATGTATGAAAACAAATCGTGTCAAACCAATCTGATAGTTCTTTGAAGGATAACAAGCCTTGTGGAAAAGGAGAAGCGGATTGGCATAGAGCGAATTAAGGTTTAGAGAGATATTAGAAACGGTCTCTCGGCATTGATATCTTATCGGATAAACCTAAGCATACAATTAGATGGGGCTTAAAGATGAAGGTGGTCATAACTGGCTGGATAAACCATATACTCACAAAGAAGTAGTTATTAATGGACTATCCAATCCTGCTGGAGAACGGTATAACCAATAAGTGGGGTCGGCAGAAGAGGTCTGTTGGGACCTAGCTCCTGTCAATTATCTCATAATCAGAGCTTAGAGATGTTGGCATAAGAAGTACGCTTAATAGTGCGAAGCCGACAACGAAACTGGGAAGGATTGAGGCAACTGCATAAATCAAATGCAAATGACTCTGAACAAGATTGGAGAAATGGTGGAGTAAACCAGATGAATGTTCAATAATAGACTAAATGTCAAAGCGCTCCACTTAGGAAGGAACAATAATTTAACAATCAGTGGGAAGCAGACTGTCGACACAGAAGAAATAATGGCAGAACTACTAGGTCATAGTGATCCCCAGAAGCATATCTATATGAGTCAACATCGGTAGATACTGCTGCAAAGAAAAGCACTAACTGATCATGAGGAATAACACATGTGTCGTAAACAAGATCACAGAGTCATACTCGATCTAGTTAACTTCTGCTGGTTAGCCTCAGGAGAGTATTGCGAGTCTCTGGGTAACATACGACATTTGCGAAGAAAGAGATGTAGGAGAAATGGAGAGAAGGAGTAGAGAAAGAGTGGCAACAGAGAGTGATTATAGGAGTCGAGGAACATGACTAATAGAAGGAAGCTGAAAGAAATCTGTGTTGTCTTTAGTTTGGAGAAGAAAGACTAGAAGGAGAACATGATACAGTTTCAAAAGTATCTAAAAGGGGTCCATCAGGAGGAAGGGCGAAAACTTGTTCAACATTAGCATCTCTAAGATAGAAAAGCAGTAATGGGCTTAAACTGTAGCAAAGAGAGATTTAGGTTGGACATTAGGCAAAAGTTCCTAAACGTTAGGGGTGGTTAAATCACGCGAAAACATTGACATAGGGAAGGTGTGAATCTCCATCCTGAAAATTTAAGAGTAGGTTAGATAAATGTCTATCAGGGATGGTCTAGACAGTATTTGGTCCTGCCATGAGGGCAGGGGACTGGACTCGATGACCTCTCAAGGTCCCTTACAGTCCTAGAGTCTATGAATCATCACAGGGCAGAGAAAATCCTGTCAGAACTGTAGAAAATATCAGTGTCCATTGACCCCTGCTTCTGCAGCTGCTCTGCTGGATTCAGTCTCTAACTGAATAGTAAGACTTTCATCGACCTTAAGAGGAGTTGGACTAGGTCTATAGAGAAGGAACTGGGGTAGGAGGTCAGGAAGAAAAGATTCTGAAGAAAAAGTAGCTTTTAAAAATATAGTTATGCCATTGACAGTATCCTTGTTATTAATAACAATTAATTCATAAGCTAAAAAAATATAAGACAAGCTTCAATCAGAGCAAATATTTACAGTTGAAATATACAGATGCATACCTCTGAAAATAGGCATTTTTAATGGAAATCCTGATCCATCCTTACCATATTGATTCTAATAAGTACCTATGTAATTAAATACAATAGAGTATGTTGAAAGAACATTAAGGGCCCAATCCTGTTCCCAGTGAAGTCATTTAAGTCAGTGACTGAATGGGGAAATTTAGCATTTTACATGTAGTCAGTGTAATGAATCCACTCCAGATTAGCTGTGACTGGAAGTTACATAGCAACAGTAAGTTGGTAGTACACCTCTACCTTGATATACCACTGTCCTCGAGAGCCAAAAAAATCTTACCAGGTTATAGGTGAAACCATGTTATATCGAATTTGCTTTGATCTACCAGAGTGCGCAGCACCCCTCTCCTGCCTGGAGCACTGCTTTACCGTGTTATATCTGAATTCATGTTATATCGGGTCGCATTATATCGAGGTAGAGGTGTACTAACATAACTCCTGGTAACATATCACTTCTGGCACATCTGTTGGCAATTTTAGCAAGGAGGGCAAGGACTAATAGACAAAGAGTAAACTCCTTTACCCCTCTAAAGTGGTCCCCGCAGCACCAGTTGGATATTAATTAGCAGAACAGTTCTGCTACTGTCCACACTATATCTGTTCTACACAGAAACAGTTGCACGACTCCGTTTCCACTCTTATCATCTTGCACAAGCAGTAAATTCACAGTTATTTTACCATGGGCTTTTAATAGGGAATAAAGAAGAGAAGATGAACTATGAGAACTCTCTCTCCTACGTGCACAAAAAAATGCTTAACATTTCTGATAGACATAATCCAGAATATATAGGGTTAACATAAACTCCATATCAAATTCAGAGATAATGTGTAGGGTGGTGCAAGATCACCTTGCACTCAGTCAGACACCTTTACACTCAACTCTATTCATGTGTGCACTCCATTCAGAGTCTAACAGTGTAAGGTCAGAACATGGAAGTAACCCTCACTCCACTTTAAAATAATCACGTTCTGTCTCTTCCAGTTCAGACTCCTTTATGTCAGTACAATAAGTGTAAGGGAGTCTCATTTACGCTATCTTACATCTCGCTCAGAATTTGGCCTTCACCTTTAGCTTCTGTCAAAGCAAGGTCTGGAAAATGGCCTTTATGGATTTCTTTTTTGTTATTATTGCTAATAATTTGGATGAAAATTGTTATTACTGTTCTGAATATTAAAATTCTCACTATACACTATTTTTCTTTGTTCACTAATTATTGTTTTGTTTGTCTGAAAAGAAGGACCTGATAAATGGAATATAGTTTTTCTTTGTTTACTATTTATTATTGATTCATCTGTCTGAAAACAGGAACTGTTTTGATAAATGGATTAAATAGTAATCTGATATCATAGGGTTTAATCTTTTTCCCGTATAATTCAAAGGCTAAATTCTTATTGGCTTCAGTATTGCAGAACTGTGCTCATAGTGACTTCTTCACATAACTCCATATCTTCTACTGAAATACGAGGGCCAAATCCAGTGGAAATACTCAGGTGAATCCAATTTGGAACCCAGAGCCCAATTTCATTCCCAATGATTTCCACAGGAGTAGAAGCAGACAATTATTTTGTAACTTTTGATAGAAACTCCTCAGTGAATCACAAGAGAAATTCTTACAAAACCACACTGATAGTGGAACTATCAGTCTCAAGAGGCTGAAGCGTCAAAAAAGGTGGTGTGCTTTCAGACCTCCAGCCCCCTTTACACTGATATCAACAGCTCCAACTCTGAACATGCAGAGTCAAATAAAAGCATAAACTGCGTAAATAAGACTAGAGTGTCAACTTTACACACGTATTTGCATTTTCATATGTTTACAAGCTAACACCATTTCAAATATTTTTAAAATCCCAGCTTAATGCAAGGTTCTAAAACATATATTATAGATTTGCTCTAATCTATCAAGCACATTTGTATATCTTGGAAATGAGCGTTTTTCTATGTGTTAACTCATGTAGGCATTTTTTTAAATGGTTATTCTATTTCTAATAAAACCTAATGAGGGAATGGTGTATGTGTATATAATGTACATTCACAGAAAGATAAAAATTATAAGGGTGTGTAATCAAGATTTTCTGCCCTCTGAGATAAATCACAACAACAAAGCCAGATCATACCCAATAAATCCATGGCTGAATTACAGTATAAGTAATGTGTGTCCATCAATTA
Organism: Chelonoidis abingdonii; assembly: GCF_003597395.2. Taxonomy (NCBI): domain Eukaryota; kingdom Metazoa; phylum Chordata; order Testudines; family Testudinidae; genus Chelonoidis; species Chelonoidis abingdonii. The sequence goes on along the minus strand of NC_133769.1, from coordinate 131,009,048 downwards.
ATGCATTTATAATATATAGTGTATCTCCTAAATATAAGAATGCCAAGAAAATCCATATGTAAAATAACAATTCAAAAAGTATTATGCATGCAGCACACTGCCAGTGTGTCTGGCACCATGAAACACAGTTTATTATTCATGGGTCTTATTACAAGCTAGTACTCCACTGCAGGATATAATGGCCCCTTAAATACTTATCTCAAAAGATATATTCTTCTCATAGGGGTCAAAAGCCTATTTTGGGTACATAAATTTAGGATACAAACTCGTATTTAAAATGCATAGTAAAATCCTTTTGAAATATTGTTAGTATGTGTCAGCAGTAGCCAGTTTCATAGTTTAATAATCTTGATTAGTTATTGATTTATCCAGAATACCAAAAACAGTTTTAGACCATATTATAAATTAATCACTTGTTACATTTATTTAACTTTTACTGAAGTTGGAAAAGAATATTAATAGTATAATCATTAGCAGACCCTTTTTAACTATGGCATAGTGAAGACAGGATTGTGTATAGCGAGAGCATCTTCAGCAATTGATCTTCTTGCCAAGCAGTGATGGAATATTTTAAACGTTAGGAGTTAGTCTGATTTATTTAAATCAATGTTTTATTTTCCTGATTGAATTTTATATATAATGTACACATACACCATGTCTTATAGTGACGATACTATATTCAGTAAATAAAGGTTATTTATAACTGCAACAGATAAAATACAATTATTAATAAAGCCACAAGTTAAAAGTAGCTAAACATCCAAATCTCCAAATGTCCATTTTTTCTGTTCCCCTCCCCCCTTATAAAAGAATCTAATGAATAAGACTGTATACCAAACCACAACCGTCTAACATAATAGATGATACCAGAAACAGCGTAATTTTCTAAAAACTTATAGAACAGTTTCCTGCTGGAACAAAACTTTGGAAGGTCACTAAGCCTCTCCCACCACAAAGGAAGCAATTCAACCTCCACCACCCTCTCGTTTTGCCACTCAAGGCTGAAGGCACAAAGTGGCAGTGGCATGAAATCTGGGGAGTTCTGCAGCGGGAGGCTGGTGATAGTTAAAGACAGGGTGAAGAAAATGACACTGAAAGCCCCCCTCCCCTCCCCCAAAGCGCCACCGCACAGCGAGGTCTAGCCCCACCCCAGTGTCTCTGGGTACAGAGGAGAGGTGGTGCAATGCCCAGGCTACCCTGAGGAGCCTCCACGGGAACTCTGCAAACAAAGTAACTTCCAAGGTGACATTAGGAGACTGGAGCACAGGTGGGAAGGGCTCCTCTCCTCCTCGCAACCCCTGTAGATAGAGAGAACCCGAGCAAGCCCTTCTCAGCGCGCAGTGCCAGTCCTTACCTTCAGCCAGCCCCTTCCATCAGCCCGGCAGAAGCCAAGCAGCAGCAGAGCCGCGCTGAGGCAGGGGAAGGGGAGCCGAGAGGATTGCAGCTGCTTTTCCTCCTCTTCTTCCTCCGCCTCCTCTCCTGGGCCGGGAAGCGCCGAGCAGCCTTTCCCCCCGGCCGGCTGCCTCCTCCCGCCCTAGCTCTGGGGCAATTGTTTGTTTGTTTGTTTGTTTGAAGGGAGCCCGGAGCAGCCCACGGGGCAGCCTGGTTGGGAGAAGCCAGCCCCTGACGCACTTGGGGGGGAAGGAGGGGTTTGCTGGGGGGGGGGGTCCAGACGCTCGCGCGGCGGCGCACCGAGCCCCCCCTGCCGGCTCCCCACCCCGGAAGAGAGACGGAGCCTTGGCGCCTGGCTGCTCCCGGCCACCCGCCTTGCACCTGGGGAACAAGCTGCGGCGAGCCTCCCCCCCCACCCCGCGTCCTTCCCCAGCCGAGAGCCATCCCCCCCGCCGCCGCCGCCGCACGCGTAGAGGGGGCTGCAAGGATCCTTCCCCCGTCCCTGGAGCGGGGAGCCCCCCCGAGACTTACCCTCCCCGCCAGGGCTGCTGAGAAGACGCAGCATTTTTTATTATTATTTTGCAAGCCACCTTCTTTTCCGGCAGCCCAGGCTCCCCTCCCCCGCCTCCTTTGGGGGGCCGGGGATTCCCTCTCCCCGGCTGCTGGCTGCCCCCCGCGCCTGCCCGCCTCTCCCCGCTGCAGAGCCGGTGTGACTGGGGGGTGGCCACTGCTCGGCCCCTGCGTTCTGGACGGAGAGAGAGGCAGAGCCCCCTCCCTTCCCACCTGGTGGTGGGCGGCCCCCCGGGGATGGGATGGTTTGAGGCTCTCCGGGCGCCCCCCCGCACAGTCTGGTGGTGGTGGAAGCGCCCTGTATTAGGGGCCCCCATCGTTGGGCTGCTTTTGGTGATCACAGGAGCTGGGGAACTATAACCACTCCCAGCTCTGCCTGGCTGAGGGGAGAGGGTGCCCCAGCTCTATGGCCCCACTGGTTTAGGGGTGCCAGAGGTGGGGAAGGGGAACCCCATGTGTCCCAGTGCCCCTCTCTCTGGCTGGTTTGGGAGCCCTAGGGAGTGGGAATCCCCTGACCCCCTCTGTGTTGTTGGGGACTTTCTCAGTAGTCCTGTCCCAGGCTGGGACTGTCTGAGCCCTGCTCCCTCTTGGCACCCTGTGTTGGGTGGTCCCTGGGCATTGACTAGGGCCAGGATTCCCACTCAACCACATAAGAATGTCCATACTGGGTGAGATGAATGGTCCATCTAGCCCAGAATCTGTCTTCAGTGCCAGGTGACTCAGAGGGAATAAATAGAGGTCTCCCCCTTCGGGCAGATTTATGCTGATGATTTGATACTTATTCAAGACTAAAAAGTACCTGTTTTCAGCTCTGGCAAGTGCAAAAATATTCAGTGCTCCTATCATGACATTTTAAAAAAGTAAGAGGCATATGAACACTGGGGTTTCCTCTGGTATTCTTGGCCAAAATTTCCCTACTCTGGTGTGGTGAGCCAAGTAGAATGGTTGCTGTCTTGCCACCTTAGGAGTGACTATGTTTCAGTGGTGCTGCTTAAGAGGCACTTAGCAAACCTTTAGGGGGAAAGATGCTTTACAAAATGTAAAATATTTATACAGCACCACTGAGAAAGATGAGACAAGGTCTCCGCCCCAAACCTCTTGTGACATGGCTTTCAAAAGGTACTGAACGTGCACAGCTCCTGCTAGTTTCAAAATTAGGTCAGGAACATAGGATGATATATTAATGATCCTATCATATGATATTATAACTAGAGAGCATGAAAGTTAAATGAATACATAGAGGAGACACTAATTATAAACATATGAAGGGCTATGCTACACAATCTTCTAGTACAGGGGTTCTCAAACTGGGGGGTTGGGACCCCTCGGGGTCATGAGGTTATTACATGGGGGGGTCACGAGCTGTCAACCTCTATCTCAAACCCCACTTTGCCTCCAGCATTTATAATAGTGTTAAATAGGTAAAGAAGTGTTTTTAATTTAAAAGGGGAGGGGTGCACACAAAGGCTTGCTATGTGAAAGGGGTCACCAGTACAACAGTTTGAGAACCACTGTTCTAGTACAGGGGTCGGCAACCTTTGAGAAGTGGTGTGCCAAGTCTTCATTAATTTAAGGTTTCATGTGCCAGTAAAAGGTTTTGTGTGCCAGACTGGCAGCGTGGGCGGCAGACAGAACCACAGACCGCAGTGGGCTGAGCAGCTCATCCTGCTGCTGGTCTGGAGTTCCGTCCACTGTCCCCTGTTGGCCAGGGTCCATCCAGACCGGCAGCGGACTGAGTGGGGCTGGAGGCCGGGACCCCGGCAGACAAGAGGCCAGCAGCCGGGACCCCAGACCAGCAGTGGGCTGAGCGGCTCATCCCATTGCTGGTCTGGGGTCCTGGCTGCTGGCCCTGCTTAGCCCGATATACAGTACAGTACAGTACTCTGTTAAACATGAACTACTAAAAAAATAAAGGGAAAGTTAACATTTTTTTTGACAGGGTAACGAAACTGTCTGTGCTTGTTTCATTTAAATTAAGATGGTTAAAAGCAGCATTTTTCTTCTGCATGGTAAAGTTTCAAAGTTGTATTAAGTCAATGTTCAGTGGTAAGTTTTTGAAAGAACAACTGTAACATTTTGTTCAGAGTTATGAGCATTTCAGAGTTACAAACAACCTCTATTTCTGAGGTGTTCGTAACTCTTAAATTCTACTGTAATTTTAAGCTGAAATTATTCAAACCCCTCTAAGAATACATTGGACACCTGTGCACTGGTTCAAATGTGACCTACTGGACAATGATGTATGCTAGCTATGTGGGAAGACACTGGAGTCGCATCATAGGTGCATTTAACGTACACGATTTTAACTATACACGCTCGGCAAAACAAAAAGAGAAAAATAACAATTTAAATACTGTACCTGTAGTGTGGGCGATTCCACCCGCCACTCCGCTCAATGAGCATTTGCCTATATGCGATCGTTGCCTTATGCGCTAACTTCAGTACCTAACCCCCGTGTAAGATGCGACTCCCCTGTAATTAGTAAATATTGGGGCTACCATTTTAAAACTGAGTTCCTGCCTAAGTAAAGAAGTGTGCTGATTTTCAAGAGTGCCGAGCCTCTCCTGGGAACTGCTGGGTGCTCAGTTCTTGACAGTCAGGCCACATATTTAGATGGCTAAATATGAATTTCGGAGCCTAACTTTAGACATCCATTTTTGAAAATCTTTGGGTATTTGGTTGCTCCTTTCCTCATGTGTAAAATGAGTAATACGTAACTTTTTGAAAGACTTTAAGATATTTAGAAAAAAAAGTTGTATACAGGTTCTCAGTATCATTATCTATTATTAATGTCCTAATAGAAAATTATGGTCAAAAGCTCTAGAAATATTCTAGAATCATATGTTAACCAATCAGTCATTTATGTATACATTTGCTATATGATTTTTATTCCATTCATGGGGCTACAAAGCTTTTTGAAAAATGATCTGCAGTTGCCCTTGGTTATGCAAAGAGATTGATCCTTGAAGGTGGAGAAGCTTTTATATCCTATTTTTAAAGGATTATTATTGACAGCAGAAATTGCAACATATGGACATTTTATTTATGCAGCAAAAAACAAAAACTGAAGAATTTCATTTGATACAGAAAGATGTACTTATCTAAAGGAAAACAGTTGTGCAAAACAAGAAGTTCATGAGATCAGCAGGAGTGGAGAGCAGTGGTAGACCAGTGCATGACTTTATTTTTGCAAAGTTGTTTTTTCTGGCTGGGTTGTCTATGTTGTTAATTGACAATATTTTATGCATAGTTTTATTTAGTTCATTGCATTATAATCAATCAGGACATTTATTAAGTAAATAAAGGGTGCAGGCTTCTGTAACCAAAGTGCCATTGCAGAATGGGATACAGGAGTATTAGTACAGTGATGAATGACAGTTTGTAGTCAAATGTGGGCAGCCAGTGGTGCTTCTGGGATCTGCAACCCACCACTGGTCTGCTACCCAACTCCCTCCCTCCACCCACTTCCACATCCTTAAATCCTTCACCCACTGCACATCTCTTTTCCTTCCTCAGTCACACAATCTCCTTCTGCCAACCAGCTCTCTCCCTGTAAAGTTGCTGTCATATCCAGTTTCAGATTTGATATCTGCCAGATATTAACACTTCATGGATCAAAACCAAACAAAAAGCTATATTTGTTGCTGTGAGGTTATTGACATGAACTGTGACCATATAGATCATTGTTGCATCCATGGTCATATATTTGCAGCAAATATTGTACAAAGGTTGTCATGTGAGGTGTCTATGAAGAGGTTATGATTTGCTGATTACAATTATGCTATCTGTGTGTACCATTTTTGTAGCTGAAGTTATGAATATTGGCTATGTACGAATCAAGAACCAAAGAAACAGTGGTGTTATTGGACATAAACCTTTGTGGAATGCTTCAGAAGCTTGCATGGAGGGGAAACTGAGGAAGGGTGGCACAAAGACAATCTAGGCCAAGAAGGGGCATGTGAGAGGTGGCTGACACTTTTATAAGGTGCAGTAAAAGGGGATGGCCAAGTATTATTATGCTTAGATTATGACAAATGAAGCACAAAAATCCCAAATCATCCACTGTACCTGATAAGCCACAACAACAATGGAATCTATTCTTCTCATTTACCCAGGCAAACCCAATTAACACAGGGTTTGATGAGGGTGATTATTAATGGGGCACAGACCTTTGGTGGAGAAAATCCTCTCCATGGGGTTGTGTAGGGGGTTATGTCTTGTTGGAATTTTTCTTGAGCTTTGCCGATTGTTGGGGTGGTTTTTTTTGTATTATTTAAAATAATATCGGAGGTACCCAGAGCAGCAGATGGTTGCCTATTTCATATCATTATTAATGAAAGAAAATAACAGTACTCATCCTCATCTCAGAAAAACAGGAGCTATATTTTTGAAAGGCTCTATAGATTCCTTTGCTAATGAAATGAAAAATAAAAATGAGGCGAGACCATCCATATTATTAGCAAGCTGTATTTTTCATCAATAAATATTCTTCAGTTAGAAAAAATGTATATTTCCAAATTACTTTGAGCAACAATCAACTGTTAATATTTGTACTTGTATTTTTAGGAATGTGGATCCTACATTAGATATAGTTTCTAATGGAATTATTTATCGAATACTACAACTATTTTCTAGAGTGTCTTTCATGTAAAGTGTACACAAAGGGCTTAGTGTTGGATTTGGGTCCCTCTTCTGCATTTGTTCTTTTGTTTTTTTCTTTGGAGAACTTCCCCCAGCCCCTTTTTGGATAGTTCACATAATCTTTTCCATTCGTCATCAGCCAGGTTGCTGATTACGAGAGTAACTGCCAAGCTTTCAACTCCTTGTCATCAATGGGCTGTGAATGACAGACAGCATTAATGCTGGCAAGCTCCCACTCTCCTCTTCGCTTTTCCCAAATGTAATTAAACTGCACTAATATGGCAAAAGAAAAGCTACAGCTTTATTTTACTTACCCTAATAACATAACAATTAAACCACAGAAGCACACAATATAGGCATATTAACCCATCATGACCAGGAAACTCATAGATAAGTGAATTCCTGTCGCAAAATTAGAGCAAAAGGCTGAGTTAAGACTACTTTCTTCTGTTCATGGCTCTGCTACTTATTTATTGTGTGACATTTTGGGCAAATCATTAAAGACAAAATTTCCAAGAATGGCCACCCATTTTTGACTTTAACATCTCTACCTTTCCCTCCACCATCTGTAAAATGGGGATAATTATAATACCCTACTTCACAGGTGTTGTGAATCAATGAGTGATTGTAAAGGCCTTTTGAGATCCTCACATAAAAGGCATTGTATAAGTAGGAAGTACTACTAAGTAAGTAGTTGGAGACTTTTTGAAATAATAATAAATAGTCATGCTGATACTGCATCCATCAGGCTTCATAAATATTAGTACCTCTGACCCTTTTGTTTTTCACATGATATAATTTAATATACCTGTTATGAAGTATCCAGTGAGGCTCTGAGGTCCATTGTGATAGGCATTATACAAACAGAGGTAAAGATCCAGTCTCTGCCTCAAAGAGCTTATAAGCTAAGAGTATGAATAATTAAGGCTAGAGTGCCTGCCCTGGTTTTTAACCTGAACTCTGAATTTCAGAAGGTTGTAGTTCAATAATAATGTTAACAAAGTTGTTTTATTACATTGGTTAGTTAGAAAAAGGTAAAAATGCCTATTTCCAAATGACATTGCAGCACTTCAAATCTATTAGACATTTGAACATGGGTGAGTCTTTCACTTGGTACTTTGGGTTTACTGGCTAAAAATAATAGTAATACCCAGCTCTTATACAGGCCTATTTATCAGTTGACCTAAAAAAAGACCCTTTGAAGTGCATTTGAAAGTGTATTATTTTCTCCATAGATCATTTTAAGACCCTTGTTCTCTAACTTTTTTCATATTGTGACCCTCTGAATCCTTCCCTGTAGCAGCTAGATTGGGCTTACGTGTAAAAGTAACATTAGGGAAGGAGAGTGGAGGAAAATCAACTTTTTTAATGCAATGTTTGAACTTTAAAACAGTGTTTGCTTTTTGATTACTTCCTGCTATTCCCTATCTGAATAGCTTTATTTCCTCTCACTGTGTGTAGGGCTTTACATTTATTAGGGCTCCTCTCTTCAGGTCCTGAAGTCCATGATGCTCTGATCTTTTCAGGTCACTTTGCAGCTTAATACTATTTTTCTTATGGCTCTCTGAATTTGGAGTCACCTGTACATTTGATTGTGGCTCAGTCTGTATCACAAAAACACCTGACAAAATAAGACCTGATACAGTTATGCAGAGTGAGAGAAAGGACCATGTTTCTTTTATCTGGTCAAAAAAAAATTTCAGTGGAGAGAGGAACTAAGCCTAATGGCCACATTTTCAAACTTGGGTACCCATATTTAGGGTCCTAAAAAAGTTTGGTCCAATTTTCAAAAAGCAGAGTACATTCACCTTTAGTTCACCTAAAGGGGGAATGGAGAGGGCTCTGCACTTTGAAAACAAGCCAAACCTCTTTAGAAGCTGTAACAGGTGCTCATCCTTGGGTGTTTCCCTGTGTCTCAAGTCAGGTGATTGATTGCAGCCCTAAGCTTACACTTCCTATAAAAAGGAGCCTGCATAGGGGGAGAAGAGGCTTAGTGTCAGGCTATGCAGGAGACTTGCTCTCCTATCCAAGTGAAACTCTCAGTATGTGCATCCAGGGAGCAAGAGTAGAAGCCGCTGCTGGGAAAGACCATAGGAAAGAGAGACTTTTAGAAAGAAAGTGTGGTGTTTGTGGAAGACAGCTGGGAGATTTGAATGATGTTTTGTTAATAAACCAGGAAGGGAATGTTGCATGTGCTGGGTGATTCTGGGTATTTGTGGGGAGCCCAAGAAAGGGTGAAAAGATGATAGTATTTTGCTTTAGGTACTCAGAAAAAAAATCTTGTTTTAGAAATTCTGGAGGGGGCTACATCTAGACAGCAGAATGGCTACTTGAAGACTGATAGGTTCTTGATCAGTTTGACAAAAGGAACTTTCTATAGCACCTACTGTTGTTTTGTGAACCAGTCTGAGAATCACTGACCTAAGAAATCTCCTGCTTTAACCGAAGGTACACAGGAAGAGGAGCTTAGCTACCACAAGAAGCATGACATACAATAAGATAAGTAGAGAGGGATAGCAGCTGACTAGCAGGACTAGGAGCCATCATAGTGGCAGCATGATTCAGGTGACATATTTAGTAGCATTCTTACTGTTGTTCCAAAAAAGAGCAACTTGTGGTCCTCTCAAGCAATCAGCAGCTTACTTTTCCCGCTGCTCCTACTACAACTGTGGAATGCCACCAACTGAGATAGCCAGCTCCCCCTTCCAGAAATCAGGGTAGTGCTGTGTTGAATGCCTGCACAACTAGTGGGGGAGAAGGGGAAGAGAATCCTTCCTTTGAACCTCTCCCAGCCCACCAGCAAGAATTTATCTTATACTAAACAAACCTGGGAATAAATAATCTCTCTACCAAACTCAGGGGCAAATTTCCCCAGACAGTGCAGATCTCTTTCATATTCCTGGTATAGGACATCAGGTTGCAACCGATAGTTATAGTAAGTGCAGATATATCCTGTGCCTATAATGTATTTTTAAAAGACCTGGATAAATGAGCAGGAATGTGTTTTAGAATTTTTTTAAAAAAATAAATAATGTATATTAGAAGCACCAGATATTGTCCACATAATAACTTAGACCATCTAGTCCAGAAGAAGAAGAAACTGGCCTCTCAATCCCACTGTATTCTGGCAGTTGAAGAAGTTGTTATGCCAAGCTACATGTATAATAGGGTTGCATTTAATCCCTATCAAGTGATTATCTCAGCTCATTGCCCCAACTCAAATTGTGAAATCCTGGCCCCAGTGAACTCAATAGCAAAGCTCCCATTGACAGCTAGGATTTTACTTAAGAACTTTAAAATCTTTGTACTGCTTTTTCTTCTAACTTTTTCTATGGCTTTCATTCTGTCTGCATAGTGCTTCCACACATGTGAACACTAAATTCTTAACTATAGTTTACACTATTGACACAGGCAGAGACTTAAAAAAAAATAGGAGTCTAAAATCAGGGCCCTAAATTCCTGTTGAGGCAGCTCCCTGACTTTGAAAAGTGCTGAGCACTCAGTAGCTTCCTTTGACTTATGTAGGATGTCCTTTCCTCACACACAGGAATGTAGTTATATGGAAGGCCCACAATAAAACCCTAAGCCAAGCCACTTTGTGTTCCCTGAACTTCTGTTTGTGAGGTAGGGAGAAGGAGGGAGCAGCTGTCCCTTTATGAACACTGTGGAATAGGAGAAGGATTGAAGATGCTCCACTTGAACCCTCTCAAAATTCTTCAAAGGTAAGAGGTGGGAGTTCTGGGGCCTGCTAGGAGAAAAGTGAATCACTGAGGATTGAAAAAGCTATAGTGGCAAAATTCACCAGTTGCATGTATCTGGGGTTCATATGGGTTGGTCCTATAATTTTGGTTCTATGTGAATCTGAAATGCCAAGCAAACCCAACAGAGATAAGATGGGTACAAAAAATATCCACTACAAAACCCACTCACACTGAATTAAGTGGGGTTTCACACAACTCTACATACAAGCTTACTAGACTGCTTTTGTGGCCTATTAAAATAGACGAGCATTAATATTATTATTAGTTGTATTGTGGTACTGCTCAGGAGCCTCAGTCATGGATCAGGATCCATTGCTCTAGGTGCTGGGCAAATACAGAACAAAAACATGCCCCAATGAACTTAAAGTAAGTATAAGATGAGACAGCAAGTAGATACAGACAGACAGCGAAGTACCAAGAAACAAGGCAAAAAAGGTCAGCATGAGCATCAGAGTAAGTGGTTTCAGCACACCAACTCCGTATCTGTTGTCAGGTTATTTGTAAGTATTATGGCAAAGAAGAGTTTTAAGGAGGACAATAAGGTAGCTTTGTGGATGTTCATGTGAGGAGCTCCTCCCAGTATTAGTGAGTGATTGTCCTTCATAAATTGGAAGATCCCATTTTTGGACCAAGGCTAACATGTATTTATGTGTAACTTGCCTGCAAGACTACCCTGGTGATGAAAATATTTATTCATTTTTTGGACATAAAAAGAATGCCTTTTGTCGTCTTAAATTGGGCAGTGGAAAAACATAGGCACAGGCAGAAGTGAACCCCACACACTAAGGTTGTGTAATTTGGATAGACAGCACAGAAAAATCGAAAATAGGAACATTTGTTTACATTGTAAGAAAAAACATGGAAAAAGGATACTATTAAGCTTGGAAAATAGGAATCTCATGCCAGTGATGTTAGAATCGCAGAAAATAATGTGTCAGACATGTTGAAACATTTAGAAATATAATCTTTTACAGTTTCAATGTCATCAACATGTTGTTCTCACTATTTTCCATGACAAGAGAATTTATTGAATCTATTTGTCTTCAGCACAGGTTAAATATACTGTATGTGGGTGGGTAAGCTATTGTTATTTATATTGTACTACAAGAGAAAATGCAGTCTTTAAAATTGTATGTCTTTTAACAGCCAACCCAGTACATCTGTTCTTAACCATTACACTTTTCTCATACCTGACCTTGTATAGTTTCACAAATGAATAACTTCAAGGGAGAGGGCAAGGGGGCAATATGATTTGTGCCATTGAAGTAAAACTGAAAAATGTTGATTTGGCTTTTATTAATTTTGTTTGAACAACTGCTCTTACATTGCTGTAAATTATACCTAAAAATGAGTCCTCATCATTCTGATGTGTTCCCCCTTCTAATCTATGTTTTGCATCAACCTTGTCACTTCCCACCTTTTTCACTCTTATCTTTAATTCCCACTTCAGTCCCAAGTGTCTTGAACATGCAGTCTGCTCTTCCTGCCTCAGATTTCTCTGCTATAGCTCAGATATCCTGTGCAATATGGCTTCCATCCCCTCCACTCTACTGAGACTTACTAATGTCCTGCTTTTGGCCAAGAGCAAGGTGCTTGCTCTCTGTGCTAATTCTCCCTGATCTTGCTGCAGTCTTCAAAAGAGCCAGCATTTTACTCCTCTTTTACCATCTCCTCCCTGGGCTTTCTTGGTATTGGTTGATTTGATTGATGATCGTCCTGTCTTCCTGAATGCTCTTTCATCTCCTTATTCAGTGGTTCCTCTCCATCCCAGGTGTCACTCTGGGTCCTTGGTCTCCCTCCTGTTGTTCCTATACACCCTTTTACTGGATGACGTCATCCACTCTCATGGCTTCAATTGCTACCTCTTTGCCAGTGGCTCCCATATCTACCTCACATTCCCCTGACCTTTCCCCCTGCTATGAATCTAGCATCTATGGCTGTTTGTTTGAACTTTCATCCTGGTTGTCTAGTTACCAGTTCATAACAAATGGAGCTAATAGGGATCTTGATATCTTCAACTTTTCCCCAAAAGCCTCTTCTCCCTTTGTTGTCAAAGCTGATAGTTCCACCACTCATCTTTTGGTTTGCATATTGATTTCTGTAGAATTTTATAGCACCAAATTTCATACCCCTTAAATAGCAGCAATAAGTACAGAAATTCAAGTTAGTGGGTTCAGTACACAAATTCAAGCAGCTAGCCATCTACTTGCATCTAAAAAAAAAATCAACCTTTCCCCAACCCCAAGTGACCATGAACAAAGGTGAGGTTTGTCATATGCCTAAATGAAGCTTAACAAATCTTTATGACAAATGCATCCCAAAGTCAAAGAGAACACTGTCCCAGCTACTTCCTCCCATTTAACCTGAGGTGGCACAGATGCCTCTGCTGATCACAATTAGGATATTATCATACAGACAGAGAGATTCTCAGATAAACAGATACCAAACTAGCCATACACTCTCACAACTTCAATGTCATGTCTGAACTTCCTTTCCCTTTCCCCACTACATCCAGGCTGCTGCTAGATCTTTGTTTATTTCTCTATACGATCACTACAATAAGTCCTTTCTTCATCTCTGTTGCTAAAACACTGGTTCTTACCCAGCTCACCTCCTGCCTTAACTATGACAACTTACTCCTCTTTGACTTCAGGATTCTTACATCCTTCCTCTCCAATCTATCCACAGTGATTCAGCAAATGTCATTTTCCTTTCTTACCACTCCAGTGGTGTTACTCTTCCAGTCATCCACACCTCACCTTACAATCTCTGCATTGGCCTCTTACCTCATTCCACATCAGATTTAAATTCTTACTTTCAGAACAATACCAGCTCCATGCCTTCCTATATATCATCTCCAAGTTAGTCCCCAGTTCACACCCTGTGCTCTGCCAGAGCAGCGTGGCTTGTCACTTCTCTTCTGGTCGCTGTGACTTTTCTTAAACCACATCTGTGCCTAAAATCCCATGCTGTACAACCTTACTTGCCTTCAAATCCTTCCTCAAGACACTTCTTTCAGTTAGCCTTCCAACATCCTCTCCTAATATTCATTCCACTTCTTCTGTCCTTCAAAGTAGAGTACTTCCAAAAGAACAAAGGAATTAATAATATGTGTATATACAATAACTGATACCACATTCTTTTGCAGTTGCAAAGCTTACAGTTTCCTCAACCTCTACCATCTTACTTCGTTTGCCACCCTTGGCTGTGCTCTACTACTTCACTACTATAAATCTTCACTACTGTAAATCTGCTAGGCATAGTGTTTGCTTCAATGGAATTACTCATGGAAGTAAGCCTACACCTGCTAATAAATATTTACAGGATCAAGTCCTTAGACTGGAAGATCCTTAGAGGGAATCTATCTTTTTATTTGTCTAGAACACTACCTGCAGAAATAGTAAATAATAGAAATGCAAAGGAATTGGTATTTCTTATTAGCATGGGTAAAATTTTGTATGCAAAATGCTCTCAAGAATCTCCAACAGTTGATACAATAAAGGGTTTCAGCAACTTGGTGCTATGTAATTGAAAGTATAGTTGCATATATTTAGAAAGAAGCTTGAATTTTAGAACAAAAGTTTCTTGTGGGAGAGGTCATCTCTGCCTCTGTTTTGTACAAAGTGAAGCATACTGTCAGTGTTCCACAAATAATCATTGATACATGAGAATCCACTTTAGAAATGCGGGTGCCTTAATAGCATGTCTAAATGCAGGAATTGGACACTCTGTTAAGGTTCCCCTGGGCTCATGTGGTTTGAGTCAATTTGCCAGTAATTTTGGGCGCTTTATGAAACAAAGACTGAACAAAAAGAAAAGAGAGAAACATGAGACTCACTTCAGATATGGAAACTTGGTCATTATTCAAACCACAAAGCAAAAGGGGTACAAGGGTAATGTATCTGGAAATAGGAAGAATCATTCTTGAGTATCTCTGATGTAAATCATTTCAAAGTCATGAATTAGGGTCTCAGCATCAGAAGAAAAAAACCCCCATAAGTAACAGCATTTCTATGGAAGGGAAAAAGACTTGAGTAGTTTCCATCATTTGCATGAAATGATAATTACATTATCAAACCTTCCATTTTCTAATTGTGAGCTTGAGTTAAAGTGTAAGTACATCAAAATTCACAGCTAGCAATATGATGCAAAGTAAGACATAACGAAGGTCTACTCTTATACTGTAACCTTCATGTTGTTTGGATTTAACTGCGAGTGGCTGTAATTAATTCCAGATTTAGCTTTTTCCTAATATGGAAAATAAAGAGATTAGCATTTCCAATATCCTGTTTAAGAAGGAGGCAAGTTTGTGGGAGGGAGAGGGTGTAAGATCTCTGGGGCAAGGACTGTTTCTTCCTCTGCATTTGTGCAGTGCCCAACACAGTGGGGCTATGGTCCTGACTGTGACCTTTGAGAGACTACATAACAGTAAATCTAGGAGAAGAGGTGACAAAATAAACCTTTAAAGAACACACATTCACAGAACAAATTTTGTTTGCCAGAAAATAGTTCACACTATGAATTATAATTCTCTAAAGTGTTGCTTTACCAGAGAATTTTTGATATACACAATTCATATTGAACTCTGTGTGTAATAGGAAATAATTTATAGCTTCCTTAATTTGTTTAATTATTTACATTTTTCTTTATGCCTATGCTTAATTTTGTTTCATTACTTCCCAGAGCACTATACTGTCATGTGAAAAAACAACAGCACTTATCCTTACCCTGATTTTCAAGACACAAAAGCCTAACCTTTTATAAAGTCTATAAACCTGCTAAGGGACCCAGTGTTGAGCAAGGGGTTGTGAGTCAGGACTCCAGAGACCTATGCCCAGCTCTACCAATGATGCGCTTTTCAATCTAATTTAAATCAGTGTTAATACTCCCAGTGACCTGTTAAAAGTCATAGAACCATTCTGTGCCTCAGCTTACCTGCATGAAAAATAAAGATAGTAATGCTAATCTACCACTTAAGGGTGACACTAAATTAATGGATGTGTGGTAACTGCTTTGAGATCTTTGGATGAAAGGTATCATAGAAGTTCCAAGGTACTATTAGGTTTATTTACTGTAGCTTTTTAAAAAGGAAATTAATGTGACTGAGGAAATAACCAGTATTTTAAATGTACATTAAATATGTTTGGAATATATAGTCTGTTGGAAAGGAATGAATGGTTTATTTTATTAGCTGGAAAGAAAAGTATATATAATCCATTGTTTGTGGTTGCCATCAAAGTTCTACTAGGAATGTAAAGCTAAATGAGCTATTTTTACCTTTATTTTTGTTTTGTTTGTGGTTTGGCAGAACAAAAAGGAAATGAGTAAAGAGTTGTTTTGCATTCTTGTATGGTGGTTTTTGAGATATTCTCCTTGGGCTGGGTGCAGAATAAGCTTTGTATTATTTGTATTGTAGTAGTGCTTAGAGGCCTCAAAGAAGACTGTGGCTCCATTCCTCTAGGCACTGTGCATACACATAGTGAGAGCTCACATTCTAGACAGGCAAAGGGGTGGGAGGAGAGAAATTGAGGCACAGAATGTCTGATTGCATATCAGAGCGAGGAATTGAACCCAGGTCTCCTGATTCCCAGTCCAGTGCCTTATCCTCTGGATCATGCTACCTCTCCAAAAATTATTCCCTCCGCCCGCAACAAATTTGCCCTAGATCAAAGCACAGCCTTTGAAGTCTTCATCTTGAGAGAGTCATACATGACAGTACGTTACATCTGATGTGTTTGATACTTGTATTATTAAAAGGTGCATACAGAGAGATACCTTTGTTTTAATTTTGTTACGGCAGGATTTTTTTTTAAAATCCTTGTTTTCCAGAACATGACCTGGCAAGAACATTCTTTAAAGAGCCAGTGATAAAGCCAAACAAGAGATTAATCAGTCTTAAATCCATACCATTTGTAAAGAAACTGGGATGGTATAAATCTAGTCTTATTTTATCTCAGTATTTTAACAACAGATGCAATACTGTCTTTGTTATTATCCTTTGTACTTCAGACAGTATTTTTTTCCTAATTATTACTTGTCTTCTATGGTAAGATTGAGGAATAGCACTCTTTTAGCTCAGGTAAACATCAAAGCAGTCTTACTTGTAATGGCATGGCTGCATTCACTGGAGAGATAAATATAGTGATTTAAAAAAGAACTTAGTACTGTTTCCAAATCAAAGAAGCTATTAATTACTTTTGAATTACCCAGTTCACCCAGCAACACTGGTCCTTTTGCTCATTTGCTAAGTTACTGGGCAATTTATGAAATGAGTAAACTGGAAAAAGATTTTGGGCCAGATCATTTGCTATAGTGCTCAGTGGGGTGGAGCAAAGATGCCCATTATATCCCTCTGCCCCCAATTGAGGGAACCTACAACTACCAAGGAAGTCCACCTGGTAAATAAAATCAGCGTGAGAGGAGTGAAAATTGACACGAACTACCAACAGCCTCAACTGGATGTTCTAGCAACCAGAGATTACGAGGGTACTGGAAGGACACTCTAACCATGTCCTGTCCAGTCCCCCAGGCATGCCTCCTACATCAGTGGCTTGGAGGGAAGGTGACATGAGAGTTTTTATGGTAGCTCTACACCACCTGAATAACTGCACGCGTAGGTAGAATCCTCAGTTTTGCTAAATCTCATAATTGCATCACAATTGTCACAACATCTTGCACTTTTTAAAAGCTTCAGCCTTTGGAATCGTGATTACATGATAATCTCAATTTTCATTTAAAAATGGTAAACTTCTAGCCTTCTTGATTGTGGAGAGAAGCTTAAAAATGTCAACTCCAATAGCCCAAAATGAAGACGGTAAATAGAAAGAATCCAAAACTTATTTTAAAAAATCTCACGACTTTTAAGCCAATCTCATTTATGAACACTTTGAACTGGCAATACTGAATTTTTCGTTTGGGGGGGCGGGGGGCTCACACAATTTGGGGGTAAAAAAATCTGTCAACCTTTTTCTATACGAAAAATGGTAATTTTTCATTGAAAACAATAGTGAACAAAAATATCAGCCAGCATTAGTTGTCTGGATTTAGTAATGTGTGTAGTTCTTTGAGATCTTTGGTGCAAAGTATAATTAGAGTAATAAAATGAGGCCACTTCAACTTATTCTTCATTTTCTTACATAAAGATCCTTTTGCCATAACATGGGCTAGATATTTATGTATAAGTGAGAATCTTGATATCTTGTTTCTGATTTTACCTGACCTTTTTATATTCTTTGGAGGAATTTTCTCAATGTGGCTGAAAATTCATACTTTATCTAGTGTTTACCCCCCTTTATATATTCCGTTGTAATTTTACTGACCTTGTTTTTTGGTGACATATCACTAGTGGGTTACCCAATGGGTATAGCTACACTTCAAGCTGGGGGTGTGAGTCTCAGTTTGAGGAGCACATTAAAAAGAGAATGTAGCAACGGCAGCACGAGCAGCACAAGGAGCTAGCGGTCTACGTATGTATTCAGTGTCTGATGGGCATGCACTTGGGGCAGCTAGCTCCCTGTCACAGCTACGTTCTGTTTTAGCATGTGCTTTAGCGTGTGCAGACGTATCCAAACAGATAGATGAAATAGGAGTCATGACCTTTTGAACCTCCAGTCAGACTCAGAATTCTACCCTAAGGTGGTATGAAATAGAGAAAAGCGAGGAAGTTTGTAGATTTAATCACTGCAGCTGAGAATAAACATTTCCATAAACAAGACACTATTTTTTAATTAAAGAGAGAAACAGACTTTTAAAGGTGTCATGAAATAAAAGAAGACTCACTGGAACCATGAATTTGGCAGACCATGAAGGAGAGGGTGACTAATTGTGTTTTAAAAGCTTTAGACAATATAGTTTTGTAAATTGTTTGTACACTTTTGGCATGAGGATGGGGCTTTGATTTGTACTGTTCATTGAAGTTCGATACAGACACAGTAGTTCTCTAGAGCAAACAACCTATCACAATACTAACTTGGGTAGGGAGAGTTGCCTAGAGAGTCTGGCAGGGGGTTGGGAGTCAGGATTTTGGAGGCCTGTCTTAGCTCTGGCACTCACTGTTTGACCTTGAGCAAATCACTTAGGTACAGAGAGGCTCTTTCTTGAGATGCTGTGATGTTTAATTAACATACTTGCTTATCTTTGGAAGTAAGGTGCTGTGGAGGGGCCTAATTCTGCTCCTGCTGAAATCCTCAGCAGGAGTAGGATCAGGTCCGAAATGAAAATTATTATAGATAATATAATAGTAAGGGGTGCATTAAAAGCACCTAAGATAGACCATTTTATTTTGAGTTAAGGATTAATATATTAACAGTCCACAAAAAGTGTAAAATCATGTGAATAATTTTTTTAAAAATCATATGAAACTCCCACTATAAGTTGTGATTTATAACTTCTAATACAACTGTGATTTTAGAGCTGCATATCACTGTATTGTTTGGATCTGTGCTTGAGTGTAGAACTTAATACTTACATTTGTTTTCTGCCTTAGCTGTAGTTTGCTTTGTATTGTTTCATATGTTCATGTGTGGAAAATATTTCTAGTTCATTTCACATATTGCTGCCATTTACTATTAACTACAATCCCAAGCTCAGACAAAACTGGTAGATTTAAGTCAAGTGCTACCAGGACTCAGAAGCTTTAATTATTATTTTATTGTTTTATAATTAACATACCCATGCACAAAAAAGAACAGGATCCATATTTTCAAACAGGCATTTTCATAAGAGACACAAATTCCCCCATGCACACATACAAGGTGGGGTTGCCAGTGTGCATATCTTATATACATGTGCATAATTTCATCTTGCATATTTACATATGGAGAAGTGTGCTTCTAAATCATACACATTTGAAAATTTGAAATCAATATCTAGCCTCCTTCACTGAACTGAACAAAGAGCAAATTAGGAAAAAGGGGCATTTTACTTTTAAATCCCTAAAGCTACAATGATTGAACTGAGTTCTGTAAAATATATAGGTTCCTTCAGTCAATCTTGAACTATTTCTTTTTAGACTAATGGAATTCTAGGCAGATTTATACATTGTTTATGGCATGTCTCTTCATTTTTTCTTTTAGTCAACATAAATTAAAATAACACAAAATTAAAACTAAAAAGCATAATTATCTCTTTATCATCCTCTTCCTATTCTAAAACAATGACAGTGGCTGTACTTAGCTACTTTAATGCAGAAGGAACAGACAGATTGAATTCAAATTGCCACTTTGGAGCTCAACCTATCATTTCTGAGATGCTTGAATTTCCAGACATTTTAAAAATACTATTATCTGTGAAGCACCTAGCATGCTTTGGGGTACAATGAAATAACAAATAATTAATACATAGCTAATAGAAATATGGGTAGATTTAGAAATGAATCTCTCATTTAATTTACATTAGATAAAATCCTGCAGCCTTTACTGGTATGTATATAGGTCCTTTATTTGTTACAAAACTGATTGAAGTCCAAAATCTTCAGGTAGGCTAAACATACTGGTTGTTTTTAATGATAAACAAATATAACAAATGCCATGAGAGGCTTCTTAAAGCTGTAGGCAAACATTAATAATGCATTTATTGACATTACACATTCAGGATTGTATCCTTCGGTCTCCTGCATATATGTTTTAATGTGTATACCTTAAATGTACTTTATTGTACCTAGAATGAATTAAAATTGGGATATATTTATATTAGCTGATGGATAAGATAGATTTGCAAGAAAGTCTGTTAGAAGCCACAATGTCTTTATGTGACATCTTTGTACTGTTGAAGTTGGCCTAGCAGTCCCCTCTTGTTCAAAAAGGCTGTCTGCTAGACTTGCTGTGTGTGTTGTGGAAAGTTGCACCACCTAGTGACAGATTCTGCAGTCTGCATATAGGCCTAGTTAAGATTCCTAGGATTGATCGTGGAATTCACCCTCAGGTTAGATGAACTTTTCCAAGTAAAGTATGCAGAATCCGGCCATTAACAGATCATGCCCCCAGATATTTGTTAAAACTAGTTTGCAGTAATCAACATTAAGCATTTGAGAGTTGTATTCAACTAATCACACCTATGGCTTGCTGCGAAAGGTGACTCTTGGATTCCTACCCAGGAGGCTGCCACTCTCCCTTTGCTATATTGGCACAGCTGAGATCAGGAGGGCAATTGAGTTGAATTCCACCCAGCATATATGAAAGGGGGCTACAGGCAGGGCATTCTGTGTGGGTGGCACGTGGAAATGTGCTTCCCCCAAGATCCTGAATCTGTTTATCTTCAGAAAACACTGCCAAAAAATATCGTGTTGGGGTTCCTGACAAAGCAAATATAGTTGGAGGTGATATTTAGAGGAAGTGGGGTTTATTTTTATGCGGGCTGGTTATTTAGCATTTTATGGCATAATATTGCTGTTAGTTTTTTGCAGTTACTGTATTTAAAGTATTTGTCAGAAGAACCTACATTGTTTGGATAAGCATCTCTTTTTACTGTAGAAAGCAAAATAAATATTGCAAGCTAAACTGTACAGCAGCAAGTGCAGTTGGGTAATGGAAGCCATTTCATTAAGATACCCTGGTCTGGGCATGGAGGGGAGAGCTGTCTATGTGCTATCTCTTTGTGGATTTTTATGACCAGGAGCATTCTGATCAGTATACAGATAGGAGGGCTATAGCCACGCTTTCATTTCAGCAGGCTGGAATACATGCACACTTTTTGGGAGCCCTGACTTCTGCCAAAGAGGGAAAATACGGTTCTAATTAGAGGCATGCAAAACTCAACTGTTTAGCTTTGCCGGCATTTGTGCAAACATTTTCTTTGGTTTCAGTTTACACAGTCTTCCCACCACTCCCCTTTCCCCCTTCCAAATTTCACTATAAGTTTCAGGTTCACACAGATCCAGAAAGCTCGAAATGTCAGTGAGGACTGCCAGGTTACTTACAGTTCTGTTGCAGAACCCCTAAGTCTCTATCAGGCTTCACTTTGAGAGATTCACAGATTTTTCAGTAAGCCTAGGCTCATGTTTGAGCTTGTAACCGGATCTAGTGCACAGCAAGTTTCTCATGGTTTTGTGTCGTGTTGCAAAAATGTTGCACAGCTCTGGTTCTAGTCCTCCATTTACCACAACTGACTTTGAGGTTCCATAGAACTAAGATTATCTGAACTCTGGTTAACCAAAAGTCTTGGCCAGATGTGTCTTCCAAAGTTAACTGCACAGCTAGCTGAAGAAAGAAACTGAGCCATTAGCTTCTCTTAGGCTATAGGACAGGAAAGGGGAGAACTGAACAACATTATACATTTAAAGGCTTCTGTGCAAACAAGGCTGGATCTAGGATTTTTGCCGCCTCCAAGCAAAAAAAATTTTGGCTGTGCCCCCTTTTTTTTTGTGCCCCCTGCCCCACCCCAACTCCACCCCTTCCAAACCCCTTCTCCGAATCCCGAGCCCCGCCTCCTCCCTCGGGTGTGCCGCATTCCCCTCCCCATTGCTTCCTGGAGGCCCTCCTGCAACCTCCCGCCCTAGCTCACCTCCGCTCCACCTGCTCCTCCAGGTGCACCGCTGCTCCGCTTCTCCTCCCTCCCTCTCAGGTAAGGGAGCGCAGAGAAGCGGCGCGTTCAGGGGAGCAGGTGGAGTAGAGGTGAGTTGGGTGGTGGGGTGCAGGAAGTAAGGGGAGGTAGAGGAACCACTCCCTGCTCCAGCTAACCTCCGCTCCACCAAGCACCCCACCGCTCTGCTTCTCCTCGCTCCCAGCCTTGCTGTGTGAAACAGCAGTTTCATGCGCAGCAAGCCTGGGAGGGAGAGGGGAGAAACAGAGTGGCAGCGGCGCACTCAGGGGAGCAGTCAGAGGCAGAGCAGAGATGAGCTGGGGCGGTGGCATGTCCCAGAGTTGGCACCTATGATGGCCGGTGCCAGAATGCCACCCCTAGAAATGTGCCGCCCCAAGCACCTGCTTGTTTTGCTGGTGCCTGGAGCCGGCCCTGTGTGCAAATGTCTTTCCTCTTCAGCTGGCCATGGAAAAGCTGGCTGCCTCAGATAACTTCTTTCCCTCCTTTAGCCAACCTCTTCCCACAACTAGCATAAATCTTGACTATATTAACTTTAAATTAAGCAAATTCATTTCTGATCCATGTAAACAGAAGTAGACTCTCTACTTACTTTTTTGCTCACTCATTGACACATAGGAAATGTCAGTCTTTCAAGGAGTCTTTAACTACTGTTTGGATTTTAGTGAATTTATTGATTGCCTGGAGTATATTATACCTATGTGTAGGTCTAATGGTTTCATAAAAAGTTTAGATTAGTCCACGTGTGCACAATGAAATAGTCTTCAATTCATGTTGTAATGATTCAGACCCTTGCAGAAGGAAGTTGGATGATAGAGGGAATTGCCAGAATTTCTTCAGAATCCCTGCTAGTCCTTTCTTAAATTTCCACAAGGAGTTCCTGAAAAACCTATGTCACTGCTGTGAAGGAGGCAACTCTTAGTACAAGAAACTATAATTTCACAAAATAGGTTGCCTGCATCCAGGATGACATCATGGGAAACACAGATAGCTCAAAACAAAATGCCCTCCTTCCAAGAATGTGGACCATTCACACAAGAAATAATCTCAGAAACACCAGCATTTAAAGCCACTACCCACATCTCTGGCCTCTGCCTTTCCTTGGGGGATAAGAAAAGCAGAAAACACCAAGAATTCATTTGGACACAATGGCAAAACGAGGACAGGAGCCTTACCAGATAACCCATAACTCGGGATGGCTCTCCTCAGCCTACCACCCAGGACTCATTTCTCTCTGAGTCCTAATATCCTCCTCCCCCGACCCTATGAGGGGGACAATGGTACAGCAGGATTGGGTACCTCAGCTTCAAACCCTAAAAGGTCTCACCCATGAGCCCAAGGCCCATCACCAAAATCCTGGGTCTTTTTCCTTTAGGAATAGTTCATTTTATCTTTTTAACCCTATGGGAAACCAGCCGCAAGTTGCAACAAATGAACAACTCCACTCCAGTACCTCAGTTAAGTACTAAGCACATTCCTACTTAACCCACTGAGACTTGAAAGTGCTGCAAGGAAGGTGAAAAATTCCCTGGTCCACTGCTGATTGGTCCACGGGAGGAAAATATTCCTTCCTGATCCCCAAACAGGCGATTGGCTAGATCCACAGCGTCTGTCATGCCAGATTCCCATTCTTGCTTCAGGTGGGTAGGGTGGGGTCGCTGGAACGGAGCCGAAAAAGGCTTCACATGGCCCCCGCTCCAGGTTAAATCCAAGAAGCTGGGGAATGCTGGCCAATCAGCACCTCTCCCCCATCTGGCCAATGGGTGCTAGAGACTCCCAGGGGGAGAAGCTACCTGATGTCCCTCGCAAGTGTCTCCCTCCCTTGGTGCTGGGACTGCTCCCTTTCACTGCTGACCCAAGTTCCCCTGTCCATTGATGAAAGTGGGTGGCATTTCTACTGATAGAGCTTGTAAATGCCTGAAACATGTAATAGGACAACCACTATTAAAAAAAACTTCACTTTAGAAACCTAGCAGACTATTGCCTAATGTCTAATCTTGCTTTTCTAAGCAACCCAATCAAGAAGCTAGCAAAAGAGTCTCTAACACCTCCTGGATCCTGTCCGGATTTTCCCAGGATCAACCCTTGATTGCGATAGTTGTCCCAAGAAATCTGTAAGGGTTCTCAGTACAGGGCCGGTCCAAGGATGTTTTGCGCCCTAGGCGAAACTTCCACCTTGTGCCCTCTCCCCCTGCACCCCAACCCTGAGGCGCCCCCCCGTGGCAGCTCCCCCCTCTCTGCCCTGAGGCACCCCCCTTGCAGCAGCTCACCTCTGCTCCATGCACAAGCACGAGCATCCCGAGCACGCCATGGCTGCTTCACTTCTCCTGCCTCTCAGGGTTGCGGCACCAATCAGCTTAGGTGCTGCAAGCCTGGGAGGCGGGAGAAGTGAAACAGCAATGGCGTGCTTGAGGAGGAGGCGGGGCAGGGGTAAGCTGGGGCGGGGAGTTCCCCCCTTTACTTGCTGCAGGCAGCCCTCCCCGTGCTCCCCTGCCCCAGCTCCCTCTGCCTAAATGCCAGCGACAACCGGGGCAGCCAAAGATTCGGCTGCCACGGTCACTGCCGAAGAAAATGGCGCCCTCCAAATCCTAGTGCCCTAGGCAACCGCCTAGGTCGCCTAAATGGTTGCACTGGCCCTTTCTCAGTATACAAAGCCCAGGGCCAGATTAACTCTCCTGTGGACCCAGGGCTATTAGATTTTGTGGGCCCCTGTATACAAGTCATTTTCTTAATTTAAAACAGAATGATCACAATTATGGCACTGAGGCTATTAATGCTATACTAAACTTGCCTTTTAATTAACACAAAACCATTCTGCAGTTACATTTCAGTCTTAAAACATGTAGACTGTAGTTAAGTTAATTCAAAATACCTCGCTTCTTACCTTAGAACAGCTGTTATATTAGTTTATTTTTGGGACGGAGTTTGAGGGCAGACGGGGGGTCCAGGCTGGGGTAGTGTGTTGGAGTGCAGGAGAGAATGAGGGATGTGGGTTCTGGGAGGAAGTTTGGTGCAGGAGGGGATTCTGACCTGGGGCAGGGGGTTAGGGTGTAGGAAGGGGTGTGAGGTGGAGGGTCTGGCCAGGAGGCACTTACCACAGGCGGCTCCTGGCTGGCGGCACAGCAGGGCTTAGGCAGACTGCCTGCCATAGCCCCACGCCACTCCCAGAAGTGGCTGGCTGCTGGTACATCTCTATGTGCCCCTAGGGGGAAGCGGATAGCATGTCTCCGTGGCTAGGATGGTGCTTTTAGGAAGATCACCAATGGATTGTAGTTTCCTCAGGAAGTCAGTAGTGTCTCAAAGATAGGTAGGAGTGCTGGTAGCGTAGGGCTTGAGGAAGGAGTCTACATAGGAGACAGGCCAGTCCTTGCTTACAGACAGCCCCCTAACCTGAAGCAAATTCTCACCAGCAACCACAGACCACACAACAAAAACACTAACCCGGGAACCTACCCTTGCAACAAAGCCCGTTGCCAACTCTGTCCACATATCTATTCAGGGGACGCCATCATAGGACCCAGGACTGGTGCTAGGGGTTTTAGCGCCCTAGGCGCACGGCAATTTTGCTGTCCCACGGCTCCGGTGGAGCTGCCGCAGTGGTGCCTGCGGGAGGTCCGCTGGAGCCGCAGGAGCAGCCGACCGTCCGCAGGCATGACTGCGGCAGCTCCACTGGAGCCACGGACCAGCGGACCCTCCGCAGGCACAACTGCGGCAGCTCCACCGGAGCCGCCTGCCGCCCCCTCCGGGAAAATGCCACCCACCAATAATCCTGGCGCCCTAGGCAATTGCCTAGGCCACCTAAATGGAAGCGCCGGCCCTGATAGGACCTAATCACATCAGCCACACTATCAGAGGTTCTTTCACCTGCACATCTACCAATGTGATATATGTCATCATGTGCCAGCAATGTCCCTCTGCATGTACATTGGCCAAACTGGACAGTCTCTAAGTAAAAGAATAAATGGACACAAATCAGACGTCAAGAATTATAACATTCAAAAACCAGTCGGAGAACATTTCAATCTCCCTGGTCACTCAATTACAGACCTAAAAGTTGCTATATTACAGCAAAAAAACTTCAAAAACAGACTCTAACAAGAGACTGCTGAATTGGAATTAATTTGCAAAATGGGCACCATTAAATTAGGCTTGAATAAAGACTGGGAGTAGATGGGTCATAACACAAAGTAAAACTATTTCCTCATGTTTATTTCTGCGCCCCCCGTTCCTCACAACTTCTTGTCAACTGCTGCAAATGGACCATTTTGATTACCACTGCACAAAGTTTTTTTCTCTCCTGCTGGTAACAGCTCACCTTAACTGACCACTCTCATTAGAGAGTGTATGGTAACACCCATTGTTTCATGTTCTCTGTATGTATATATATATTTTCCTACTGGTATTTTCCACTGCATGCATCCAATGAAGTGGGCTGTAGCCCATGAAAGCTTATGCTCAAATAAATTTATTAGTCTCTAAGGTGCCACAAGTACTCCTGTTCTTTTTCCTGCAGGATGGGTTACTTCTTTCTTGTCCTACTCTGTGTCATACTCCTATCAATTGGGGGTTTTTAAACTTTATTTGGGGAAAGGTAGATTTCCATGTATCTGAGGACTTCCCAAATATTTTTTATGAAAGAAAAGCCACCTAGGTTTGTGACTTGTCCCTTCTCCCCTTTTCTTTCTTTTACTCCTGAAGTCATCCAGAGTGAAACGTATCTCCTACTCATTTGTTTCTTTCTCTGTTAGTGTGAAGCAATATACAGCCTCTCCTGGATGACCTTTGGAATGGAGGTGCAGTTAGCCCATGAAGGTCATACTCCAAAGCTTTGGGTCATTGCCCCTTTAATGCTTTTCCTTCTGTAAAGCAGGGACGAATTTAACTCAGCATCAAATTATGTTGGGGTTTCTTGGCTACGCTTAGTGGCATAACCTCATGTTGGTTGAGCTGTGTTGTTTATCTATGGGCCAGATTGTGCCTTCTTGTGGGAGCTCTGTGGAAATCTCCATGAGGAATTCCTTATGGAAATTCTTCCACATCAGCTTGGGAGTGGAAGTTCTACTGCCTGCAATAATGGCTTTGGGTCCTGCTCCCAAACCTAGTGCATCAAAGGAATCTGTGGAAGGTCAGAACCTCTCTGTAGAGGCCCTGTGCCCTGCACTGGCTTTTGCCTTCTGTGGACACCCTGTGACATAGCAGGGCACAATCCAGACTAATGACTAGTGATATCACCTCTGCCCTGCAACCTAAGTGCCTTGCTGAAGTAGCTCCCGCCTGGGCCTCTCACAAACAGGCTTCCAGCATGCAAGCCACACTCCGAGTGTGTGACTGCAGCCTGCTAGCCATACTTGAGTTACCCTCTGGCTTTCACCAGCCTTGGTTATTCTGCAGGATGACCCCAACATACCCTCAGTGCCAGATTTCCCCCAGAAATGTGTGTCCTGTACTGCCAGCCCTCTTCTAGACAGTACAAATATTTTAAGTCCATTATTTCTTAAAGGGAATAATATGACATCATCTTATCTCAAATAGATATTTAGAAACTTCAGTTTAAACACTGGATTAGATAAAACAGTAAAACAAGTTTATTTATTACAAAAAGAGAGATTTTAAATGAGTACCAGTAATGGGGCATAAAAATCAGAAATGGTTACAAGGAAAATAAAGATAAAATGCTTTCTAATGCCTAACTTAAACTGTATTAGAGTCAAGCGAAGTTTCTCACCACATGCTTTAAGCAGTCTTACTGGCCAAACTCTGTAGGTCTGGACTGGTCCCTCAGAGTCCAATGAATGTTTCCTTTATCTCTTCAGGTACAATTAATGTAATGGGCAAGAAGAAGGGGGAGTACGTTGGGGTGTTTGTCCCTCCCTTTTATAATTTCAGTCCCTGTTTGAAAAATATTTACAGCTGGGTTGTAGGAAACATTGTGTCTATCTGGAAGGATGTTCCCTGCTGGCTTTTTCTCACCTGTTTGAGCGTTCTTTGTTTCCCTCCCAGCTTGATGACTCTGTTTACTGCTTAAATGCAAATTAAGGCAAGCACACATTCCTTTGTCTAGGACAGACCTGTTTGCTGACTTCTCTTTGGGCAGGGCTGTGGGGTTTGGAACATGGGTTAATAATATCATACGGGGAAATCTTATAACTTCCCATACAGTGTTGCCACACACATTTTGTCAGGACAATACTGACCAGCAGATTGAGTTTTCAAATGATATTTACAAGGTATGCCTCGTACAAAAAATATTATAATAGTGAGATCATGGGTATTTTCTGTCACACACTCTTAGCCCAACCCTACCCTAACCCCAGTTCCCTGGCACCATAGCTTCTCTGGGTCTTTATTATTATGGACTGACCTGCATATAGGAATTGCTAGGTGAATTCCACAGGAAAAGTGATACTGCCTGAGATTGTATTATCTTTCCTTGTTTGTGAGGCCAGAGAACTGGTGATGTACTCCTGTCCCTTGCTCACCTAGTCTCCCTCCTATCCCCCAGTCTAGACTCTAGTTGAATGAGAAGGAAATGGTGTCATACATGCAGTCAAGCCTCCCATTCCTTGCAGAATGGTGGAGAGCTAGGCATGGAGAATATGCATTTAGGAGGCTATGATGTGTCCCTTTGGTATTTATAAAGCACTAATCAGCATATTGTCCTGAAAATAGAGAGGCTGTCAGTGTGTAATCCTTAATGGGGAGCTGCATAGTCACATGAACAACAAGAATATTTTACAATTCTTCACCACTGTGGAATCAGTTCAAGCTTACAATGGAGGCCTTGGGTATGGAAAATGAATCCATCCTTAGCAATATAGTTTAAAATAATGTGGGTGTAGGGAGTGGAGCGATATTTTAAATCCACTTCAGCCTTAGACATTGCAGTGTGTCCTGACTGACCAACTTAAATGTTTTGTTATTAGTAATCTACAAAAAGATAGTACTATTTGATTTGAGAGAAAAAACGTTTTCTTAAAGTCATGTTTATATGGCAAGTTCTCTGAAAATTACTTTGGAACTGTGAATTTGTTTAGTGAAACCCATGAGCTCCATAAAAAGAATACTTTCTTCTGCAATTTTTTAATGGATTATAACTGCATATGAATCAGTTTTATCCCAGCAATGATCGAGACTACTAAATCCTACCTGGTCATGTGGGACGCTCTGAAATTCAGGTTCTGATATCACAATTGGTAGCACACGGGCTCAGGATTGGAGCTTAACAGATTTTTTTTCTTGCTGACTGCTAATGTATCTAAGTTTGCATCTATTACACTTCAGCTTGTCTGTTGTGGTGCATTGTTCCTATTTTAATTGAACAGAAGACATGAATATTTTTAAATAGAGTTAACTAGAACATGCTGATGCATTTCAATTCTAGGTATAGAGGAAATTCCAGATGGACATACAAAATTCCACAAGGAGGCAGCAGCATACTTCAATTTGCTTTCTTGCTAAAAATTCATAGCTTATGTTTTAAGAATATTTTTATCCCCATGTGTATTGTTTAGATAAGAGATTTTAAAACTGTTTAGTTCAGAAAAAAGCTTCCCCCTCCCTTCCTCTCCCCATAACAGAAAGCTCAACATTGGCCTCATATTTCCCAGTGAACTGTCACCCAAATGATTTACAAGTTATATAAGAGCAGAATTTTAAAGAAATATGCATTTGATTAGAAACTAAAAATCACAGTGTTTTGTTCGAGACAATATAGTGAAAGTTCTGTGAGCATTTCTACTGGGAAACCTTGTTTTCTGGGCTTTATCACCCATGAGAGGAAAACAATTCTCATTTCCTGAAACTTGCATTTGAAGGCCTGAATACTACAAATATGTGTGAGCAGTCCAGTGTTACAAGTTTCCGAAGACTTTCTTCTTAAGTCTGCATGACCTCAGTTCAGTATTTCATGGGATCCCCTAAATTGTAAAAGCAGCACACTAAAAACCAAGGTGAGAGCTGCCTTGAATATGCCAAAAGATTTACAGACTGGAGAATTTAAGCTTTGTGATTCACTTAAGTCAATCAGATTTTAACTTAAATGTGTCTTCAAAGGATTAATTTAACCAGATGGGTGACAAATTTCCATTTTTTTATTCTTAAAAATGTAAGAGGATTTAGTGCTTATAAAAGCTGCTAGATTTATCCATAGAACAAGAATATCATGGCCAGAAGTAGTGCAAGCTTCCTCCATGTAGCTCTTCAGTTGGTCTGTCTGACCTTGAAGTTCACCTCTATGAAAG
Source organism: Chelonoidis abingdonii (assembly GCF_003597395.2). Lineage (NCBI taxonomy): Eukaryota > Metazoa > Chordata > Testudines > Testudinidae > Chelonoidis > Chelonoidis abingdonii. The sequence goes on along the minus strand of NC_133769.1, from coordinate 130,978,909 downwards.
AAAAGTGTGAACTCCATTTGCATTTTCTTCATGGCCTTTCTACTGAGGCTGCTCACCCTAGCTATGGTACTATAGTACTGGTTTTGTTACTTGTCCACTGCATATAGCTGATCAGGAATTCTTCTTTTTTCTGTAAAATTTTGGTAAAAACAAACTTTTCTTTAAAAAAAAAGATTTGGATTTTTATCAAAAATCCAAAATATTTTTACTTTTCAACAACCAAATCACCAAATTTATCTATCTTTAAACAAAATGGTTTCAGTATTTTTTATGAAAACACAATTTTTTTGACAGAAATATATTTAATTAAAAGGCCATTTTCTGTCATTTCCCCCCCCCCCCCCAAAAAAAAGAAAGAAAGAAGAAAGAAAGACATTTTGACCAGTTTTAGTACTGAGAACTGGCGTGAAACTATCAAATTCATTTCACCCAGGCCAATGAACGGCCTTTAGTAACTTTCAGTCTTAATTGACCAGGGCAAAAAAGTACTGGTAATCCAGAGGGGAAAGATACTAGATCCCACTCCCAAAGCATTAGTCAGGTTGTGAGGTGCTCAGATATTATGGTGAGAGGAGCCATATTGCTACCTGAGATAGATAATGAATTACCACACTTATTTTTTGCTGCTGTGCTCTTTGTCATTTATTATGAGTTGGTACCATCATTAAAAATCTTTCTCCTGGCTGTTTCAGTGTAAGTGAAATTCTATTGCAATTAAAGGTGAGGAAAGGTTACTGTTTCAGAGGTAAGATGTGGAACTGAAGTCCTGACAATTTATAGTTGTTAACGTTTCCATGGTGCTTTCTGCAAGAGTAAGAGGGTGTCATAAACAGATAGTCAAGGATTAATGCCTCTTTTACCTGTAAAGGGTTAAAAAGCTCAGTAAACCTGGCTGACTCCTGACCAGAGGACCAATAAGGGGCCAAGATACTTTCAGATCTTGGTAGAGGAAAGTCTTTGTTTGTGCTCTTTGTTTTGGGTGTTGTTCGCTCTTGAGACTAAGAGGGACCAGATGTCAATGCAGGCTCTCCAAATCTTTCTAAACCAGTCTCTCATGTTTCAAAATTGTAAGTAACAGCCAGGCAAGGCAGATTAGTTTTATTTTTGTTTTCTCAACTTGTAAATGTTCCTTTTTTGCTGAGAGGATTTTTACCTCTGTTTGCTGTAACTTTGAACCTAAGGCTAGAGGGGGTTCCTCTGGGCTATATGAATCTGATTACCCTGTAAAGTATTTTCCATCCTGATTTTACAGAGATGATTTTTACTTTTCTTTCTTTAATTAAAAGCTTTCTTTTTTAAGAACCTGATTGATTTTTCCTTGTTTTTAGGGGATTGGATCTGGACTCACCAGGGATTGGTGGGGGAAGGAGGGGGATGGTTAATTTTCTCCTTGTTTAATCCAGGGGGTTTGGATCTGTGTTCACCAGGGAATTGGTGAAGTTCCTCAAGGCCACCCAGGGAGGGGAGAGATTTGGGGGAGACAGGAAGTGCTCCAGACAGTGACTTCTGGATGATGGCAGCGTACCAGATCTAAGCTAGTAATTAAGCTTAGAAGTGTCCATGCAGGTCCCCACATTTGTACCCTAAATTTCAGAGTGGGGAAGGAACCTTGACAGAGGGACAGTGGGGAGGCTGCCCCACTCCTGGAGAACAAGGGAAAAGCAGCCAAGCTAGGCTGATTGGGGAAGCAGCCACAGCTGTGGCCAGCTCAATTAGGGCCCAGCTGGCCCTGATAAGAAGGCTGTGGGCCAGGAGCTGGAAGAGTCATTCTCTCTCCAGCCTTGGAGGGAGAAGGACCGAGCTGCCTGGGAGCAAGGTACCTGAGGCAGGGCTGGGCTGGGGCAAGGCAAGGCAAGGCAAGGCTTGGCAAGGCAAGGCAAGGCAAGGCAAGGCAAGAGGAACTGGGGAGCTCCATCTTGGTAAATTCCCAGGCTGCAGGCCCTGCTAAAGGCCAAAGCTGCTACAGGGGTTGCAGAGTACAACCCTGGCTTAGGCGGAGGCAGCTGGTGTGACTTCCTTGCCAACGATGAGTGGCCTTTACAGACTGTAGTCTGCCCCAATGAGCAGGGGCTAGATGGTGATTTGCAGTAGCCACTGAGGCAAGGTGGGTTTAGAGGGTTGGGGGTTCCCCTAAGAGGGGAGACCCAGAGTGTGGGATTACATCTGGGGGCAGAACCAGGAGGTATAGAGGCACCAGAGTCCGTGAGGGACATGGGGCCAGAAGTAGGCGAGACACTGGCCCGCAGAGGGCGCACTGTATGTTGGAAAAGAGCTAATTCCCGGGATAACTAGCAGAAGGTGCCTTGCTGGCGAGTCCTCGCTTTGCTACAGTTCCAACTCGGGTAATGACATTCTGTCTGTCTTTCAATTAGATGAAGTATATTTCATATCTTTGGTGTAGTGTTCATGTCTGCTGTTGAACAGCTCTCCATTTCACTTCAGATGACACCACATTTCAGTGGCAGGTGAAGTGATTTCTATACACAGTCTGTAAAGCACTTTGGGATCTTTCCAGATGACAGGAATGATATATATGTATATGTCATTTATTAGTGCAGTGCTTATGGAGTCTGGTAAAGAATGGAATTTTGGGGCCATTTTCTGGCACTACACTTGTAATCAGCCCCCCCCTTGGGCCAACAGTGATGTCTGAATGTGAGGCCTTCAGGGAGAGAAGGCCATTTTGCCCAATTCCATGATGTGGCATCAGGCTCCTGGTACTATATTAATTGCAGTTTGTGAGAGTGCTGTCAGCTTTGTTTTTTTTCTATCTGTACAAAAGGAAACAACAACTAGGCTAGTCTGCAAGAGTAGCCTAAAAAACTCCCAACCTTTTCTGCAATGCAGAATTTGCCATACTGGATCAATTCAATGACCCATCATGTCAGATATCCTGTATCTAACAGATTCCACTACATGATGCCTCAAAGGAGGTTGAGTAAATTTACCTAGCCAATACCTAACGCACGCTGCAAATGTGTGAAGTAAATACTCTTCTCAGGCCTGTAGAACTCAGCTAGCAGCCTCAAGCATGAGATCTGATTACTTCTTTCTTACTAAGGTCAGGTTTACACTACGACTTAAGTTAATCTAACTTATGTCACTAAAGGATGTGAAAAAGACACTCCCCCTGAGGAACACAAGTTACAGCAACCTAAGCACTGTCCACACTGGTGCTATGTTGGTGGAAGAGCTTCCACATCTTGCAGAGGTGGAGTAATTATGCTGATGGGAGAGCGCTCTCCAGTCAGCATAGAGCTGTGCCAATGTAGTGCATCTAGTGTAGAGCTGCCCTAAGTTGTATAACCAACATGGCATCAGTGATCATAAAATTATCCAGGCCTTCATGCTCCAGTATTTGACTCTGTGACCCTTTCATGATAACAAACTCCCCTTAGTGTAATATTTCCTTTGTGTCCTCATTTACCTGACATTAATTTAATCAAATGACCCCGTCTCATATTATTAGACAGAATAAAAAAAGAGAGAAGCAATCAAATCTCTTCTAATTCTTCTTTTCATGCTTCTCCAGTACTTTAAGAGAGAAAATGTGGGGGGCGAAGAAAGTTTAAGAACATATGAAATGAGTTATTAACTGTTCCATTTACTTGCTTACTAAATGTTTCCACAGCTCCCTTTTTCTTTGGAGATAAATATGGTTAGACTATCAAACCAATTTAAAGTCACTCCATTTTTAGAAAGCTGCAAAGAAGCAGCTCCAATACATGAAAACATAAGAGTGTGATTTAGGAGATGAAAACAGGATCTCTTGATTTTCAAAGGTGCTTACACAGCTCTTAAGTCCAATTGCTCTGTGTAGTGAATTTAGTCACTGAAGGTTTCTTGCACATTTTTTAAACCAGAAATGGATGGAAGAAGGGGGTTGGATAAAATGTTGCAAATCTTCTGTATGTTACAAGAGACCAAAGTGTAAGACTCTGATGTAACCTAATTCAGTAGTCTGGGTGCCTTGGTCTCTTAAGTCAATAAGAATTTTGCCACTGAAATCAGCAGCAGCATAATCAAGGCCTTTAGCTTGGAGTATATTAAAATGAGGTAGTAAATAAGGCCCCGATGCTGCAATTTACAGTGCATGGGAGGACTTCATAGAAGTCACCCATCAGAATTTTTTACCAAATTGAAGTTACTGGACCAAATTCTGCCCCCTTTGACACCTCCACAGCTTCACTGAAAACAGCAAGCTGCAAAGGTATCACTGAGGGAAGAACTTGTATTGTATATTCCATTATTGGCAATCAGGTGGACACACTCTTATGTTCTGGTTCTTAATTCTACCAGAAGATACTATTGTAAACTTTAGCCATGGTCAAATTTTTAAAGTTTTAATGCCTGCTGATCTGTGGTTGGCAGCCCATACCCCGATTGGGGTGACGGACGTGAGTGAGTGAGTGAGTGATATGGCTGTAAATGGGAGACCACCATCTGAGAAGTGATCATTCCTTGTGTTAAGATCTGGTGCCCAACTACACTCAACCTTACTGAATGTAATTACAATGTATGAGATGCTTAAGAAAAAGCCTCCTGAAGAACTCTTGCCTGATTTTTCTGGTTTATCACCAGGGATGTTTCACCAATATCAGTGTGGGCTGGTCAGGGAAGGTTCACAATGCTCACATCTTTAAGAACACAGGACTGTTCAGAAAGCTGTAAGCAGGGCCATTCTTTTCCAGCTGGCAGATTATCACTGGTGAGATTGAAAAGCCAGTAGTGATCCTGGGCGTCCAGCCTATCCCTTGCTCATGAAGCCATACACTGGCCAACTTGACAGCACCAAGGAAAGTTTCAAGTACCAGCTCAGCAGGTGCAGAATGACAGTCAAAGGTGCTTTGAGCGGGGGGGTGTGGTGTTTAATCACAAGGTTGTAGATTGGTGGTGTTTACTCACTAGATTGGGATACTTTTCTCACTTAGATCCAATGGTTATAGCTGCCTGCTGCATCCTGCATAATATCTGTGAGGCAAAAGGGGGGGAATTGCCACCTGGGTTGAGGGCAGCAGGGGAGCAGCTGTCTGCTGATTTTGAGTAGCCAGACTCAAGGGCCATTACAAGAGCTCACCATGGAGCTCTGTGGCTCTGGGAATCTTTGAAAGAGCACTCGAATGGTAAGTCACATTGTGCTGTGCTTGACTGTGCACTGGCCTGCAGGGTTTTGTGAGCTGTTAGAAACTGTGTATTGCTCAGCGTACATTGACAAATATAACACTGTCTTTTAATGAACATATTAATTATGTGATACAATTATGATTACTACACTGTCACAGAACCTATGAATTATGTGGTGCTTGTTGTACATTTACACATATGACTGGGTATTTTGTTGAACCTTTGAGATCTGTGGTGCTGTACACTTACAAGTACTGAGTGCTTTGAGTACCACTATGCATTTCTGCAGTATATGGAGTGAACTAATAAAGATGTCTTTATTTCCAAAAAATAAAATTTTGAGTGGAATAAAACAGGGCAAAAAATTAAAGAACAATTCAATACAAACATCTAACATAAATTAACTAAAGGAAACTTCAGAATTATAAAGGCAGCTAATAATTCTGTCCATTTAGAGCACAAATGGAGTCCATTTTGGCTACGCATAAACTCCCCGTGAGAGGCACAATTGGTGTGTGTGAAACTGTGCTGTCCTAACTGTTCTCCAGAGTGGAGTGGTTAGGGTAGGGATGTGATTCATGATACCATGTGAAACACTGGGGACTAAAGGGAGCAGCCACTACTGAGTTTTCCAGGAACTGCAAAATGTAGCAAATCTGGTGATTGCCAGATCTGTAGGTCAAGAAGAGTCTGCAGCATTTGTGTGTGCTGGCTGAGAAACCCCACTATGTCTTGGTGCATTTCTCTCTTCACTTTTTCCTGTCCTCTCTGTCCCTCTCCATCCGGTTTGCCATGTTGGTCCTCCAGGTCCTTTGTTTGTGGTCTGGTGCAGCACTAGTTTTGCAGGATCTCACTAAACTTATCCTCCCTAGTCCTCTTCTTTCTCCTCCTCTTCATCTGTGTCCAGTGTTCTGCAGGTATGGAGAGGCACCCCTCAAGGCTGCAACAGCTACAGACAAAATAGACAGGTGTATCATTGAATTTACAGCCACAACGGAAAGTGAAGGATAAGTTTCAGAACTCCCTTCCCTTATTCCCATAAAGTTTTAAATAAGCTGTGCTTATTAACACATCAGCTTTGGAGTGCCTCTGCATATCACCACTCTCCCATCTCATCCATGGTGAATATGGCCTGCCAGGCACAGCAGGGTTGGGGAGGAGGAGGGCATTAAGATTGTTGGTTGCATGAAACAATAAAATTTCAGTCCCTATTCCAAGGGTAGGTATATAGGACGATGGCACTGAAGGTAACAAAGGCACAGAAAGCACATCTGGTGCTGGCATCCTGAAGGCATCTGGGCCCCGTATGTCTCTAGATTGTTTACTGCAATGGTGCTAGCCGAACTCATTGCATAGTGGCATGGGAAAGTGTCTGACCACAGAGGAAGAAAGAAGGCAATAGAAACCAATGAATATTTTGTCTGGCAGGCAGCTGGTCTGTCATGCAAATAAAGGCTGAGATGGAACTGCAAATAGTTTGGATCCCTCAGCAGCATCTAGGGTAGCATAGAATATGAGCCTTCTGAAATAGCATGCCATGCCATTTATAATAAGCAATGGGTTGCAGACGCAAATATAAATTGGGTTGATGGAGAATGGGCTATCTTGAATAATCTGGTTTAGGCAACACTTGGAGTAGCAAGCGATTCCAGACATACTTGAAAGCATCAAGGAAAGAATCCAGTTAATTCAGGAAAATCCCAATTGGAATCGTACCATTGCCTAATTACAGCTTGCTTGAAACTTGCCCAAAGTCTGGTGCCGGTACAAGAAAGCTACATTTGTAATAGGATGAATACTTTCAGTACATTTTGTTGCAAGAGCCGTGTAGTGTCTGACTGAACTTTTTGTCTCAAAACCACAGATGTAAAATGGCTTAATATAAACGGGAGATGAGTCCTGAGCTGCATATTTTGGATCCAGATACTGACCAGAATTTCTTCAAAGTCTGAAGGTGTTGGTCCATTACAGAAATAGGAGCCAGCTTCAAAATTCAAATCTGTTTCTAAACTTCCCAATAGTTCAGTGGTACTAAGATCTGGTTTTTGGCTTGGGTCCATAGAACCAAAAAATATAAAAAGCTTAATGCTCTTTCCCTACTATATATGAAACCATGCTTGCAGCCAGCATATTTTTAAAAAGCTGGTACTAGGATTAGTTGAAACAATATGAACAAGACTTAAGATTACTTATATATACACTGACCTCTATACTTCCCTACATGCCTCCAGCTTCCATCCTGGACACATCAGACAATCCATTGTCTGCAGCCATGCCCTAAGATACAACTGCATTTGCACCAATCCCTCAGACAGAGACAAACACCTACAAGATCTTTATCAAGTATTCTTAAAACTACACTACCCACCTGGGGAAGTGAGGAAACATATTGACAGAGTGAGATGGGTACCCAGAAGTCACATACTACAGGACAGGCCCAACAAGGGAAATACCACTGGCCATCACATACAGCCCCCAGCTACAACCTCTCCAGTACATCATCAACAATCTACAACCTATCCTGGAAAATGATCCCTCACTCTCACAGACCTTGGGAGGCACGCCAGCCCTCACTTACAGATAGCTCCCCCAACCTGAAGCAAATACTCACCAACAACTACACAGTATACCACAGAAATACTAACCCAGGAACCAATCCCTGTAACAAACCATGTTGCCTAGTCTATCCCCATAACTACTCTAGCAATGCCATTATAGGACCCAACCACATAAGCCACACCATCTGGGGCAAATTGACCTGCCCATCTATTAATGTGATACATGCTATCAAGTGCCAGCAATGTCCCTCTGTCATGTACATTGGCCAAACTGGACAGTCTCTATGTAAAAGAATAAATAGACACACATCAGACGTCAGGAATGGTAACATATGAAAGCCAGTAGGAGAACACTTCAATCTCCCTGGACATTCAATAACAGATTTAAAAGTAGCCATACTTCAACAAAAAAACCTTCAAAAACAGACTTCAAAGGGAAACTGCAGACAGGGCCAGCTCTAGGTTTTTTGCTGCCCCAAGGAAAAAAATTTTTGGCTGCTCCTCCCCCCCCAGCACTTTTTTTGGCTTTTACATGTTTGCACTTTGCAGTTTTGTTTGACTGTTTTAAAATTTAAAAAAAATGAAAACAGAGAATCTGTAGTTAGTGAAATAAAACATTTTCCTACTAGTGTAATTTTAACATTTAATTTTAACAAACACAATTACAAACAATTTGAGTTCAACTATACACTGTAATGAAAAATGTTAGTATCTTTTTCCAGTTTCTCATAAATTAAAATAATTTTATATGAACTGAGTTTTTCTGGTTTTTACATTTGCATAGTCTTTTAATAAGTCAGTGAAATCTAAATTTTTTGCAATAGTACTTTCAATTGAAATTAATGCAAGTCCTGACAAACAATTTTGAGACATAGTGGACTTCAAATAATTTTTTAGTAATTTTGGTTTTGAGAAACTGCCCTCACCAGAAGCCACTGATACTGGTAATGTTAAAAGAATGTGTAATGCTATAGCAGTGTTTGGAGTGAAAAAAATCATTTCTTGCTAGAAATTCTAATACTTTTAGAGGAGACGTTTTAGGACTTGTTAGCTCAGATAAAGATATTTATTCATCATACAATTCTACTGCATCAATGTCAGCAGCGTTATCAGTACTGAGCGCTAAATGTAGGTCTTGGCAGTGCTTCATGAGGTCTTCTTTGGAAAACTGATTTTTAATATTTCCAATATCATATAAAAATTCAAGTTTCACAATGACCATGCAACTGACAAAATCTTTCTTCAGTGGAAGTTATAGCTACATCCAAAATACAATAGAAACATTCAACCTTAAAACTTTTTGTTTGGATCGAGAATAGGATCATCATGAGCCTCATAACAAAACTTTCTTGTTTTTTTCCTGAAGATGAATGAATTGTTGAGGTGCAAACATCGGTTCAAAATCAAGATCCTCTGCTATCATTGTTGCTTCTTTGACAGTTTCTTCAAATCCTTCATCTGAACGGTATTTTTTAAAATATTCCAGCACTTTATTCAAAATCATCTTTGCCTCGGATATGTCTATGGTTATGTTCCGCATAACTTTGCTGGTCAAATTAATTTGGTTTAGAATATTATGCCAAATAACCGGGCAACATGAAAATTAAAACTGCATCATTTTCTGAGCCAATGTTTCAGCTTCATGTCAAAATGAAGGCTCATACGACAAATCCTGGCTTATTTCGAATAGTGCATCATAAATCTCTCCCGATGAATATTGGAATGGTCTAATAATGTCTATCCTGTTTTCCCATCTAGTTTGACTTAGAAGTTTAAGTGTGAGTTTTTGTTCAAGATGCTTCTTCAAGACTGCCCAACGGTGTGTGGAAGCACTAAAAAAGTTGTAAATTGCTTGCACTGTGGTAAAATATGAAAGGGCATATTTAGATGATTTGGCAGCATCATTAACAACTAGATTGAGTGAATACACATGGCAAGGAATGAAAAAAGCTTGATTGTTTACATTCAATATTCTTTGCTGTACACCTGCATGTCATCCTCGCATGTTTGAGCCGTTATTGTACCCTTCTAAAGGTATTCCACAGTGTTCCAATCTCTGTAGAATTACATCTGTGAGGGCTTTCCCAGTAGTTTCATTCACTGGTATAAATTCTAGAAAGTGTTCACAAATTTTCACTTCTGCATTTTCATCAGTTTTCAGAAATCGTAAAACTATTGACATTTGCTTGGTTTTGCTCAGATCTTGAGTACAATCAACTATAAATGAGTAATATTTGGAATGTTTTAATTAATGGGCAGCAGGTTTAAAACAAATAAAAGGAATTTTTTCTTCACACAGTACACAGTCAACTTGTGGAACTCCTTGCATGAGGAGGTTGTGAAGACTAGGACTATAATAGAGTTTAAAAGAGAGCTGGATAAATTCATGGTGGTTAAGTCCATTAATGGCTATTAGCCAGGATGGGTAAGGAATGGTGTTCTGAGGCTCTCTGTGTCAGAGTGGAGATGAATGGCAGGAAAAAGATCACTTGATCATTAGCTGTTAGGTTCACTCCCTCTGGGGCACCTGGCATTGGCCACTGTTGGTAGGCATTCTAGCCCTATAACCACTGGCACTGATGTGAAATGCCCCTCCAGTGGCAGAACAACAAACTGTTTACCACCTCCCCGGCATGGTCAGGATCCAGCCCAGGATGCTACCTCAGGTTTGAGCTTGGGCCCCAGCATTATGCCACCCCATATATTTTGCTGCCTCAAGCACCTGCTTGTTTAGCTGGTGCCATTTCTAACTGCAGAGCTACAATTCATTTGCAAACTTAACGCCATTAATTTGGACTTGAATAGGGACTTGGAGTGGCTGGCTCACTACAAAAGCAATTTTTCCTCTCTTAGTATTGACACCTCCTCATCAATTATTGGGAAGACCACATCCACCCTCACTGAATTGGCCTTGTCAACACTGGTTTTCCAAGTGTAAGGTTCTCCTCTTCATGTGCCAGTATATCTATGTTTGTATCTGTAATTTTCACTCCATGCATCTGAAGTGAGTTTTTTACCCATGAAAGCTTATGCCTGTGGCAGGGCAGGGATAAAACCCCCTTTAAAGCCCCGCCAAAATGCTGGCTGCAGTCTGCTTTCTGGCCAGGAGGCTAGAGTAGAGACACAGGTATTCAGCAGTGAGCCCAGCTGCAAGCCCTAATCAGAGCTTGCTCAGAGGAACATGCTGAGCTGAGTGCTGACAGCTGGGCTGAGGCATGAGAGGGCTATAAAACCTCTGAATAAACCTCAGTGAGGAGCCTCGGCTGGGAGGAAACAGGAGGGTAGTATTGCTGTCTCCTTACCAAAGAGGAAAGTCTCAAAGGCAGGACACCCTGGGGAGGGGCTGTGGGGCACTAGCTGTTGGGAGACTGGGGAACTGCACAAACTGTAAATAAAGACACTTGGGTGATCCAGCAAAAGAAGGCATGGAAGACTCTTTATTATACCAGCTTAAACACAGGGTGCAGCATAAAAGTGGGAAAGCCTGCACCAACCCTGTGACAATGCCAATAAATCTGCTAGTCTTTAATGAGCCACCGATCTCCTTGTTTTTTTGTGGAAACACACTAACACGGCTACCCCTCTGATTGGGATATCTAGGTGCAACTGTAATATCACTATCAGGATTGGGACCAGTTGTGCTAGGCCTCATACAAACATACATGAGTAAGGCTACGTCTACACTACGGGATAATATCGAATTAGCTAAAATCAGTTTTATAAAACTGATATTACAAAGTCGATTGTGCGCGTCCACACTAGGCACATTAATTCGATGGTGT